>NC_140077.1:88542197-88862197 GCF_964194135.1 Talpa europaea | reverse complement strand
AAATGAGAATTAGGACAGAGGTAGGATAAGGAGTTGGACCCGACTCCACAGAAAAACTACTTGAAATAATCAACCAGTGTAGTAAAGCAGCAGGATACAAAATCAACAAGAAGAAGAAATCAAGAAAGCCATCCCTTTTATGATTGAAACAAAAAATAACAAATGCTTGGGAATAAACCTAACAAAAAGGTGAAGGACCTATACAAAGTAAATTATAAAACACTGTTAAAAGAAATAGAAGAAGACACAAAGAAATGGAAAGACATCCCTTGTTCATGGATTGGAAGAATTAACATTATTAAAATGGCCATCCTCCCAAAAGCAATATACATATTCAATGCTATTCCAATAAAAATCTCAATGACATTCTTCAAAGAAATAGAACAAATACTGATAAAATTCATATGGAACCACAAAAAAAATGAATAGCCAAAGCCCTACTGATGAAAACAAAGAGAAAGGAGGTATTACACTTCCAAACTTCAAGTTATACTACAAAGCCATAATAATTAAAACCGTTTGGTAGTAGAACAAAAACAGACACACAGATCAATGGAACTGAATAGAGAGTCCAGAAATAAAGCCACACTTATACGGACAACTGATCTTTGATAAAGGAGCAAAGAACGACAATGGAACATGGACAGTTTGTTCAATAAATGGTGCTGGGATAACTAGACCACCACAAGCAGAAAAAATGAAACTAGACCATTACCTCTCACTGTGCACAAAAATGACTCAAAATGGATAAAAGGAGTTGGACCTGGCTGACATAATTTACAATGGAAGCTTCCTTCATGCTTGCAATTTTTGTTATTTTTATTTTGCCTTTCACTTTAGTCAAAAATACCTTCTTGATCATAACTTTTCAGCCCAGAGACAAACTCACACCTAAGGAAATGCAAATTTAGACTCTAAGGTCCTCAGGCTTAGTTATAAAATGCCCCTGCTAGTGAGAGAAACTGTATCGAGTAAGGAAAATGGTGAAATTTTTGAAAATCCAGAGGAGCAAACAGAATAAATGATAGTGGATTACACATAATCCAAAGGCTAGCATTTTGATTTCTATAAATCAGTATTTAATTACTTTTTGCCAAGTATGTATTAAGTGCTATACAGGGACGCCCTTATTTAGTCCTACTACCTCTCATTGCAGAGGGGCAAACAGGCTAGGGGAAATGACTCAACTCCGGCCTTGGTGGAACCAACTTTGGACCTGGTCTGCTCAGGCTCAGGGCTCCATAAAAAACACTTGAAATTTCCCTTCTGGAAGATTTTGATAGATATACATATATAATTCCTCTTGTGGCAAGAAACATGGTTCCCATTTCGTCATTAACCCTTTTGATTGCTTTTGATATATTGTTCTTTACCAAGATTTAATTCAATCTTTTGATGACTTACTAAATTTAGTGCCTACTTTTAAATCCCTCCTGAAAATCCAGGTATCAGTAGTTTTCCTTTTTCTGAAGTAAGACAGCTGCACACGATACCTAAATAAATATAAATATCTCCATTCCAAAAAGAGCTAAGTATCCTAGACTTACTGTCTTTTTGTACAACATTCCCTATTAAATTCCTAAGAGTTTATCGGCCCACCCAAGGATGGATTGGTTATGTAATCCAATTTTTTAAAACCTATTTTATGAGAACATCAACATATTATTCTATATTCAAACACAGTAACTTTTATTGGGTAAACAAAAGTGAGTCACCTGCAAGAGACTGCTTTCAATAGAAATTGACTTTATTTCACATCGCTCCCTCTAAGGCTCTGCTGACTGCCTGGACCCCCTCTCTTCCTATCTGAACACACTTTCTTTCCCTGTGACTAAAATTTAAAGGTGTCCAAGATGAAAGCAGCGGCAGCCCACCTGCCCACATGAAATTTCAGACCAGAGGTGACTCTTGAGACAGACTTTTAGCAAAATCCTGGGGACAAGCAGACTCCCGGGTCGGCACCTCCAAGGCTCCCACAGAAGCACCACCCACCCCAGCGCCTTTACCTGTTTCTAGGTCTCCCTGGGGCCTGTGCGGGTTGCAGTAGCAGCAGTCCAAAAAGATGACATAGTTGAGAACATTGAACAACAGCCCGATTATGCCAGCACTGAGAACCAGCAGCGGCTCCTCGGTCTTCTGGGGGTTGATATACCTTTTGACAGCTTCGATCAGGATGCTGAACATCAGCGCCACAGCAAAAATGGAATTGCCAAAGGCCCCCACCACATCAGCTCGGAGAAAGCCAAAGGTGCTCTTTCTGTGCTGTTTTATACTGCTGGCCCGCAAGCTAAACAGGCCTATGATCATGGACACCAGGTGGGAGAGGACAGCGAAGGCGTCGGAGGCCAAGGACAGAGAGTTGCCGATGTAGGCGACCGCCATCTCCAGCACGAAGAGCAGGATGCTCACCACGCACATGACCACCAGCCGGAAGCTCCTTCCGGAGTATCGCCCCATGGTGCCGGCTGGCGCTTCCTCTCACCCTTGCAGCGAAGACGAATTCCTAGGGAGGCAGCTACAGATTTAGAGATTGCAAGCACAGGATCACTCTCCCGGGGATCACTCTCCTTTCGGCCTTTCGGTGCTCGTCATATTTGAAAAATCACTTTTATAGGCCTCTATAAAACCATAACACAGTTTAAAGGGCAATTAAGCAAGAGATGTCACGTGAGCTGGGGGTAAAGGAAAGGGAAGACGTTGGCTTCAGATTGGGACTGGAAGTGATTTCTTTCCTTTAGGCTTTTCTGCGTGTAATCCAAGAAGTGGAGAGCCTCTCTGAAGGGGGCAAAAGCTCATTCATGGCTTCAGACTCCCCAGCATCCTCCCTGGCTGTGTGCTGTGCCTGCTCTGGACAAGTCATTAACACTCACAAGCATATCTTGTCTACCTGGTATGCAGATAATTCTAAATGCTGTTTACTGCTCGGAACGGGGAATATTATTGGTGTCACCGATCCAGAGATCAGAGCTACAGAGAGTGAAGAGATGAATCCGGATAACTTCTGGACAGCTTGGTCCTCGGCCCTGGAATCAATAAGCACCTCCTTCCAAACAGTATCCATAAACAAGACAAGGAAAACATTCCTCATGTCCAAGAAAGATAAAATACCTTTAAACTGGAGGAACCAGTGACATACCTCCGTCAGTTTTAGGAGGAAAGACAAATTGTAATGATGAAACAGATGCAAAGAAGTGTTTTGTGTTTTTATTTTTTATTTTTTTTAAAGATTTATTTATGCATACTAGAACTGGGGTACAAGCCAGAGGTGTGGCAGGGGTGGGGCGTGAGAGGATTCACCAGAGACAGAGTGGGGAACAGAACAGGCAGACTGACTGAAATATACTGCTGAGGGGAGCAGTGGGTGAGACAGGAGAGGTCTGCTGTGCATTGTGGGTAGCTCCCTGGCCAGGGATCGAACTTGAGCTACAGTGGCTGTGGATAACTTCATAGGTTGCATCTTAACCCCTTGTGCCACCAGGGAGGCCCCTATTTTTTATTTTTTTAAAGATGTATTTATTTATGCACACAGGACAGAGGTGTGGGGGTGGTGGTGGTGAGAGGATTCACTAGAGACAGAGTGGGGAGCAGAACTGGCAGATTGACTGAAATATACTGCTGAGGGGAGCAGCAGGCTAGACAGGAGAGGTCTGCTGTGCCAGGATTATCTCCCTGGCCTGGGATTGAACTTGTGCTGCAGTGGCTGCAGATAGCTTCATAGTGTTGACTCTTAACCCCTTGCGCCACCATGGAGGACCTGTTTTGTGTTTTTAATTTTACCGTCTGCCAATTATAATCTCTATTGGGTTGCCAGTTCCCAAGTATGTCTATCAGTGGAGACCTATATTCTTTTGAGCAGACCACCTATGGTCTATGTTTAAAGAAATATAGGCTGAAATGACTCTGCCCAATCTTTTCTGACTTTAAAGTCTGGCTCAGATGGTTAACTGTACATGTCAATTTGACTGAGCCACTAGGTACCCAAGCGTTTGATCAAACATTATTCTGGATATTTCTGTGAAGGTGTTTTCACATGAGATTAACATTTGAATTAGTAGATCCATGAAAGCAGGTTGCTCTCCCTAGTGTGGTGGGTCTTGCCCAACCAGTTGAAACACTGAACAGAACAAAATGGCTGACCTCCTGCTGACTGCCCTCAAGCTGGAATAAGGATATTGTTTATTTTCTACTTTCAGCCTCAAACTGAAGTGAATTGAAATCTGCTGAATTGAAATCTTGAGCCTGTGAGCCTTCCCTCCACCCTCCTGAGCCTCCTGCTTGCTGATTCACCCTGCAGATCTTGGGACTTCTCAGCCTCCATAATCAGGCAAGCCATTTCTTTATAATCTTTATATCCACAATCTATTGGTTCTGTTTACTGAGAGAACTCTCACACACCAACTTTACCTGAAGCCTAACAACTTGGCTTTCACTCTAGTAATTTTGTTAGTATCTCATAAATAATCTCCAAATCAAGTGATATTCTAATAGTTAGATTTCTAACACAAGCAGACTATGAAAATGACTGCACTAAGCCTATCTCAGTCTTCCATTCATGTTACAAATACTTCTGTGTTCCTACAGGTCAGACACAGTTCTAGGCTCTGGGTAGATAGCAGTGAATAAAACTAAGAAAAGTCCCTGCTTTCATCAAGCTTATATTCTTGTGAGAGGAAACAATCAACAAGATAAATCACAAAATTTATTGAATGTTAGATAATAAAAGCGATGGAGACAAATGAAGCACAGAAGAGGGGGAGAGTGTTGGCATAGGGATGGGCTGTAATTTTAAATAGAGTCAGGGAAGAATTGACTGAGATCTTCTTTGTGTAACAACTGCAGGTGATAAGAAACAGAGCCAAGTGCAGGCAGAGGGAACAACCAGCAGGAGAACTTCAAGGTGCACCCAAGGAGCTCAGCAGGGTTGACTGGGGGAGAAATGGGCCATGAAGGCACATGGGTGCTGGAGGGAAGGGCCAGAGCACATGGAGTCCACAGATGGCAGTGTATGGTGCAGAATGATGTTTGAAAAGAATCATTGGATCCTGTGTTGAGATGATCTGAAGTCAGCTACCAGCAAGGAAGCTATTGTAATCATCTAAACAAAAGACAGGTGACTTCGGCTACACGGGAAGTGAGAACATACAGGCAGAGCTGGCTAATCAATTCATGGGCTCTGCTTGCAAGATGCAAGTGTAGGATACTTTGTTCACAAATTATTAAGAATTTTTTAAATTAATTTTTAAAAAATTTTATGTCATTATTTTTTGTAGTGTTTGATTCCTCCTTTCAGATGTAGTCCCCATAGTACTCCCACCACCACAGCACCCTGACCCATCACCACAGTCCCGTCTGCTTTTAGTCCGATGTTGGCCCCTCCCCTCCCTCGCCCCTGCTATATGCCTCAGATCTATGGTCAATTTGCAAGTTTCATCTTTTTCCTGACCCTTTGTTCGTTTTCCCTGTATTCCTCCTACAAGTGAAACTATTCGCTATTTCTCCTTTTTAAAATGGTGCAGCTGCCATGGAATGCAGTATGCAGGGTCCTCAGAAAACTGAAAATAGAATTGCCACATGATCCTACAGTGCCACTTCTGGGTACCTTAAAAAAGGAAATTTGGACATCTGCTACAACATAGCTAAACCTTGACCTGATGCTAAGTGAAGTAAGTCTGTCACACAAATATCCTATGATTCCAGTTCTATGAACTATCTAAAGTCGTCAGGTCCAGAGGCCTCCCTGGTGGCCAAGAGGGTTAAGTCTCAGCAATAACACCTTCACCTGAGTTCAATCTCTGGCCAGGGAGCTGACCCTCATGGGGCAGCAGACCTCTCCTGTCTTGCCCGCTGCTCCCTCAGCAGTGTATTTCAGTAGATCCACCTGTTCTGCTCCCCATCTGTCTCTGGTGAATCCTCTCACCCTCCCTGCCCCCACCTCTGGTGAATCCTCTCACACACATCCCCTCCTCCTCTGGCCCAGTTCTACAAAAAAATAAAGTTGTCAGGCTCACAGAAAGGAAAATGATGATTGTCAGGGGCTGAGGGAAGAGGACATGACAGAGTCATTGTTTAGTGGGTACAGAATTTTACTTTCACAAGATAAAAAAGTTCTGGGTTGCCTAAAAATGTGAATGTATTTAATACTGAAATGTACTTTTAAAAATGATTAAGCTTTATTTTTTTATCACAATTTATTTTTCACTATTAAGAATTTTAAGACAGCAAAGCAGAGCTTTGGACCAAGCTTGGCACCCAGCCTCACAACCATAAAACTGACCTGTCCCAGGGTATATTTTGAGGTCAAAGTTAACAGCATTTGCTGGGCAACTGGATGTGAGGGATTAGAAAAAGAGAAGATTCAAGGTGACACTCAGGGGTTAGGCCTGGAAGAATGATCTTGCAACTGAAATGAAGGTAAGACTATAGGAACAGTGTTGGGGGAAGGGTTGGATGATGTTGTTTGGTGTGTGTTAGACATCTAATTGAAATTCCAAGCTGGGAGTTGGGTGAGAGAGCTTATGCAATTCTCATAAGAGCTTCATGTCACTGGCATGAGGAAGTATGTATTCTTTTGTTTTTTTTTTGCCTCTGTTCATCAGAGATATTGGTCTATAATTTTCTTTTTTTGGTACTGTTTTTGCTGGTTTTGGGGACAGGGTAATGTAACATGTTGGAGAGTTTTCCTCCCTCTTTGATTTTTTTGGAAGAATTTTGAGTAGGCTAGCAATTAGATGTTTGAAGGTTTGGCAGAATCACTCGAGAAGCTGTCTCCTCAAGCTAGGGATAAGAATAAATAGACTCTGGGCCTCCCCTGGTGGTGCAGCGGTTGAGCGCTGGGCTGCGAAGCTGCCTGCAGCCTCTGCAGTGCCGGTTCGATCCCCAGCCACCGGCGAGGGTCCCACATGGCAGACAGACCTCTCCTGCCGCCCGCTGCTCCCCTCAGCAGTGTATTTCATCAGTCTGCCTGTTCTGTTCCCCGCTCTGGCTCTGGTGAATTCTCCACCCTCCCACGCTTCTGACTGTACCCTGTGCTTGTACAAATAAATAAATCTAAAAAAAAATTAAAAAAAAAAAAAAGAATATATAGACTCAAAACATGAGTTTTGGAATGCACACTTACTATTTAACCTGCTTTCAATTGACAATTTCCGACCAACTTAAGAATTATAAAAATGTTATAAAATTTTCATGGTTTTGCATGATGTTGCCTCTGCCTGGAATGTCCTTAGTCTTTATTAAAAGTCTACTCAGCCTTAAAAGCATAGCTCAAAATTGAAATCCTTTTTGCAGCCTTTTCCATTTATTGGTGTATTTATCACTAAGCTGAAAAGCCTATTGGAGCAGGACACTGAAATAAAAGGCTTACTAAATAGACTAGCAATAATGAGGCATGGAAGGCATTCCAGGCAAAGGGGCAGACGGAGATAGGAGATAGCATGTTGTTTACAGGGAACTGCAAGTGGTTCGGTTGCAAAGAACTTCACTGGGTTGCTTCAAGAGAAAACTGGGCAGGTAGGTTGAGCTAAGCAAGGATAAAGGCTTTAGACTGTATTCTGTCAGTGATGATGAGCCAGCAGAGGACAGTAAGGGGAGGAAAAATATCTTAGTAAATTGTACATCAGGGAAAAAAAAAAAGCACATGTGGGAATGTGCAGAATGTGGATATTGGCCTGAGGTGAAACTGGAATGCCGCCCAGGACACTAGGCAGTCACTATAAGAGGCAACAATTTGGCCAAATGAATGAGCGTGTATTGGTTGACTTGAGGGAGTTGATAGAACACTCAAGAGAATTCAGCTTGCAGGTGACATGGGTCGAGAAAGCAGAGATAAAAATATTGGTGTTCTCATCCCACTAATGCCATTGGGATTAGATAAGGCTGATTAGTTAGCGTGAGCAGAGACTCAGTAGGGACGCTGGCACCCCAATGCCTAAGAGCAGGCATGTGGAGAAATGCCAGGAGAGAAATGTGTCTCAGAAAGGAGTGAGGGGCAGAGAAGCAGGAGGATAAGTCATAGGAGTAATTTTGGTAAAAAGAGAAGTCTTTTCAGCAGCAGATTTGAGAAGGCAGGAAATGAAGAAGTCAGCTTTG
The DNA here is from genome assembly GCF_964194135.1 of Talpa europaea. Taxonomy (NCBI): domain Eukaryota; kingdom Metazoa; phylum Chordata; class Mammalia; order Eulipotyphla; family Talpidae; genus Talpa; species Talpa europaea. The sequence goes on along the minus strand of NC_140077.1, from coordinate 88,854,109 downwards.
GTAGGATGTGGCATAATGGACCCAGTGTAAACTGGTGTGGTGGGCCAGGAGGTGGAGGGTGGGGGTAAATAAGAAGATGTTAGGAGGGCTGTTTGCCCACTCAGAAACCATGACTTGTATCTTAACAACCCCAGAGGAGGCAGTGGTGATGAGAGGGAGAGAGAAACTCAAGGGAAAAATTTTGGGGGGTACATTTCTGGAGTTAAGGAAAGGAAGAGGTTGGACATATGCAATCAGAATAATTGGTGGAGCCAAGTGTACAAATGAGAGGTACTTATGAGACAGAACAGTTGCTGAGGTTATCTTCATCTCCTCACAGGAATTTCCTTCCTGTGGCACTAATTCAGGTATTTTAAATGACAAATGAATATACAAAACAGTGTTAGTTCATGATTTATTACCAGGGTTGTTCACAGAAAAATTCTTTTCCCCACTGTTAATTTAAGCATAAGAATAGGTGTTTGTCTTGTGTGACCTCCTTTTACAGCTACTATTTTTAAAAAATCATAAAACTGTCTGTATTTGGGAAGACATTAGTATCATTTTTTTTAAAAAGTTATTTGGGATGGCGATGGGGTCTCGATGTCTCCCTCAGTAACTACGACCAAACAAGGTGTAGTACTTGGCTGCGTTCTTGCCACAGACACACCTGGCTCCAGGCTGCAGCTCACGGAGTGGTTTGAAGGGGATGCAGAGGCTTTTTGCTCCCATGGATGGAGCACCAGGTTCAAGATCTTGATCCCTGAAATTAAAATCAAACAAGAATTTCATTCATTTATGCTGTGTATTTCTCCCCTTCTTCATGGTAAGGCTGACACATTTTATCTTATCACACTCACCTGGCAGTGGTCTTTTTGATCCAGTCTTCACAGTCAATCTCCCCACAAAATGGAATCTGCACGATCTGAGAAGGAAAACGTTTAGTATTTATCACTCCTATCTATAAAGGGAAAATCTGAATTCCCCCCTGAACATACAAGCAAAATGGATATGTCACCCAGCCCTTTGCAAAGCTGCTAGGAACTTTCCAAGAGAAAAGAAAAGAATGTTTTTCTACTACTCAAAACCCACACACCACAAAATAGCAGGAGATAACAAAGACACTCTGGTAATACACGAAAATATCCAATAACTGGCTACCAAAAGGTACCTGAAGAGAAGGAACAAAGGGGGAGCAGACCTAAGTCTCCTCCCTGAGCTGCTCTTCCCAGCTAAAAAGCTAACAGGACAGAGGCCTAACAGAAAACCGATTTTTAAGGGGTTGGTAACAGTAACTACATCAGTAGCCCTCACTTTATGTCACATTGTTTTTAACATGTTTATAGGTAAGTGAGTCATTTCCAAAGTCTAAAAGTCTTGGAAAGTCAAGTCATTTGCCAAAATAATGTCTCCATTTTTCTTTCACAGAGCACACAGTAATGGGCAGCATCAAGAGACCTGAGATTTGATCTGAATGTGAAGTTTGCTACCTGTTTGACAGTCTGAGTTTTCTTTTGTAAAATGTGAATGTTGCAGCAGGCAAGAATTAAGATTTCTCCCAAGTGTGAATCCTGAGTTTTTTATGGCATATCTATTTCAAAATAAAGTTTGTCTGCAATAATAAGGAATAGTCTGGTAAAAAAAAATCCTGGAGATCAAGGATAGTGGTGGGAAGATCAAGGAGGTGGATAATCCCCTTGCATTAGAAATGCTATTTTAAAAGCAGCTTGAGAGTTGCCCAGCTTCCTCACCAACTATTTCCAGGCACACACATGCCTTGTTCAAAAAGACTCCCTCCTGTAAACCCTGCCCTGCACTCAGGATTTGTTTGGTTAGGCCTGTTTTAAAAGCTTCTCTAAGAAGTAAAGTGAAAGTAGAGATTAGAAAATTACACAAAACTGAGAAATTCCTCAGGTGAATGGTATCCGGGGTGAGGGGGGTTAGTTATCTTCCTCTCATGCTCATTGAGCAAGATGCGTTAGCCTAATTCCCCAGAGTGATAGTTGGCCTTAAAAGACAATAAAAATGTCTGGGCAAATCCTAGGGGGTGGCAGTGGGTGGATGGAGGGAAGGAGGGGATGGTAAAAATAAAGTGTTTGAAATGAAAACTAAAACAAAAATAAAAAAAAAAATCCCTTTTATTATAGAAACAAAAAAAATCAAATATTTGGGAATAAATCTAACAAAAGAGGTAAAGGACCTATACAAAGAAAAATTAAAACACTGTTAAAAGAAATAGAAGAAGACACAAAGAAATGGAAAGACATCCCCTGCTCATGGATTGGAAGAATAAACATTATTAAAATGGCCATCCTACCAAAAGCAATATACAGATTCAATGCTATTCCAATCAAAATTTCAATGTCATTCTTCAAAGAAATAGAACAATTATTGATGAAATTCATATGGAATCACAAAAAAACCCGAATAGCCAAAGCTCTCCTGAAAAAAAAAAAGAAGGGAATGGAGGCATCACACTCCCAGACTTCAAACTATACTACAAAGCCATAATCATCAAAACTGCATGGTACTGGAACAAGAACAGACATACAGACCATTGGAATCGAATAGAAAATCCAGAAATAAACCCACAGATTTATGGTCAGCTAATCTTTGACAAAGGAGCAAAGAATATGCATTGGAGCAAAGAAAGTTTGTTCAATAAATGGTGCCGGGAAAACTGGGCCGCTACATGCAAAAGAATGAAGCTTGACCACTACCTCACACCATACACAAAAATCAACTCAAAATGGATTAAAGAACTAGACATAAGACCTGAAACCATAAAATACATAGAAGGAAATATAGGTGAAACACTACGTGATATGCACATCAAAGACATCTTTACAGACACATCACCCAAAGCAGTGATAGTGAAGGCAAAGATAAACAGCTGGGACTACATCAAATTAAAGAGCTTCTGGGCATCCCTGGTGGCGCAGCGGTTGAGCGCTGGGCTGCGAAGCTGCCTGCAGCCTCTGCAGCGCCAGTTCGATCCCCGGCTGCTCCCCGGCCACCGGAGGAGGGTCCCACATGGCGCACAGACCTCTCCTGCCACCCACTGCTCCCCTCAGCAGTGTACTTGGGTCCTTCTGCCTGCTCTGCTCCCCGCTCTGGCTCTGGTGAATTCTCTCACCCTCCCGCACTTCTGACTGTACCCACTGCTTGCATAAATAAATAAATAAATAAATAAATAAATCTTAAAAAAAAAAAAAAAAAAGAGCTTCTGCACAGCAAAAGAGACAATAACAAAAACAAAGAGAAACCCCACCAACTGGGAGAACATTTTTGCACACAACACTAATGATAAAGGACTGATCACAAAAATCTGCAAAGAGCTGATGAGACTCAACAACAACAAAGAAAATAATCCAGTCAAAAAATGGGCAGAAGAGCTAAAAAGAAACTTCTCTGAAGAGGAAATGCAAATGGCCAACAGGCATATGAAAAAATGTTCAACATCACTTGTAATTAGGGAAATGCAAATCAAAACTACCATGAGATACCATCTTACACCTGTGAGAATGGCACATATTAAAAAAACTAGCAACAACAAATGTTGGTGAGGGTGTGGAGAAAAAGGAACTCTCCCGCACTGTTGGTGGGAGTGCAAACTGGTCCAACCACTATGGAGAGCTGTGTGGAGATTTCTGGACCTACTAAACATAGAGGTTCCATATGATCCAGCAATTCCACTCCTAGGTATTTACCCAAAGGACACAGAAACATCAATTCCAAAGAACACCTGCACCCCTATGTTTATAGCAGCACAATTTACAATAGCTAAGCTATGGAAACAGCCCAAATACCCAAAAATAGATGACTGGATCAAGAAGATGTGGTATATATATACCATGGAATATTACTCAGCATTCAAAAAAGATAAACACATGCAATTTGCAGCAACATGGATGGCGCTGGAAGGGATCATGCTCAGCGAAATAAGCCAGAAAGAAAAAGAAAAATACCGGATGGTCTCACTCATAGCAGGAATCTAGAAAACTTAAATAAGGGACCAGGAAAATGAATAACTATAAGAAAGTGAAAATCAAAATCAACAAAAAACTATGAACCAGAGACACTTTTTGGGAGGTGGGGGGCGGGAGGGGAGGGATTGGGGTCAGAATGGGGGGGTTGCAATTGTATGGGGAATATAAAAATAAAATTTATTATTAAAAAAAAAAAACTAAAACAAAAAACCAAGCCTACAGCTATAGGAGCTGAAATAACACATCTGCTGACCTCTAAGGAAACTTGATAAATCATTAGCATGCTTACAAACATGAAAAAAAAGTACATTCATAAAAATACTGTTTAAAATTCATTACTACAGACAAAATGGAGCAAAAACTTTAATCACTGTCTCACTTAAAAAACCATAAAAATTACAAAGAATACCTTTGGGTAATAAATTCAAATCTGGTTTCCAGCAAATGCTACTTTTATTAACTCCCAAAAGTTACAGCTAGATTTTTTATAACTGACAAATTTCAAAGTAAATAGTCTTATTTTCTTTTTCTCTGAGATAAAATTATTAGGCCTGAAAAGGAATATATTTTTAAAATCATTTTTTAAATTTTGATGTTGGAAGCATAGGAACAAAATGAAGTAAAGTTGTTACTGAATGTATTTGCGCAAATATAATTTTATTAAAAAATTTTTAATTCTTTCTAGTTTAAAGTAAAATTTAGATGGTTAAGACCTGAAATTTCTGATATTTACAGATGTAATTCATTATATGAAAGGATAGTGTGCATTTTAGGCCATTTCTGGAAAGGTTTAATTTTTTATTTCTCATTCATCTATATCTGTATTTTTAAAACACAATCTTTGACAACATGTAGTATCTTTATATAATATCTTAAATTCTTAAATTCTTTAGTAGAAAATGAGTGATGATCAAAAATCAGTCATCTATAAAAGATTAGTAATACATGTCAAAACCAGAAAATATAAAAAGCATGTATTATATAAAAATAATTATTTTTCATTTAATTAAGATCATCCCCTTGGGGACCTCCCTGGTAGCCTAGGGGTTAAGTCTCAGTGCTATCACCACAATGGTCTGAGTTCGATCACAGGCCAGGGAGCTACCCACATATGGTGCAGCAGACCTCTCCTGTCTTGCCCACTGCTCCCCTCAGCAGTATATTTCAGTCAGTCTGCCAGTTCTGTACCCCACTCTGACTCTGGTGAATCCTCTCACCCCCGGCATCTCTAGCCTGTACCCCAGCTCTTATATGCATAAATAAATAAATCTTTAGCTAATAAATAAACAAATCATCCCCTCAGAAAAATTTACTAAAATCAAGGTCTATAAATTAGATACAATTTTTCTCATTTACATCAACAGGGAAGAGTAGAAAATTAAACTTTCACCTACAGTCAAGTTCCAAAGATCCCTTTCTGCTTCCCCTTCCCAGTAAATACAATTTTATTTACAATCTCCTCAAACGTTACTTGGTGGTCAGGCAACACATTCAAACCGACCGCATGAGGTGAGATGGCGGATGGAAGTGACTACTGAATCCAAGAAATAAAATTTGTTTTGGTTTCTATGTGTTCTTTGGACATACAACTAAAATCCTATATGCTACTCTAGAACAGAGGTTGAAATCTCTCCAGTAGCATATCTAATATCAAATAAAAGATAAGATTCCACTAAGACCAGCTGGGATTCATTTCTCTGAAAAAGCAATGGATAACTGACAGTTACTTTATTGATTTATTAACTGTTACACAATGGCTTTAGCAGATGTACTATAGAAGTGACTACCATATTTCTATAATAAAGGAAATACTTTAATAATTAATGGAACAAAAATAAAATAATCATAAATAAGAGGGGGGAAAAAAAGCACCGCACCAGGAGGTCATCTACCCTCTAGCCTTCTGTTACAAGTACACAGTTGGAGTCTGGCGACAGATTATAAAACCAGAAAGGTGGAAAAATGCAAAAGCAATAAACCAAGACTAGAAGGCTAAGTCCTGAAGAACACAGATCTTGGGGGGCTTTGAGATTTTGTATTGTGTACTGATTAGTAAACTGAGAGTCAGAGAAACAAGCATTTTCTCAGCTCAGGCAGTAAGAAAAATATTAAGTTATGACCGCAAACAATCAAAACTTTGCCTTACACTCTCAACGTGAATTTAAAAAAAATAAAAAGATAGTGGCAAGTGCATTAAACCAGTGAGAAGAGAAAGCTGCATTCTTGACTCAGTTCCACTTCTGGTAGTTCAGGGTGACTCAGACACTTCCCTACTCTTCTCACTTACAACATGGGGACACAGGACTGGTTGTACATCCACTTTGTAAACCAAAAATACTAATAATTATTCATTATTAATAATAATTCATTCCAACAATTAATAATCTTTCCAATCAGGGCCTCTTCTTTATGAAAATCAGTTTTCAGCTAGGAATAACTGTATACACACAACACAAAGCTGAATAAAATCTTAGTCACTGACTACTTAATTAAAAAAACTGTGTAGCCTCAAGGACCCAGTGGTAACCACTCCTGAAATCCATCCTCAGAAGTGAGGAATACTTTTCCCTAATTAGTCAAAACATTCAATTAGGGGGCCTCCTGGTGGCACAAGGGGTTAAGCACCGCACTATGAAGCAATCCCCAGTCTCTGCAGCACGAGTTCGATCCCCAGCCAGCCACGGAGCTACCCACATGGCACAGCAGACCTCTCCTGTCTCGCCTGCTGCTCCCCTCAGCAGTGTATTTCAGTCAGTCTGCCTGTTCTGTTCCCACTCTGTGGTGAATCCTCTCACCCCTCCCATCTCTGGCCTGTAACCCAGCTCTTGGATGCATAAATAAATAAATCTTTAAAAAAAACAAAAACAAACAAAAAAATTCAATTAGCCAAGATATGAATTATACAAGGTCAGGGAATGGAAAGAAATGGACGTGAAACCTCATTTTAGGACTCTGGGCCTTACATTTCTAAAGCTAGAACATTCTATCTTTAAAAACTTATATCAAGCTAAAAAAAAATTAAAACTTTCAATAATGACACAGTTTTCATGCAGAAAAATGCTGGTCAGCCAGCATATCAAACATGAAAAGAAGTTTCTACATAATCAGCTGATGGCGTTATCTAAAAATGGTAGCATGGGCCTCCCCAGTGGTGCAGTGGTTGACCACTGGGTTGCAAAGCTGCCCGCAGCGTCTGCAGCGCTGGTTCAACCCTGGCCACCGGTGAGGGTCCCACATGGCGCACAGACCTCTCCTGTCACCCGCTGCTCCCTTCAGCAGTGTACCTCATCAGTCTGCCTGTTTCGCTCTCCCCTCTGGCTCTGGTGAATGAATTCTCTCACCTTCCTGCACTTCTAAGTGTACCCAGTGCTTGTATAAATACATAAATCTTAAAAAAAAAAAAAAAAAAAAAAAAAAAGCTGTAAAAAGACAAAGCTTTTAAAAAATAATTAAAAAAAAAAAAAAAAGAAAGAAAAATGGTAGCATGCTGTGATGCTTCAAAAAAAGCCCAAGACAAACAGCAAAATCCTGGAAATACAGAATCCTTTTGTGTGACTGGCCTTCAAATGGGGATTATATCAGGCGTAAGTTCAGTGAGTTTTCAAATACATTTTCTGAAATATTTTCATATTAAAAATTTTTCTTACCTTTCCAGAATCCAATGCCTTCTGAAACTCTTCCATTGTATTTGCCACAACCATATGAGTCTTAAGATCTTCAGAAGCTCTATTAAAAGATAATTAGAAAAGAATATTTTTTCCCAATATGACAAAATTTTAAAAAAAAACTAGGATAGTCATAATTTAATAAAAGAACAATAATCCGGAAGGGAGAACTAATTTGAATCTTTGTCACTAGCAGTGATATTCAGTAAATCTCAGTTAACTCAGCACTGCATTATTGTAAACATGAAATTGTTTACAACATGTTTCACAATAATTCTTTCCATCACTGCCATTCAATCTCTACTGACCCACATTCTACTCCTGGCTATACCAGTTACTACCTAGTTTGGGTTATTTTTTAAAACCCCCATGTCTTGAGTTTTTCCTTCTACAATATAGGAATATTGGACAATCCCTTCCACAATATTGGACCACCACATAGGATTAGGATCATATTTTGAAAAGAAAAAAAATACATTATCTGCACATAATTATGTACTACGTAATTAAGTCCTTTATATGCTGTATTTTTCTCTTCTATATTCAAAGTCACACATTACCAAAAGGACCACTCCTGGGTGGCAACTACTTTTATGAATCTCAGGGGTGAGACACGTGGACCTGCTAGCCTTAGCTGTCCACCACACCACATCCATTTCCCCTTCTTCTGTTAACGATTGGGTAGTCTCTTTGTACAAAACTCTTAGCACCAGCCAGTATAATTGAACTTTAAAAAAAAAAAAAACAACAAAACATGAAAGTAGCATTAGCCCAACCTACTTTTCTTTTTCCTTAATAAAAAAAAAAAAAGAAAAAGAACCTATATTTAGTAAACAGTGCAATGTAGAAAATAAAAAAAAAATCAAAATTCAATGGTAAGACAAACTCATGTTAAGTGAAAATTTACAATCTGACTTCACATATACAGATTGGTCTCAATTATAGATACTCATATTCACCTGCTCACAAAAAAGCAAGAAGGAAACACAAAATCTTTTATTAATTATATCAGGAAAGTGAGATTATAGGCAATTTTATTTTTTCTTTCTATTTTTTACTATTTCATGCCTTTTCTACAATGAGTATGTATGTATGCCTTAGTAGAACAATAATTTAGAAACAATGCTAAAATGCAAGTTACAGACTTATTTAGTAAGTGCCTTATATCTGAAAAGGAATGGAGAACTTGGATGAGAGCAAGGAGGCAGCTTAATAATTTCTCCCATAAAGTTATCACCTCTGTCAATAAATTCACCTGGAAAATATTTACTAAGCATCTACCACATATAATCTAATATTTCTGTTACCACAGAACATAAGAGCTAAAAAAGTATAAGTAGCCTTTACAAGAGGGCAATTCAAACAAAAATAAAAATGCTTATAAAGCTTCTTTTTCCTTTTTCATAATGAAAATAATTTTACTGATAATTTCTCATGGAGAAAAAAAGCACCTTCATGCAACTTACATCAACAAATTTATTGAATAAAAATGTCAACCAAAAGAACTGCCCTTTAGTCAGCAAAAGCAGTGATTTCCAAATAGGTGTATATCTAAATCAATGAGAGAAAATGTTAATCCCAACAACAGAGCCTATCTCAAAACCAGTGAATCAGAATCTCCAGATGAGGCTCAGGTAAGCTGCTACTGCCAAAGCTCCCAGGTGACTCAAGAGATTCCCTGGAAAAGGACTACTGTGCTAAATGCATTATTTGAAAGGCAGCCATAGCTTTCCTCTCTGACAATATTACCTGCGGTGTGTTCTAGCTGAGCTTCAAATGCATTTCTATTGGGTAACCTCTCAAGAGATGTATGTACTATCACTCCCACTTCAGGGAAAGCAAGAGAAATCACCAAAAGACACAGATGCAAACATCAAAATTGAAGCTAACATGAGTTCACTCCCTCCAGTGCAAGGATTACTGAAGGCCTTCAGAGACAAATGAATAATGCATGTGTTCTTTGGTCTAGTTCTGAAAGACTAAATAAGATCTGCAAATGAGAGACACAGACAATTCTAAAGTGCTCACCTTGTGAAAAGGCTAACGTGGATGTCTTCCAAAAGAGCTTGAAGTTTAGTCTCAGCCTCATGTTCAGCAACTGTCAACTTCTCCCCAGTATCTCGTCTGACAGCTACAAACTGACAGGTCTTCATATCGCGTGGCCCAACTTCAAGTCTAATCGGAACTCCCTAGAAAACCAACAAGGCAGTAAAAACAATACATGCATGTCTTCAATTGAACATACAGATTTACCCTGGGGCTTTATCATTATAAATCATAAAAATGAAGAAAGCAGGGGCCTGCTTCCCTGGTGGTGGAGGGGTTAAAGTCTCAGCACTACAAGCTATCACCAGCCACTGTTGTGAGAGTTCAATCCCTGGCCAGGGAGGTGACCCACATGGTGCAGCAGACCTCTCCTGTCTCGCCTGCTGCTCCCCTCAGCAATGTATTTCAGTAGATCCACCTGTTCTGCTCCCCACTCTGTCTCTGGTGACCCCCTGCACCTCTGGCCTGCACTCCAGTTCTTGCATGCATAAATAAATCTCTAAAAAAAATGAAGAAAGCAAAGGTATAGCAAATTAAAAAAAGGTAATATTCCTAAGATACTATAGAAATCTAGTCTAGTAAGACAGCATAAACCTAATGAGAAAAATCTGCTGCCCTTGAGGTCCCCGTCCAGATCAGCTTCCCAACTTCTCTCACAAAACAGGACATAAAGGAAGCTAAAAAGATATGACAACTAAGCCCAGGAGCACCAGATCCTGCATGGAGTGGGGAGCAGGTGTACAAACAGGGAGACCAAGCCAGGGTTGGGGAGGGCCTCTAGGTGAGGTAAGTCTGGTCTTAGGAGACAAAGCCCAGGAAGTAAGGGTGCGGCAGGGTGGGAGTAGTTGCCATGCCAATGAGAGATTGGGTGCACATGAGAGGACTGATCAGATAAATAAATATATTAAACATAATTGGAGCTGGCTTTCAGAGAGGGGAGTTACAGATGGAATGGGAGAACACTCTAACAGTTCCTGTGGTTTTGACTGAAATGGAAGGAATTAATGTGATCTCAGTTATCAAGTCCATATCAAAATAGATACGAAGTGTAAGTGTGCATGTGTGCATACACATATTCACAGCTCCATCTACTGAGAAGATTTGGAAGCAGTGACAGATCCAAAGCGATGAGAACACCAGCAGTAAATATGAAGCTCCATTACAAATATATTTTAGAATTATGGCTAATTTCAGGGCAGGGACAGAGGAAGCACAAGATAAGCTTGGCAACATCTTATGCCAAAAAGCAAGAAGTGCTGGAGGAATACAGATGTTAAGGGATCCTGCTGGTCATATTGAGAGTTAAAATGAATAGTGACAGCAACAGATTATAACCCCACTGAATAGTATCAGAAACCCTGGATCCATAAAAATTTTAACTAACAGGGCCTCCCCGGTGATGCAGCGGTTGAGCGCTGGCTTGTGAAGCTGCCTGCAGCCTCTGCAGCACCAGTTCGATCCCGGCCACCAAGCCAGGGTCTCACATGGCGCACAGACCTCTCCTGCCGCCCGCTTCTCCCCTCAGCAGTGTACTTTGGTCCTTCTGCCTGCTCTGCTCCCCGTTCTGGCTCTGGTGAATTCTCTCACCCTCCCGTGCTTCTGACTGTACCCAGTGCTTGTATAAATAAATAAATAAATAAATAAATCTTTAAAAAAAAATTTTTTTTTAACTAACAATAAAAAACTATGAGAACAGTGTTATTTCAAGATCATCATAAAGAAAAATGGAAAAACTTTTCCAGACTAAGAGAAACTAAAGGGATGAGAGAACTCTATGCAACTTCTGAACTCAATCCTTCTGCTATAAAGGACACGAGAGAACTTTGCTCCATAGCTGATGGTTCTAGAACTAGACAACGGTAAGTATAAAATGTCATCATCCTGATTTTGCTGGCTATACTGTTGATTACGTGTGAGAACATGTTTGAAGGGTGATGTGACACCAGACCAGCATTTTATTTTCAAAAGCTTCAAAAGGAAAAATTAATTTTTTGTATTATTATTAATGTAAACCTGTGATAGCTGCATGATCTAAAAAAATGTACAATCCAGGTAGAAGAAATAGCACAAAAAACTCATTTAGATTTTAGAAAACCAGAAAGACTGTCTGCAAAGAAGAAAAAAGGGATGTATGAAAGGTGATAATGAAAAATAAAAGTTGGAAAGATAATCTGAGGTCAGATCATGAGGAGGAATGTATTTTGTTGATGGCCTTTGCTAAGTAACTAGTTATGAACTGACTTATAAAGAACTCTGGTTTTTCTTTCCAACAGCAACACAAAATTACCTATTTGTTCTACACACACACACAAAAAAAGTATTCAGTTCACTCATTTTCCTCTTTCTATTTTCAATAGCACAGGATGGGACTAAAAGAGTTATGGGACTCACTGACTCCTGTTCTGGCAACCAACCATCGTCTACTTCATTCATTAATCCAAGTGAGTCTCCTGATACATCTCTCTCTCTCTCACACACACACCACACACAGAGTGAATCATTATCAGATGACTACAAATCTCTATCTCCCAAAATGTTCTTTCCTGGGCCTCCCCTGGTGGCGCAGAGGTTGAGCGCTGGGCTAAGAAGCTGCCCGTAGCCTCTGCAGGGTCGGTTTGATCCCCGGCTGCCAGCAAGGGTCCCACATGGCATGACAGACCTCTCCTGCTGTGCCTGCTGCTCCCCTCAGCAGTGTATTTCATCAAGTCTGCCTGTTCTGCTCTCCGCTCTGGCTCTGGTGAATTCTCTCACCCTCCTGCACTTCTGACTGTACCCAGTGCTTATATAAATAAATATATTTTTTTTTAAATGTGCTTTTCTCATGAATTCTTGGGCTAAATGAAATAAAAATGGCATTAAACAGTACCATCAGTATTTTTCACTAGCTGGTCAAGTCTCTCAGGGCTTTTAACTTTAGGCATCACATTTAGATTTTAGGTGCTTTGTTTTCTTTTGAGGAATGTCAACAAAGATGTTCCTTCTCAGACCAACTCCCTCTTTCCTCTCCCCTCATAGTAGAGGTTCACCAGAGTGCTAAAAACAACGACAAAGCCAGGTCAGCTATAGGAGGAAGGGGAGTTGAAAGTGAGAGAGAAGGAACACAACATGAGGATGGACACCATCTTTATTCTTTAAATCCAACTAGCAGCAAGGCAGAGGTTTCTCCTTTAACATTTGATACCTCAAGCATGTGCAACTACTAATTGTGAGTAAGCAAAAAAAGACTGCAAATTAGGGGAAATTACATAGAGAAAAAATTCATTTTTAATGTCTGCATTAAAGGTCAGAGAACATGTAAAGGGAAAGTGTATTATATAAAAGGAAAGCTGCATCAACACAACTAATACTCTCCAGCACAAAAAATACACCTTGGGGGCCATTTAAAATAAAGGGATAAATATTAGCAACTGTGACAACATACATTATTAAGGAAGACAATCCCTACATTGCTGAGCTTTCATATTTGGAAGTTTAGGGCTACAATTTCTCATTCATTTTCTATTAACATGAATTTATAAATTCTTGACTTCTAATTGTTAGATCCAATAAGATTCCCTATTTCAACATAAGAAAGAAGGTTCAATCCCAGAAGTCTGAAAAATGGAAGTTAAGAATATAGATCATCTCTTAATGATATACATTAAATAAAAACATACAAAATAGACATCAACAACTGGCATGAGCAATGTGTTATGAAAAAACATATGAATTTAACCTCTGATGCTTCAAGGCTGAGCTGTAATAATGGCAGCTGGTGATGCCCGCCTACCCTTATTCTGACACCCTTACTACTTAAATAACTTGTTTATTATATAAATTCCTAGTTTAATTATTTTTGTAGAACCATATTAGATTTATTAATCATGAACAAGGTCTTCAAGATCATTTTTATTCCAACATAATAAAAATAAGTTTCCACAAAAATGATTTCAAATTTAGCAAATATCTAAACTGTGGGAATCATTATTACTAAGTTTTGACCTGTGTGCTCAACCCTTAGATTAAGTAAAGATGAACTCACAACTATCCAAAGAGAAAAGTAACAAAAACTTTACATTTAATAAAAGTATATGTAGATCTAAATCCAAATTAGGAATGTGGGAATAAAAGATACAACTGAAGAATTACCTTGAGCTCCCAGTGATTGAATTTCCAACCTGGTGAGTAATTGTCTCGCAAATCAACTCTAACTCGAACATTAACACTGAGTAATCGCCTTCGATACTCGTTGCATTTTGCAATCAGAGCTTCTTTGTCTTCTTCAGAAAGTGCATTTGTAATGCCACAAGGAATAACTACCACCTAGAACCCAGCACAAACCCACAAATTTATACAAGGAATCAGCATACAGAAGTAACAGTCCTTTCACTATATAACACTCAAGTTATAAAGCGAACTAATAATCAAAAATCTGAACACAAATCACCAGTGGGTTATTTCTAATCTACACAAGATGTCTACCAATTTGCTACATATTGCTTGTCTGTGCTAAGTGTATTTTCATTTGACCCACTCTATTTAATTTAACCTATTATAAATAAGTCATATCAAAAAACAATTTCTAAAAAGTTTTATATAAATGATGTATACCTAAAACATGCTATAAATCAATGCTACTTCAATAAAAAAATTAATATTTTATGATAAAAAATTTTTTTAAGTTTTCTATAAAATAGTTTAAAAAATTAAAAGAGTAAAAGATGAAAAAAGAGAGAGAAGCTAGCTAGATAAGAGAGAGCAGTATAACCCCTCGGCAGCCTTGTCAGAAGAGCTGACTAGTCCAGAGAAAACTGAAGAAGCAAAATTGAAAGCAAGGTATCTTCATCTGGGACAAAAACGGAGAGGTTCAGATTCTGAGGGAAATGGTGGCTGAAAAGGGAAAAAACATTTTGATTCTGAGAGCTACAATATGGGTACAGTGAAAATAAAGAACAAGTAACTTCCGGCTGTGGCCCTAGATAAGGGGCCCCCTGAATATTCTGACTCCTATTATTTCTCCTAAACATGTTACTTCTCTGCTCTTTAGATCCTGACAGTTTTGTAGGCAAAGGTGTGTGCTACTATTGTGTAGAGAACATAAAGTAATTGTACTTGAAAATAATTGTGTATATTACCTAATTCCTAGAACAGGGCTGGTTCCCATATGTAGCAAGCAAATTTTACAATTTTAATGTTTGTTAATGTTTAATAGTTATTTAATTCACTTTAACTACAACTTTGTATGTTCCTCTTTTTAAATATAACTTCTATTGTATTTATCTCTTCTGTATTTTCTTTTTGGAGTTTGAAAATTACAAGTTTGAGACCACTAGCTAAAACTTGCATGTTTCAAACATAAATAGACAGGCATAAGAGATTTATGCCTCTGGTTAAATTTGAATGGCCTTAAACCTGTTTCAGTTTTAATGTAATATGAGCATATTATTTGCCTGTTCTGTGTGACATATGTGTTTAGCAGCTGCTGGTGAAGTTAGAATTCCAGCTCAGGCCTGTAGCATGAGAATCCCTTTCATGGCTGAAGATGTGCATGAATATGCGTGTGCATCACCTGTTGTGTCACTTCTGGGCCATTTTTGTAAACACAGTAATTTTACACAACTGCTCACAAATGCCTGTTAAGTTCACACATTAAAACAGATGATGTGCTAACCAGAAGCAAGAGAATCCCTATATAAAACTCTGATGTCATTAGAGCTTTGGTCTTAAGAGCTTAGTCATAAGAGCAATTTACCTTTGTGGTTTTTAGAAAACCAAACTCTGCTACGGCTCCCACATGGGCCTGCCACTTTTTTTGTTACCAAGATAACAATGTTTGGTGGCCTTGTGCAAACATGATGTGACATGTTGCTTAGGTTCGTTGTCTTCTGTCCTACGCAGAACACTGCATTTTGACTTTCATAAAAACTGCAATTCACCTAATCTAAAAAACTTGTTTAATGTAGAAATGATTACTTCCAAAGTTAATGTAGAGGATACTAGAGTAAAAGATGTCAATAGTCTGCCAAACAACAAACAAAAATACACCATAACTACGGTTTAGATTGTATTCTACCTTGTTTCTACATAAGTTTAATCTCCCCAACAGCCAGAAAACCAACCTCTCAAGTTTCCCTTAGTAAATATGACTACTATAAACAAGACTTTATAAAGGAATGATAAATATCATCCTTACCTGAACACAGGCAACACGGGGCGGCAACACTAAACCCATGTTGTCCCCATGAACCATGGTCATAACACCAATAGTTCGAGTTGTCAGGCCCCAGGAGTTCTGATAGGCAAACTGTTTCTCTCCTGGTGCCTTTGGATCTTCAAATATGATTTCAAACATTTTGGAAAAGTTCTGTCCTAAATGATGTGATGTTGCCCCCTGAAAAAAGAAAAAAAAACAGAAATATGAACTTCAAGTTTAATAAGATTACACTGTTGAAAATAATTACTAGATAACATGCTTTAAGATGAAATGATCCATTTTATATTTCTTTTTCCTTATTAAATAAGATTCTGGTGCATAAGCAAGAGGACCAAGATTAGTCAAAAATACTGTAGAAGAATGTTGCTTGGAGCAGCCCCTGTCACAGAAGTAACTATAACTACAAAGATGGAGAAAGAATCTACACTTTTATAATTGAGGATATAAGCCATGACTTAATTGATGTTGGAGATTTAGGGAAGTGGAACAGATATACTTAAGATTATAATTATAATCTAGAAAGCACAAGTAATATTACTTAAGCATCTCCTTCTATAACAGGGTGGTACCCAGGAAAGGGGGATCCAGGTTTCCTGCCCCACCCAAGGGAGGGTAGAGCTGAGCAGGGAGAGAAGAAGCTACAGAGGAGACTGAGGAAGAAAGCAGGATGGAGCCAGAAGGAGACCTGGAGGAGGCACATGGAGCCTAGAGACATGTGAAGAAACTGCGCTTGTCTTTTGGTCGTGGACTGGGTGACACAGATGTGGGTGAGACCTGTGGGGAGGTGACCACGGCAGCTTTTGTCTTGATTTTGATTTTGCTCTTTTCCTTCCAGGCTTGTCTGGTTGTTTCTGACCCTTTTCTGTGGGTCCCCACTGAAAGACGCTTTAGACTTGTGGCAGGCTTTAGGGCCTTGCTCTGGGCCGATCCCATATGGATGGACTTTTACCCACGAGGGGAAGGGTAACTTTGGGTGCTTCATTTAGAAACTAGACTCTTTGCCTCTCCTGTATTGTTTCCTAGTTTTATTAAAGTTCCTTCCCATTAAAGTCTCATATGTTTTGTGTTGATGCGGCAGATGGCAGAACCCATTTAGAGCAGGCAGGTTTTGGGGGGGTCTGGGTTGCACCTCTCCCTGCCCTGTAACACTTCTCTAATGAGAGAAGAAATCTGCTGGCTCTCCCACAGGCTAGGAATCCAGTCAGTCCCCCAGGAACCAATGCAGCTCTGATACCTGGATAGCTCTGCCACTAGCAGATATAAATGCTTCCAATGTAGTGGTGTAGTCTCCTCCTGCAAATTTCTCCTTCTCAGTCTTCCTTCCTTTTACAACAGGAATTGCCAGGAGATCTTCATATACTTGAGCATATAAGTCAAGTATTTGCAATACCTGTAACAACATTTTAAATAAAAATATGTTCAAATTTATGCATACAAGAATGGGGGTGTAGGCCAGAGGAGCAGGAAGTGAAAGGATTCACCAGAGACAGAGTAGGGAGCAAAACAGGCAGATCTAACAAAATACACTGCTGAGGGAAGCATCGGGCAAGATAGGAAAGGTCAGCTGTGCCATGTGGGTCAGCTCCCTGGTGGGAGACTCAAACCCATGCGTCGTGGCTGGTGATAGCCTGATAGTGCTGAGACGTCAATCCTGGTGCCACCAGGGGCCCCAATAATACACAAATTTTAAGTAACAATATTTACCAAGAAATTACCTTTAAATGATATTTTGAGATCAGATCAAAATTTAACTTAGAGTTACTATGTAAACATAGAGCAATACATTGCTTGCAACTAGGGGTGGGGGAAGAAACAGAGCCTGGACAAAGAAATAGAATGTAATATGAGAGACTTTTTATACCTCTTCTGCTGCTTCTTCAAATGTTGCAAATGCACTGTGCCCTTCCTGCCAAAGGAATTCTCGAGTACGTAGGAAAGGCTGAGGATGTTTGAATTCCCAACGCTGGAAGAGGCAAGAACACAATTTGGTCACACAGAGTGCTTTTCAGTTTTTATTAACAACTTTACATGGCCGACAATCAGAAATTGTTAACTGTGATCCAAAGTACTTCTGAAATGCTTCCACACTATCAATCCTTGGTATATAAAAATAAGGGAACACAAAATGTGCTTTGAGGAAATAAACGAAAATGAAAAATATGAGAACAGAGGAAGGGGCATGCACCTACCACCACGTTGCACCACTGATTGAGCCTGATGGGCAGGTCTCTGTGTGACTGCACCCACTTTGCATATGAAGGATACATTACTGAAAAGACATCG
Organism: Talpa europaea; assembly: GCF_964194135.1. Classification (NCBI taxonomy): domain Eukaryota; kingdom Metazoa; phylum Chordata; class Mammalia; order Eulipotyphla; family Talpidae; genus Talpa; species Talpa europaea. Next base: position 88,835,954 of record NC_140077.1, on the reverse strand, counting down.
GAAAAATATAGGCAGAAATTAGTCATCATAGGTGGTATTTCTCCTTGAAGGCTGGTTAAGACTTAAACCAGCATCATAACTAATAGGAATTAAAACACTGTGTTTAGGTAAATGTGATTTTGATGCTTGTAGTGGTTATGTGAAATGGTATAGATTTCACAAAGCAGATAACTCAAGGGGAAAAAAATCTACCTAAACTTTACCATATTGTGAATTCTACCGAGAATTACACTTAAGATTTCATTTAATATCAAAATCTCAATATTAAAGATGTGGAAGCTGAGCTTAGAAGTTAAATGAAATGCTGAATCCAGCAGTTATGAGTCAGAACTACTTCAAGCTGACCTACCTGATGCATCTACCCAGAGACAGCTAGTTTATGCAGGCTCTTACCAGAGCCTATGCACGACTATATATAACTAATGAAAGAAAGCAAAACTTTGTAGTGGGGGGAAAAAAGCTGGTGTCATAATTTCAATTATAAGTCATTATAATATCATACACACAAGAGTACCACTAAGAAGTGTTAAATGAAGAGTCAACAATCCTTAACTCTAAAGATGGACGATCACTTTGGAAGACAAGCCCAAAGGTTCATGATTTCCGTGTGACACAGCCATGTACTATGTGTAATTTTATGAAAATCAGTTAACATTTCAGAGACTTTAGCTGCAAAATGGAGGTAACAGCAGCCTCTACCTCCCTCACTATGTGGTTGTAAGACTAGTACAAGATGGGGCCTCCCCGGTGGCGCAGCGGTTGAGCGCTGGGCTGCGAAGCTGCCTGCAGCCTCTGCAGCACAAGTTCGATCCCCGGCTGCCGGTGAGAGTCCCATGTGGCGCGCAGATCTCTCCTGCTGCGCCTGCTGCTCCCCTCAGCAGTGTGTTTCATCAGTCTGCCTATTCTGCTCCCCGCTCTGGCTCTGGTGAATTCTCTCAGAAGCGTGGAAGCGCTTCTGACTGTACCCAGTTGCTTGTATTAAATAAATAAATCTTAAAAAAAAAAAGAATAGTACAAGATGATGTTCAAACATCACTTTGTAACCTATAAAAACCCTACATGAAAGTTAATGTGTCATTAAAATGACTAACAGAATCTGTAAGTAAATATGGCATGCAACATTAGTGTTGGTAGTTTTATAATGAATTTCAAGAAAAAAATGCCTTGCACAGTTCTGAAAAATTATAGCAAGAAATGAAAGATTAAAGTATTTAAAGAAAAACAACTTTAGGGCCTCCCCGGTGGCACAGTGGTTGAGCGCTGGGTTGTGAAGCTGCCTGCAGCCTCTGCAGCGCTGGTTCGCTCCCCAGCTGCTCCCCGGCCACCGGAGGAGGGTCCCACATGACGCGCAGACCTCTCCTGCCGCCCACTGCTCCCCTCAGCAGTGTACTTTGGTCCTTCTGCCTGCTCTGCTCCCCGTTCTGGCTCTGGTGAATTCTCTCACCCTCCCACGCTTCTGACTGTACCCAGTGCTTGTATAAATAAATAAATAAATCTTAAAAAAAAAAAAAAAAAGAAAAACAACTTTATTCTAATGACAGAACTCTGAGAATAACATCCTATACAAATTAAGTCTGCATACAACTTTACCAACACCCATTAAACTTTATATTATCAATGAGGATTATAACTATCACAAAGTAAATGCTGAGAGTCAGGCCCAGGAAGGAGCTGTATCTAACATTTCAGTGAGCTTTATCTGTGCTCTGGCCCATCCTCACCTGTTTCACTAGTAGGACGAATGGCAATTGGTTCTGCCAATTCTGTTTTCCCAGATCTTGTAACCCAAGCAACCTAGGAAGATAAAATCATTTCTCGTACATTTTTTTGAAGTATTTTAGGAAATGGCACAGTGTAGGCAAATTTTCTCTATTCAATGTTTGCTATATTATATAAGGCAAGTTAAAATAACTTCTGCTGTTCACGTATTTACTGACTTTGTTAAGAGAAAAGTAAAGGAGAGCTGATAAGTTAATGTAACAGAATCATAACTTGTACCAAACTCAAAAATATAATTTCTAAGTAGTTTTACTCTTCTTTAAATTAATTGCTAAAACTTGCCTTTTAAATTACTAATCAAGGGTAAACTGAAAATATACTTTGTAGTCATGAGAGCAAACTGCAAAAACAAATACAACTAGCTAACTTACCTCAGGGGCAAAGTCAGCAATGTGAGTCTTCTCTGTCTCTAATGCACCTTGAGATACAAACATGGGGAAATAGCAGTTTTCAACACCAAGCTTCTTGATCTCGGCATCAAAAAAGTCCTTGATGGATTCCCAAATGGAAAATGCCCAGGGCCGAAGAATATAGCAGCCACTTACATCATAGTATTCAATCATTTCTGACTTTGTGATGACCTTTTGAAGAGAAAAATTGAACAAAATTGAACCTAAATTGAACAAAAATCATCATACATGTGTCAAGAATATGATAAACAAGCTTTGGATTAGAGACTCCCAATCTTGATACATTCTCTTAATGTGCTTTTAAAACAACAGGGCTCTAAACCCTTAAGACCTGCATTCCATATTCCTTCTTCCGTTTAATAATTTTATGACTAATTCCTTTAGACACTGATTCCTTTATCTCATCATAAAAAAAAAAAGAGAGAGAAAAAAACAAAATAATGATTGTATACAAGGGCCACACTTCAATTCAAAACTTTATGTGAACATGTTTTGAGACTGACATGTTAAATGTCTACCCTATGTATTATTAAGGGTATTATACATTATTATTTTGTGTCTGGACTTGAGTCTGGAAATAGAAATGGCCACTGAGAACTTTAAAACATACAAATCAGCTGAATGCATACTTACTTGAGAATACCAATCTGCAAGATTTTCTTCTTTTTTTGCCTCAAGACCCAACCTGCAGATATGAAATAATAATATATAAATGTCTTCATTCAACAACTGCTTTTACAGAGAATGGAAATAAACCTCTGAAGTTCAGATTAGATTGGCTTTTCTTCAGTATCAGCTATTTCTGTATTTCTATCTCTTCTATATTCCTAAGATGTTTAAACTTAAGAGACAGAGTGAGGAGTAGAACAGGCAGATCTACTAAATACACTGCTGAGGAGAGCAGCCGGCAAGCCAGGAGAGGTCTGCTGTGCCATGTGGGTTAGCTCCCTGGCCAGGGATTGAACTCAGGCAGCTTTGACTAATATGGTGGTTAGCACTGAGACTTAAACCCCTAGCAACCAGAAGTCCCCATCCTACCAATTTTTAGATCTCACTAAGAATGAATTTCTCATTTAAGTACCCATATTTATGATTTTCATTTGAGAAATCTATTTAAGGTACAAAATTTGTACAGTTACGCTATCAATTATGTTAAAAGGGAAGGAAAAAAAGAACATTTACATAGGTCCTCCCTGGTGGCGCAAGGGGTTAAGCACCACACTGTGAAGCAAACCACAGCCTCTGTAGCACAAGTTCGATCCCCAGCCGGCCAGGGAGAAACCCACATGGCGCAGCAGACCTCTCCTGTCGTGCCCGCTGCTCCCCTCAGCAGTGTATTTCAGTCAGTATGCTGTTCTGTTCTCCACTCTGTCTCTGGTGAGTCCTCTCACCCCCTGCATCTCTGGCCTGTACCCCAGCTGTTGTATGCATAAATAAATAAATCTTAAAAAAAAAAAAAAGAACATTTACATATAGTTGTACTAACTTGTATATTCAAAGAAAATCTCCGAACAGATATAGAAGATCCTAGAAACTCATTACAGTGGTGGAAAGAACTGAGAAAATGGGAAACAAGTGTAGAAGGGGGGACTTCACTGATCTTTTTATAGTCTGAGGTTCTGGAACCCAACAAATGAATAGGTAACTATTCTAATTAATTAATTCACTAACTAAAACTATCTCCTGGCATTATAGATTCAGTGTTCTCAGAAGCAATAGTCAAAAAAAAAAAAAAAAATTAACAGTTGAATTCATTCATAGCTCCACTTCACTTCAAATAAAGGCTCCATGTTTCCTTACCTGGTCTGTTTCTTAGGCCCCTGGCCTTCTCCTGCTCCACCTGATGACGACCCACTTCCTTGGTTTTTAGAGGGCTCTTTCTTTTGGCCATCATTTTGTTTCTGCGGCTTATTCTGCTTTTCAGATTTGTTTTCTTTTTCTTTCTTCTTCTTATCTTTGTCCTCAGTCCCAGTGGCAGAAACAGGCTTATATTCCAAGCCTGTCAGAGACTTGTACTGTGACTTCAACTGAAGGAGCTCTTGTACAGCAGTATCTACCTGATCCTATAATTTAAGAGGGAAAAAAAGATAGCATTCGATTCAAATCACTAAGCATACTTGAACAAGTACAATGGCCAAGGTGTTAAAAGGAGATTTGAAAACACAAAGACTATGGGGTATAGGTAGAGAATGTTAACTATTAAGTGCTGGAGTAATAAAAGAATGTGATCAATAGGAACAGAACTGTGTGAAAGAGTAACCAGACAACAGTACAGCCCGTCCATCACTGCACTGTGCAGACAGTGGTCACTAGCCAGATGTGGCTATTGAAATTTAAGCAGGTTTAAAGTAAAAAGAATTAAAAATTCAGTTCCTTAGTCACAATAGCCTTATGTGACTAGCTACATGTGACTAACAACTGCTGTACTTGGTAGAATTTTTACTGGACATTTCAAATAAAGTTTCATCAAATAAAGTAAGCATTGGAATAGAGTATGTATTCTATTGTAGCTCAAGAGCCACTAAATGACATATTGAAAATTACATAAGGGGGACATTTTACAATAAAGATAATAATCAAGTTTCTGTATTGCTAGTCAAACTGAAAAGTCTATGACAACTTAAGCACTTTTCCACTGTATGAATCTAAAGAAAAAAATACTACTCCAACAGAGATAACACAATTGGCACAAACTATACCAGAACTCCAAATAAAACTTGCCATCTGAGATGGCGAGAGCTGCAGGAGGCTGAGTCAAGACATCTGCAATAAAGGTTTACAAGGAGCAGAACCTGCAAGGTTCTAAGTTCCTCTTACAGACTAGAGAGAAACAGATATTTAACAATTAAAATACAGTGCTCAAGTGCAATGTAAGATGAAGGCAGTGTTGTATGAGCACACCATACAACTCTATTTGGGGGAAGAAAGGATCAACAACAGTGTCTGTACAAGGCAAGATAAGAGAGTTGAGAATTGATATGAGATGAAGTCACGAGACTTGATGGGCTAGAAAGTTTCCCAGCCAAAGAAAATAGCCCGTAAAGTAAAAAACAAACAAGCAAGCACAGTGAAAGAAATCATCAAAACGAAAAAGCAACCTATTGAACAGTTTATTTGCAAATCACACACCTGACAAGGATTTAGTATCTAAAACATATAGAGCTACAACTCAACAACAAAAACAAACAACTCAATTGAAACTTGAACTGAGTATCTGAATCGACATTTCTTCAAAGAACACATACAGATGGCCAAAGGAGACAAGAAAAGATGCTCATCATCTTTTTTTTTTTTTTTTTAAATTATTTATACAAGCACTGGGTACAGTCAGAAGCGCGGGAGGGTGAGAGAATTCACCAGAGCCAGAGTGGGGAGCAGAACAGACAGACTGACGAAATAACACTGCTGAGGGGAGCAGCGGGCAGCAGGAGAGGTCTGCGCGCCATGTGGGACCCTGGCCTGGCAGCCGGGCATTGAACCGGTGCTGCAGAGGCTACAGGCAGCTTCGCAATCCAGCGCTCAACCACTGCGCCACCTGGGAGGCCCCTCATCATCTTTTATTATTAGGGAAATGCTATCACCTCACATTTGTGAGAATGGGTGTTATCAAAAAGATCAGAAGCAAGTATTGGGTAGGATGTAGAGACTCATGTACACTACTCAAGGGAATGGAAATTGGTGAAACCACTATGGAAAACAATATGGAAACTATGCAAAAAATTTAAAATACCAGTTATTCCACTTCTGGGTATTTATCCAAAGAAAACAAAAACACTAATTCAAAAAGAATTTCATTGAAGCACTATTTATAAGAGACAAGAGTGTAAACAATCTATGTCTGATGGATAACTGAATAAAGATATGGTACATATTGAGTAGCACTCAGCTATTAAAAAAAACAGATGAGGCCTCCCCGGTGGCGCAGCGGGTTGAGTGTAGCACTGTGAAGCTGTCCGCAGCCTCTGCAGCGCGGGTTCTATTCTCAGCCAGCCAGGGAGAAACCCACATGGCGTGGCAGACCTCTCCTGTCACTCCCCTCAGCAGTGTATTTCGGTCGTCTGCCTGTTCTGTTCCTCACTGTCTCTGGTGAATCCTCTCACCCTCCTGCGCCTCTGGCCTGTACCCCAGCTCTTATATAAAAAAAACACAAATCTTAAAAAAAAAAAACCATATGAAATCTTGCCATCTGTGAAAACCTGGATGGACCTTCAGGGGATGATGTTTAGTGAAGCAGGACAGAGAAAGACAACACCCATGAGTTCACTCATATGTGGAATATAAAGAAACAAAGCAAAAAAAGTAAAAATTCTTGAGATACAAGAACAGATTTGTGGTTATCAGAGGGGAAAAGGGTTAGAAGGTGGATGAACTGGGTAAATGGGTCAATTATATGGTGATGGATGGAAACAAGATTTTGGTGGTGGACATGTAGTGTCCACAGAGGTCAGATAAACAATGCTATAAACATATGCTATAAACCAACGTCAGCTTAATAAAAATGTTGTTTAAAAGTAAGGATCCAAAAAAAAAAAAAAAAAAAGCAGACCACACTAACCTTAGAGGCTTTTTCAGCTTTAAGTTTTCGAACTACTTCTCCTTGAGAAGCTACTTTGTCAAAAAGCACTTTGGCTTCTGGGGTTTCTGGACCACTGGACTTGGAGTTGTTGGTTGGATTTGAAACTGCACTTTGAGACACTGGGGGCTGACCAGGTATGTAATCTTTCCCAGTTTTTTCTTTATATTGAGCTTTCAAGGTGAGTAAGCATTCTACAGCTTCACTTACTTTAGCCTGAAATACAAGAGAAAACAAGATAAATATTTAATACTTTTTCAGATTTCTGAATATGTCAGTATCATTTAAGAACCACTAACTACCACCAAAAATATTCCTGTAAATAAATTCATCGTAGAGAAACCCAAGCACAAAGGAGTTAAATTATCAGTCTAATATAACAGATTAAAGCAAAGTTTAAAAGATAAACCATAAATACTTTCCCATATACAAGTTGTAAAAACAGGAACACACACATAATTAGCACTGCCATTTTAGATATGTAAACAGACAATAATAGAACAACTAAGAAAACTGTCAAGTTCTGGATCTGTAAATAGTGAATCAGAATTTACAAAATCAAAATAAAGAACAGCTCAACAACTTTAACTACACAAACCTATTTTCTTCAGCTCAGTAAATAGACACTAATACAGCACTGGCAAAAACCTGTAGTTTGGGTCCCACTGAAGAATACTTATATCATTTATTCAAAAATTTACAGTGAGGGCCTCCCTTGGGGGAGTAGCGGTTGAGCCCTGGGCTAAGCAGCTGTCTGCAGCCTCTGCAGCGCTGGTTCGATCCCCAGTCACCGGCGAGGGTCCCACATGGAGAGACAGACCTCTCCAGCCGAGCCTGCTGCTCCCCTCAGCAGTGTATTTCGTCAGTCTGCCTGTTCTGTTCCCCGCTCTGGCTCTGGTGAATTCTCTCACCCTCCTGTGCTTCTGACTGTACCCAGTGCTTGTATAAATAAATAAATAAATCTTTTAAAAAAAAATTTACAATGAAATATATTCCTATATTGATGCTTTCTTTTTTTTTTTTTAATGTTTTTTTTTATAGAGGCATTTTTTTTATTTATTTGTTTGTTTGTTTTGTTTATACAAGCACTGGGTACAGTCAGAAGCGCGAGAGGGTGAGAGAATTCACCAGAGCCAGAGCGGGGAGCAGAGCAGGCAGAAGGACCGAAGTACACTGCTGAGGGGAGCAGCGGGCGGCAGGAGAGGTCTGCGCGCCATGCGGGACCCTCCTCCGATGGCCGGGGAGCAGCCGGGGATTGAACCGGCGCCGCAGAGGCCGCGGGCAGCTTCGCAACCCAGCGCTCAACCGCTGCACCACCGGGGAGGCCCTATATTGATGCTTTCTTTACACTCACCTACATATTTCATCCTCTGATAATTCAACATAATCATAATGAGAGAATGAAACACTCAGCCCAACTAAGACCCTCGTAACTCTACCAGAGAAGGACAGCAACGCAGGCAAAGCTTGGGAGCTGGATGCTGCCCGGAGGCAGCACTGTCGATACTAACAGTGGTGCTACTGGCTACTACCAGACCAATGAACCCTGGGAAAGTCAAGGCATCCATCAAAACAGAGAAAGAGTGCCTCCTCATTACCCCACCCAATCTTCACTGCTACATTACAACAGTGCTCCAAAGAACTAGGAGAAACCCCACAGAAGCCAGAATACCAAGCACTGAAGGAAGCACTGTTGTACCTGCAGAGAATCTGCATTTGGGAATGGTAAATCACAACTCAGTCCAACCACTTTCTGACACGTTTTGCTGCCCGTTGACTCAGCATCCCATACCAGGTACCACACAGAGGGACTAAAGGTGAGGAGAAACCAAACAAAGAGAGGCATGTCTGATCTGCATTCCTAAACTGTCTCCTGTTTATATTCTGCCTGTAGAGTTAAACACCTTTTCACAGCAAAATCTTCCTACTTCTAGGGAAATAATTAATCAGGCATATAAGGGAGAACAAAAACTATCAGCTAAAAGAAAATGGCAAAATAGTTAAGGGACTTTGCTCTAACCTTATCCCAGGAGCAGATGCTCACTGTATTAGTATCAGACAGCACACACTTCACATAGAAAAGAAGGCCTGTTTGGCAAGATTACTGCTTCAAATATTATAAAGGAGAAAATTTAGATAGGCAAACCACTTCATTATTGAATGTTATATTCTAAAAGTAGAGTAAAATTACATATGCAAATATCCCCTCTAAATGGGAAGTAAATATTCTACTAAGTAATCTATTTAGACTATTTTCCAATTATTTTATGTAGCCTGACCTGGTCATTTAGAAGGTTTTTTTGAGAGATTTTTGAGAGAATTAGATTGATCAAAACAAAATCACTACCATTTTAGGGTCTATTTACTCTGTGCTGACACTATGCTAAGTGCTTCATGTAAGTATTTTATTTAATCTTTAAAACAATCCTTACCCATATTTTATAGAAGAAAGAAGTAATGCGTAGAAAGGTTAAGCATCTTACCCAAAGTTATGTAAGAAGGGCTAAGGCAGAAATTTGAATCTAGGCTTATTCTAGAGCCTCTATTTGACCACTCATGTCAGCATATCATTATAAAAGGTATGAGACAACAATCTAAATTCTATTTCATCCCACTAGCATGCCATCAAAATTGCTTTTTCCAAAGAGATCTTTTATTCTTGCTTGACTGTTTCTTTGGGCAAAGGAAAAAAAATCTCTTTCAATATTCCAGTTTTCTGAATTAAATGGCATTTATAAGGAGAAATTGGATGATACTACTCAGGACAAGATTATACAATGTCGGAAGTGTTAAGAACATTTGCAAATACAGTCTTAAATTTTTAATGAACACAGATTGTTTTAAACTCATCTAATATTCCAGTACAAACATTAAAAGCTTTCAGTTGCTTCACCTGTGGATATAGGTGAATGAGAAAGGAAACAATCTCAAAAGACTTTAAAGGTTTAAGATGGAAATGTGAAGAAGTAAAAATGATGGCCTTAAAAAAACTATGATTAAAATGGAGCAAAATACAAAAGCACTGGTGCCTCCCTGGTGGCTCAAGGGGTTAAGCACCAAACTATGAAGCAATCTGCAGCCTCTGTAGTACGAGTTTGATCCCCGGCTGGCCAGGGAGCAACCCACATGGCGCAGCAGACCTCTCCTGACTCACCCGCTGCTCCCCTCAGCAGTGTACTTTGGTCAATCTGCCTGTTCTGTTCCTCACTCTGTCTCTAGTGAATCCTCTCACCCCCCTCTCTTCTGGCTTATACCCCAGTCTTGTATGCATAAATAAATAAATCTTTAAAAAAAATACAAAAGCACCAATCTGTTTACATTCATAATGAAAAGTCCTCAAACAGCTGTTTTTGTTGCAGCCACTAGATGGAAAAATTTCTTCATGGGGAAAGGAATTAAAACTAGAACTGTACTGATCTAAAGATGAAAGAACAGTACCTTGCAAAATGACCTAAGCAACTCAACTTCCTGTGAAAAAAAAGGTGAAATAATAGGTTTTATAGAAAATGATTAAGAGGCTTAGACAAATTATTAATATAAAACAAGCATAGACCTGCTGATAAATAATAATAAACTAGTAAAACCCTAACTGTCGCAGTGCTTAGGATGCAATGCCTACAACAGAAAGTAACCTGCAAATCAAATCAGTCACATTGGAATCCAGGCCTTCCAAATTTTAAGGAGTTACTTTCGTATTTAGTTTTCCCCTGATCACTAAAACCAACTAAAAATAAAAAAAGAGGAACGTTATTTGATTATTATTGGACATGGTTGCTGGGAGAATTCAATGCCAAAATAGTAACAGTACAGGTACAGGTGCCAGATGTATTATGAACACTGCTTCTATTCCCAGTAACTGGCTTGGTTCTCGAGGACAGATACTGCAGCAACTTACTAAGATGAGGAACTTGCAACTTCATAAGGAACTTGCAACTTCCAACCAAAGCCCAGGACACTGATGAGACAGCAGATTCCCTGAGAACATCGCAGAACAAATGCTCTCCAGCCATGTAAGTCAAATCCACTGGCTCACCATACCTCTCAGCATTCATGCCATAGCTCAAATTCAAAAAATTTGGTAGCCTATCAGGGACTGAATTACATCCAGTTACAGCACTAATTAATTGGTCATGTTTTAGAGCTGTGGACTATTTGAGTAGAACTATCTTGATTATGAAACATGATCTTTCTCTGCCAGATGCCATTTTTTGTCTCATGCAGCAAGCAATCCTGTGTCCTATCAGGTACTACAACCTATCTGACTAAATGTTTCACCTGCAGTCATCACTGAAACAAGAATCCAATTTATACTTCAGGCAGCCTTTGTTGCATTGGAGGGTTCTGCTATGATGAATCTGAAATTGTCACTGGTTGACAATCTCTTGACAACCTTGGCCCTCACGTCTTCGCCTCAGCTGGTGCTACCTTCCACACAGTGGTGCTCACAGCATGGTCCCCAGTCAGTAGCTTCAGCATCACCTGGACAACCATTTAGAAGTACAGTCTGTGCACAGACTCAGTGATGCAGAAACTCAAGAGGTGGGCCCAGCAGTTTGTGCTGAATAAGAGCTTCAGTAACTCTGAGGTACACTAACATTTGAGAACCACAGAACTACACTTAAGAGTACCTCCCTTGATTATGTTCTCCCATGAAAGGTTGCTTCTACTTCAGGATTATTCAAAATACATCCTTCATGAATTGTTGATTCCTTTTCTGTCATATATGACCACAAACGCTTCTCAGAGTAATTTATATATATCACATAGGATAAGTATATGCCTATTGCCAGCTCGGACATACCCACTACATAATGAACTGCTTCTTGTTAGTTATTTCTACAGGCTGACACACCACAGGTATCAATAAGTATGGCTGCTAGGCCAAATATCCAAGCAGACGGCCCAGAAACTGTATCTCACACAATGAGGCTTCCCCACGCAGTGAACGTACAGGTTCAGAACGTACAGGTTCAGGCACAGCCTGACTTACCCCAGCATACTGACCTTGGGGGCTTTTTCAGCTTTCAGTTTACGAACCACCTCCCCTTGTGCAGCAACTTCATCATACAGAGATTTACTATCCAGAGCACCTGCTGCTGATTTACAAGGAGCATTCTGAACTGCAGCAGCTGGAGGATTCCCAGGTTTATATTCCTGGCCAGTTTTCTCCTTATATTCAGCTTTCAAAGTCAAAAGCTCTTTGACGGCTGCATCTATATCTTCCTTTGCTGCTTTCTTGGCTTTTAATTCTCGAACAACATCCCCTTGAACAGCCACTCGATTGTAAAGCGCCAAGGAATCCTCACATGTAGCACCGTTAGTTGATGACGACACTGGCCTTTCCTTAGGAGTAGTTGTCCACAGAGAGAGAGAACCGAAAGAAAAATAATTCATGTCCAAGTCCCCCACTCAATAAAAAAAAAATACAATTAAAAAAAATTCTCCCAATGAAACAATATCAACTTGATCATGTTTCAAGTTAACAGTGAAATTTTTAATTTTTTAATCTTTATCCCTTAAAAAATTTAAATGAATATTTCATTCTTAAGAAATTTTCCTAATGAAACTAACAGAAGTAAACTAAGGTAAGGGCATGTGGTATTCCCTATAGCACCATCAACACAGTAAAAAACTGAAAATAACCTAAATGGTTAGGGGACTAGTTCAAAGAAATCATGACACACTCATCCTGTGGGTGGACACTGCTAACCACACACAAGCTGTGCAATCTCAGCTCCTTCTCTCTCCCAACCCTCAGTAAGGATGGATACTCTTCTCCAGGAGGCACTGGAGTCTGACAGAAAAGTAAAGACAGGGAGACAGGAAGAAAGGTCACCATCCTGACTTTGTCAGTACAACTTGTATTTTCTTTGTTCTTCTTTTCATGTATACATGAGAAGCTATAGGCAGGTGGTCCTCAACACACTCAGCTCCACATCAGGCCTCTGACTAAAGACGACCAGCTACTGGATCAACATGGACAAAAATTTTTTCTGAAAACATTCTTTTCATCTAGTCTTGTTGTTATTTCATGGAACAAAATTTTAAATTTTAAAAATCTTGCAAGATATTTTAAAATTTTACATGAAAGGACAATAGCAACAAAACCTTCTGAAGTAAGTTATTGTCTTCCTTGGTCTCAACAGTAAGCAAGATAGCCATTTGTAAAAAACCTTCTGCTTTAAATCACTGATGAGAGACACAGCTGTAAAACCAGTAATTACCTCATTTTTTGTTGTTTCTACTTTGGTCTTCTCCTTTGACCCAGATGTTGGCATTTCCTTTGTATGCCCATCAGGAATGTATATCAAAACACATGGGGCTTCTCTGCAACTATATGGGCTAAAAAGAAAACAGGGACCAGAAGGTACTGCTAAAGTTACAAAGATTTACACTTATATTCCTCTAAGAATTTTAAAGTTTTAACTCTTATATTTAGGTCTTTGATCCATATTTGAGTTAATTTTTGCACTTGTGGTACGAGGTTGGATGTATAACTTCAGCATGTGGCTAACCGGTTGACCCAGCACCATTTGTGGCAAAGGTCAGCAATTTTTTGTCACTCAATAAATTGAGAACCTACTCTACTCTGGGCATTACTATAGTTGGCAGTATCCCATCACCACCACCATCACTGAAGGATTAGTAAGTACCAGGCACTGTGTTGTGCTGTTTATATACATGATCTTATTTGACTAAAGTAACGATACCGAAATGATTAAGAAAAAATATGTGCCCCTGATTTCAGCAGAGTGAACAAAATTACACAGATGGATAGAATGATGGACAGTTTAGTTGATAAATATTAAAAGAGAAAAGTGCTGGATTCTATGGGGACAGGGAGGTTGGGTCCCTATCCAGAGTGCTGTCAAGAAAGTTCTAGAGGAAATCAACATTTGAAAGCTTATCAAGTGAAAAAAAAGAAGCAAAAAAGGAAAGGCAAGAAATTCAAAGGTTACTTGATGCCTCTGCCAAGTCTAATCCAGTATTTTCAGAAGAAGGGATCAGGAGAGCTAAACTGCAACAATACAGTCTGGGTGCACACATGGCCCATGGCATGAAAAATCTTACATGTCAACCTAAGATGTTTAGGTTTTATTCTGAAGCTAACACAGGGAAGAAGTGTGATGAAACTGTCACTCTGAAATGTTTGGACTATTGTCCATATGAGAAGCGGATTAGGAGAGCACGGAGGAACAGCAACTAATGCTCTAGACACTGCTTTGGCCATCAGAAAAGAAATTGTAGTGGTCTGAAATAAAGTAAAAGCAGCGGGCACACAGAGACAGACGGCACTGGCAGTAGAAACCACAGGGGTTAATGGAGGCAATGGGGGAATGAAGAACAGATAGAAAGGATACTGAGGGCCTTAGCATTTTGAAAATAATGAGTTTGAAGTACTTAAAGGTACTAAAAGGTACTTATTCAGAGCTGTCTGGATCACAGGAGAAAGGTCTGATATACAGTTAAAAAAGATAAAATGGAAAAATAGCAGGGTCAAAAAGAAAACCAAAAGGGACATGGACAAAAATTTAGAGATTGAATGTTTTCCTAATAATTGCATTACTTCTTAGTTAAAAAAGGCAAAAACATTTGCTGTTTTCCTCTAAATGTATCTGCTGTACTACTTGTACTCTAGAGTATATCTAAAGAAAATATACTACAAAGAAAAAAGTAATAATGGCCAAAGTTCCACCCCACTCTCCAACGTCCTTTGTCTTAGCCGATGTTATTTAAAGTGGTGACTGAGGCTACGTGGCAGTCACACCTCGCTGGGCCACTACCATGTACACAGCAGGAATGCATGTTATTATTAAACTTTTTGGTGTTTTCACTTCAAAAAGCAAGGGGAAAAGGTAATAGTAATAACTTTACCCCAAGATAGCATACAATGAAATTTTTTCTTTATATTCAGACAACATAAAGATGAATTATAAAATAGTTTAGTCTTAGAAATGAATAATTTGGTAATACTATGATGTTTCAAAGTTACCACTTAAAGTCTCAAACTTTAAACACAGAAGAACAAATCAAACTGAATAGAGAACTGTCAGGAAGAGTATTTTAGTGGAAGTTCAATTTTTAAATTATTACTACAAGAATTATAAGCATTTTTAGTCAATGTCCAGTTACATTTGTTTACCAATTTATTTACCTAACAGGTTCATAAGGCTGATCACATATGAAGAATCCTCTTCTCTGGAGTTGTACAATGTCTCCTTTTTTCAAATCCTTAAGGCAGGGATCCCCCAACATTAGTTCTTCACGCTGTAAACATTGAATAAGAGTAAAATTCATTTCCTCCAAATCAGAGAACTGAAACAATTGGAAATGTAAGCAATGTTCCCAGTAGCTGGAATATTTCCATTTTAACCATATATGCTGGAAACTTCACCACTTAAGCACACACAGCAATATGGTATTTAAAAAATACCACTTATTATCATTTTGAAAGTCAACATTTATGAGTGGCTTCGGTAAACTTTTTAACTAACTTGATTAGTGTCCCAGGAAATACAAGTTTCCAGCCATAAATACGAAATAGAAAGCTAGTGAAGCACATAGACCCACACAAAAGGCATCCAGCACCACAGCCCACGGGCTCAGGGCCAGTGTGCTGAGTATGCTGTCTGCCCTCAGTTGAGTGCCTTCACTTCATGGTGCCGCATGTCTGCACAAAATCCTCTGTGAAATAGGAACATTACTCTCCTCCATTGTTTTATTTTAACAAAATGCTACAAACACTTTCTATTTTATTTGAGGAGCTAATTTTAACGATTATAAAGAAAAGTTTATATAACAGGAAAGATATGAGTCCTTGGAGACAGTTACCTTACTGTTCTTATTGACATACTGCTTAAAGTCCTCATCTTTTCCTAGCACTGGCTTTGTGATCAGGTGCTCATACGTGACACAGATTGCTGGGATGGGAAGGGCCTGTGCAGTTTCTGCCAGCCATGTGATCTTTGTGGTTTTCTTGTAGTCCTTGTTTTCTAAATTCAGTTTTGCATCAAGAGATACAATTTTCCCATCTGTGTTTCTAGATATAAAATTCAAAAGTGATTAAATAAAATAACCACCAGGAATGTACTACTTTGTTATGTTTCTGTAAGCAACAGATAAGGAATTTTCTTTGGAAAAACTTCAATTTAAACATTTGCACTTTTAATATGTGTCATACATATTCTCATTAAGAGATGAATGAAACAATCCCTGCTATCAAGATACTAATGATCCATTGGAGAACAGATCCATATATATCTGATGAAGCATGTGAACTTTACAAATTTTAAAATCACTTGTGTTTTACTACGTGATATGCACATCAAAGGCATCTTTACAGACACATCACCCAAAGCAGTGATAGTGAAGGCAAAGATCAACAGCTGGGACTACATCAAATTAAAGAGCTTCTGCACAGCAAAAGAGATAAGAACAAAAACAAAGAGAAACCCCACCGACTGGGAGAAAATTCTTGCACACAACACTAATGATAAAGGACTTATGACAAAAATCTGCAAAGAGCTGATGAGACTCAACACAAACAAAGAAAATAATCCTGTCAAAAAATGGGCAGAAGAGCTAGAAAGAAACTTCTCTGAAGAGGAAATGCAAATGGCCAATAGGCATATGAAAAAATGTTCAACATCACTTGTAATCAGGGAAATGCAAATCAAAACTACAATGAGATACCATCTGACACCAGTGAGAATGGCACGTATTAAAAAAACTAGCAACAACAAATGTTGGTGAGGATGTGGAAAAAAAGGAACTCTCCTGCACTGTTGGTGGGAGTGCAAACTGGTCCAACCACTATGGAGAGCTGTGTGGAGATTTCTTGACCTACTAAACATAAAGCAGCTTCCATATGATCCAGCAATTCCACTCCTAGGTATTTACCCAAAGGACACAGAAATATCAATTCCAAAGAGCACCTGCACCCCTATATTTATAGCAGCACTGTTTACAATAGCTAAGCTTTGGAAACAACCCAAATGCCCAAAAATAGATGACTGGATCAAGAAGTTGTGGTACATATATACCATGGAATATTACTCAGCATTCAAAAAAAAGATAAACACATGCAATTTGCAGCAACATGGATGGAGCTGGAAGGGATCATGCTCAGCAAAATAAGCCAGAAAGAAAAAGAAAAATACCGGATGGTCTCACTCATAGCAGGAATCTAGAAAACTTAAATAAGGGACCAGGAAAATGAATAACTATAAGAAAGTGAAAATCAAAATCAACAAAAAACTATGAACCAGAGACACTCTATGGGGAGTGGGGGGCGGGGAGAGGAGGGATTGGGGTCAAAATAAGGGGGTTGCAATTGTATGGGGAATATAAAAATAAAATTCATTTAAAAAAATAAATAAAATCACTTGTGTTTTAAACATTAAAAAATGTCTAAAATACTGTATTTAAAATTACTTATCAATTACTGGGAAATATATATAATGACTGAACAATTAAGATTTCAGAATTTATATAACAAATTAATACATAATATAATACATACATTAATCTTAGCATTCTACATTGTACTTATGTAATCTTGAGAACACATCAGTAACTCTAGAAAACTACCCTAACTAAAAAGTTCATAATCATCATGAAGCAATTTTACAGTAAAAATTAGGATAAAGGGCCTCCTTGGTGGCACAAGGGGTTAAGACACAACCTATGAAGCTGTCCGTAGCCTCTGCAGCACGAGTTTGAATGCCCATCTGGCCAGGGAGCAACCCACATGGTACAGCAGACCTCTCCTGACTCGCTCACTGCTCCCTTCAGCAGTGTATTTTGGTCAATCTTCCTGTTCTGCTCTCCAATCTGTCTCTGGTGAATTCTCTCACCCCCCACAACTCTGGCCTATACCCCAGTTCTTGTATGCATAAATAAATGTATCTTTAAAAAAAAGGAGGATTAAGAATATATATACACACACAAATTTTGTCCAAAAGATCCCTCCAACAGGTAATGGTATAATAAGAATTAGATGATAAAGAGGGCCTGAAAGCATTAGAACATTCTTTTCTATCTAGATGCAGTAATTTTCAATTTCATGAACAAAAGCTATCCTGCATCCAATTAATAAACTGGAGAAACTTTCATTATGTGTCTAGGATCTGTAGTATCTATGACTGAGCAATTAACCAATCAGTAACAAAAATGGGTTATAATTAAGTACTTTTTCACAAGACTTTTCTTCCACATTTATTTGAAAACAAAAAGTTCTCACTTGTGTATTTTGGTGATGTTGATGTTGCCCCAGTTTATAAATGTCACCATCTCACCCTCTGACAACGTGTCTGCATCAGCACCTTCGATATAAACATTAGGACCATACCAGACAGGCTTCAAGCCAACATCAGGATTCTGATGGATGAAAAAAAGGAGAGCATTGGTTGAAACAACTTATTGACCCCAGTATGCAAATTTAAACATTCATTCATTTTATCCCCTACACAAACAAAAGTTATCTGTGTTGATATGAATCGCAGTCGTGTGACATGGGTAAGTCCTTTGACCAATAATGCAAATGGAGTTTGATGATAATCATTCTTTGTTTCATAGCAGAGACAGTATAGTTGGCCACTTATTGTCCCACTCAGTGTCACAGAAGATGATGTGCTGTCGTCCCCACCCTACTGCTTTTGTAGCAAAGGACAAAACCATCTTTCTGATCAGTGGCTGCAGAATATCACAGAAAACAGGTATCACCATAGCAGAATATTATAAAACCTTCATATTTTAGAAGACAAATCTTAAAGACAGTAGTATATGTGTGAACATAGATAAATTTTCTGACTTTTCAGTATGTATGATGTGAAAAAGGAAAAGATCTGGGGAATAAAAAAAATGCTGTAATTGTTAAATTTCAATTTTTGCTTGATGGAATTTAAAAAAGTATAAGAAGATCATTTGAAATAAATGTTATAGAGCAAACTGAGTAATCAAGTTATCATTTAAAGTGTATTTGCTAGTTAATTAGCTCTTGCTTAACAATCAGTAGAATTAACGCCATTTAAGCTTTCTGAACCCAGCTGTCATTTTAAAAGATAAGCACTTTTAAGAAGTTTTATTCTTACTATTCAAATTTTAAAACTTTCAGTAAGCTTCACATTTAAGCTAACGGTAGTGGGTGATATGACATGCCAGAAACCACCATTTATCTGGTTGAACCACTTGGATGAAAGATAAAGACAAAGCCAAATCAATCTCTTTCTCTCACCCACACACTCCAAAAATCTTATTAGGGTTTCCTTAAAATAACTCAAGTCTTTAAAGTAAAAATAGCATACATCATACACAGAAAGGCGATCGTATCAGGCTATAACTTAGTCCATTTGTGACTCTTCATGATACATATTACTTATATGTGAGTTAGTCTATGAATGTAATAGTTGCAAGGTTACAAGTCTATTGGTCTACTAGTATATGAGCTAGTCTAGTAACATTCTCCTCATTACATAATGAAGACATTTATAGATAACTACCAAAGCTGGAATAAAAGGATCAACTTTTGCATCAAGACTGTCAACCAGAGGGCCTCCCTGGTGGCGCAACGGGTTGAACACAGCGCTGTGAAGCCGTCTGATCAGTGGGTTCCATCCCGGCCGGCCAGGGAGATACCCACATGGCGTGGCAGACCTCTCCTGTCTCGCCCGCTGCTCCCCTCAGCAATGCTTTCAGTACGTCTGCCTGTTCTGCTCCCCGTTCTGTCTCTGGTGAATCTTCTCACCCTCCACCCCCAGCACTTCTGGCCTGTACCGCAGCTCTTGTATAAAATAAATCTTTAAAAAAAAAAAAAGACTGTCAATCAGAGTCATGCATAAGACAATCAGTCCCAAGCGGAACTTCCTGTGCAATCCTGTATTTAATATTTATATTCTCAGTTAAGCAAACAGAGAGCATTTTCACTTGACTGACATTTCAAAAACAGAGCAAATGCCAGTTGTGACAGACTCTGGATTCAAGTTGTACTTTCCTACCACTCAGCCTAATGCTTTGTCTTAAAGACAAAAGTAACAATTTGTGAATAACCCAGTCAACAAAAGACCTCAGTTTCCATGTAAAGAATTACAAATTTTTATCTTTCCATGTGACTCCAGAGAAAGATAAATTCTTCTTTTTTTTTAAGATCTATTTATTTATTTATTTATTTATACAAGCACTGGGTTCAGTCAGAAGCGCAGGTGAGAGAATTCACCAGAGCCAGAGCGGGGAACAGAACAAGCAGACAGACGGAGGACACTGCTGAGGGGAGCAGTGGGCCCGGCAGGAGAGGTCTGCGCACCATGTGGGACCCTCGCTGGCAGCCGGGGATCGAACCGGCGCTGCAGAGGCTGTGGGCAGCTTCACAGCCCATCGCTCAACCTCTGTGCCACCAGGGGAGGCCTGAAAGATAAAGTCTTAATGCAAACCAGAACTATCTCTTCAGAGTAAGAAATAGGTACCAATTATAAAAGTCCTGCATGACATGGTGTGGACTATTACTGGGATAAATTTCTCCAGCAAGAAACACACAGAAATATATTTACTTCAATTAGTATCAAATCCTGACAAATATTATTAGATAGGACATGAACCCCAAACAATTCCACTGCCACCAAAGCACATCTCCCTTTTATCATCCTGTTCCTTGTTTTAACAGAGAGAACATTTGTGAAACAGTAGGACACCTTTGGATGTTTGGCTACTTCTTTCATCTCCTCCCGAGCTTCAGGGATGCTCACTGGGATCACTTCTTTCTTCAGCAGTGCAACGAACCGTGGTGCCACTGGGTCGATAACCTGTCACAAGTGCATTCTTGTGTTAACACAGATCTTTTACCAAATTCCTTAAGGTAAGTAACAGCACAGGAATACTAGCTGGCTTTCTTTGTTACTGCATTTACTAATTTTTTTTTTGTTGTTGTTTACCTGCTAATAACTCTGCTCTACCATTCAACTGTCAAGTAGAAAACAGAAAATCAATCATAAAGGAAGACTGTATGGAGTCAGAGTTCCTTCTCAAGAATAACTAGTGACAGGTAAGAAACCAATTTTTTAACGCATAATATTTTGAAAGTAATTTTCAATTCTGGTATAAGAAGGGGAGGAAAAATTATTCTGTGGATTTATGTATTATTCCTACAGGTAAATGTAATATTCAATGTTGTGCGGTTGAAGAAATGCAATTTGGAAGAATAGATGTTTCAGTATCCTTTATATAATCAGTGTCAGTAAACAAACACATCACCATCAAAAGCAAAGTAGCATTAGGTCACTATAATAAGGCAATTCTACAGATTAAAGGTATAAAGATACCTCTCTAATAGTCTGCACACTCTAAACATAGCAGCCACTGTATTCCCAGTGTCCACCAAGGGCCGGGCACCTACAAGTGACCAATAAATACGTGCAGATTCACTGACTGAAAGGTCACATTCTAAGCTCTAACCCACTCCACTCCACCTCTGAAGCCTCCCTTCTGGATCTGATGTATTTTTCTCATTTCACTGTTCAATTTTAAATCATCCGTAATGATCAGTCCCAACAGGAGCAGATACAAAGCACAGGAGGAAAATGTGGATAGAAGCAAACATTGAATCAAACAGTTAAGTACAGAAGTTAATTTTTTCCATGAAAAGAATGCAGTGACTAATTGACTGTATGTGTTCTGTATTGGGTTTTTTGGTTGTCGTTGTTTGCTTGCTTTGAGAGTATTTTTGGGCTTACAAAAGGATGATATTGTGGAAATTGTGAATAAGCTCAGAGAAGGAACAATCCTCAGCGCTGATGAATGAAAGTCTGGTGCTCACTCATCTGCTTAAATTTCAGGTCACCATAAAACCAACATCACCTCTCTAAATTTTCTATTTCACTCTTTCCTTCCTTGAATTTTAAGGTTCTTCTTACTAGTTGCAGTAACCTTTTTCAGTTTCTATTGGGCTAGAATAATGAAAGGTTTAAGTTGTGACTACTCATTCAATGTTTAAGCCAGTGAGATACAATTTCTTTACAGAAGCGAAAATCAGATTCCCGATCTGAGAAAGTTCAGTTCACTGCAGCTCAGTTCCTGCAATGGGCAGCAAGAGTAGAAGATTGCTCCTTACACCTGACCAATGTAACAGGCACTGGCTAACACAGCTTTGCAGGTCACTCAGCATAAGGAGTCATGGTCTGAAGTCTAATGGTCTGAAGAAAAGTCTAGAAATCTATTACTAATACATAATGGAAGAATTATACTGTGGGTTTATGTATTAATCCTACAGGATTAATGGATAAAATCAGACATGTCTGGGAAATGCTAGGTTTAAAAATTTTAAAGACTTCTTTTATAATTATGCAATTATAAAAATGTCTGGATCAGTGGTTTTCAAATTATTCCTAAGAGTCCTAAGGATTTCAAGGCGGTGCCCTAATAGATACCAAGTTGAGAGGGAGGGACAGGCACAGGACTGGAGAGAAGTCTAGATCCCAATTAACACATTTCAACCAGAAGAGAACCTTTTATTTAAGGTTTAGTTCCAAATTGTTTTATTTGCAATAAAACTTCCCTTATTTGGAGGGCAGTGAAAGAGGTCTCTACATACTTTAACTCACTAGCTGGGAGCAGATGCAGGGGGTTGGGATGAGGTTGGTGGAAAAAAAAAGTTATATTATCATACCACTGAAATACTAATATAAATATTAAAATTAAAGCAATAAATAAAGGTTGATGAAGGCAAAGAATAGCTCGGAAATGAATACCTTAACCCTGTGACTGTTCTGCCTTGACTGAAAAGTTTAAATCATAACATATGAAAGCAAGAAGAAAATCAGTGAGTTAATGTTGAAATATGTTAGTGTTTGAAATATGTCCTATTATCAACATGGATATTTTTATGAAATTGACATATTCCACTTACTTATCACATGAAAACACTATGTCCTCTTTTCCTACCAAGATAAAATGTCAGGCAAAGATGACAAATATCAGAGTATATTCACAGCAGCACTGAGATTATTAACCATCCCACAACCCACTGTCCCCTTCATATACTTCTCCCTTTTATCACATATAATATGCTCTGTCACTAAAGTTCTTTCTCCAAAGGAACAAGTACTTAAAGGGCCCCAGTAAATCTGGAGTTAATCCCCTCATTTTACAGCAGCAGAGACTTTTTAAAACATGCCTAGTCTCTAAGAGGAAAGTATCCAAAGATGAAGGTTTGGCTTCATCCTTAACACTAACGTCACAATGCCATGGTGCTTAACACAGTTCACCAATGCTTCACTTAAATTATTTGCAGAGCTTGTAAAGAAAGAGCAAGGTACACAATAACAAAGCAATAATTAGAGATTAAAAGTGACAAGAACCCTAAATGAGAGATCTGCAGACTCATGAGAAAGGGCAGGAGAGGGTACAGGAAGATGTGGTCAAGGCCAAGAATACAAACAAATCATGTCAGAATGATTTCAAATGTACTATCGATCAAAATGTCTCACTGTGCTGTGTTTTTAGGATGGCACTTGAAGTGTAATGCTCCCATACACACAGCATAAACAAAGCGAACTGAAAAGATTCATCTGCTTTCATTCCCTCCCACATCCCCACTAAAAAGACAAATGGTTTTATTTTGATTAAAGGCACAAATCCAGGATTAGAGGAATAGGAGGCAATAACAACAAAATTCTGCAAGCTTAAAGCCCATGTAGGCACCCCCCTGCTCCATACAAGAGGTAGGCAACTGTCTACCCCTGACCACCACAAAAGAATGAGTTTACTTTGTGAAAAAGAGGATGCCTGGACCTGGCAGACACCAAAAACAGCTGCAGGAGAGGGGGTTAAGTGACTGCATGATAGCAGTTATAAAGGCCTCAGCAGCCTTGCCCAGCTTGGCTCCACAGACCTGACAGCTGGGTCCTCACACTTCATGCTGGACAAACTGCCTATTCCAAGAGATAAGATACAAGTCCCTGACATGGGGGTACTCCACCTAACTGATCCTCAGGAGCATCCTGCAAAGGAGCTCATTCAGGTTGTAAGCCCAACTCTTTCTCTTAGGGATTCCAACCAGCTTAGTTCCTTTCGTTCAACACTAGCAGATAACAAGGCTAACCACATCTAAGAAATACCTTCATATGAAAGAAAAAACAAAATAAACTACCTGCAAGAAAGAGACCTTATAAGAAAAGAAAAAAAAAAACACTATTAATATTTATGTTGTACCCATTAAGTAGGAAACAGATGTTATTTTGAAAATTCAGAAAGCAAAAAAAAAATCTTGGCTATATGAGAGCATGAATTAAAAACTCAACAGAAGAGCAGGTGGGAAAATAAATAGATCTACCAAAAAGAGTCAAAAGATGAGATGAAAAAATAATAGAGAAAAATAAAAATTAGAGGACAGTGCAAGAGGCCCAACTTCTACTAAAGAAGAGTTCGAAGAGAAGAAAACATAGTAGGAAAAATCAAAGAAAAACATTCTAGAAAACTTCCCAAAATGGACCAAATGACTTTCTACACTAGAGATCACATACTATTCCAATGCATATGAAAAGAAACAGTCCCACACCACAGCACATTATTATGGCACTCCCAAGTGAAAACAGGTCATTATTAGGACCTACCCATAAACTTTTGACCTTTTCAGGGAGCTATCAAAGGCAACATTAGAGCAAAACAAGAAGGTAAAAAAAGAGAAGTAAGATCCAAGAGCCAGATGCTCCATTACACAACTATAGCAATGGGAATTCCCAGGATAATGTGGAAGATGCCCCGGGAAGATAGCTTTGCTTCAGGATTAATGGGCCACTATCCGGATCAGATCAGAGTGGTGCAGAAGGGCCAGGCAACCTGAGGCATGTGACCATTTGGCAGGTAATTCACACAACTTGTGGATACTATGAGACAGAATGAGAAAACTAAACATATATGGGTGGGGGGGAGGGTAATGGGACAAAACAATCAACTGCAAGAAAATCAACACATTACCAGAAAAAGTAAGAGAACTAAGTCCTCACCTTTCACTGGGGGGAAGTCAACCAATGATGCCTAGAACTAAAAAATCAAGAAGTAGCACTACACACCTATCTCACTGAGAGATAGGGGCAATGAAAACCAAAGAATTATCTAAAAGAGCTAAAAGTGATTTCTCCATGGAGAGAAAATTGGAAGGAAAGGGGAATATGCTGTTCATCTTAACAGACCTAGAACTCTGTGACTGTATGAAATCTATTTCATGTATTTAAACTGTGCATGTGCTGCTTTATTAAAACCTCAAAGCTTTAGTTTGTATTAACACTGAAAAGTACACTAATGAGAACTCTGCCTGTAAACTTTCCTTGTATTTATTAGTAACTGCAGCAACAGAAACAACCAATTAGTAATTCCTTTATGTATCAAAAACTGACTAAGCACAAAAGACTAAAAAAAATAAATTCAAGACACATGCGAAACAAGCAACTATTTCTTAAAGCAAGGCATGAGCACAATCAAGCAACACCAAAAAAGAATTTATAGAACACAATCACAGAACTATAGTTTAAAACATGGCATCTGAATGATTTGCCTTATTATAGCGTCTAAGCATCTGCTTCCAATTGATAATCAATAATGTCAATATGCAGTATTCCTCATTTGACTTTCATTTTAAGGACGTTTAAAAAAAGCTAGTTTCAGTAAGACAGGAATTGTAATTAACGAACCTCCAGTACAACTCAATGAAATGTCACTGAAAAGCTACGTCCTCTCAGTACACAGGGAACAGCAGACTAGAATTAAACAAATCTCCCCTTTGCCACTAAGAAACCAGAGGACATGTTTTTTAAAACTAGAAATAATGCATTTTGAGAGGGTTTGTATTAGCAAGTCATTTATGTAAATGTGATTGTGCTTCAAAGTTGTATAACATCTCAGGTTACAACAAGTAATGTGCTCAAAGCTATGTGCTGAATAAGGCAAGTAAAAGCATTAAGTGATACCTTCTTACAGAGAGCTCGCAGCTTGAAAGCAGAAAAATGAAATGCAGAGTTCAAAAAAGATTTAAGGAAAAACCTGTTACTGTTCCCCATAATTCCAAGTTTTTGTTTCCATCACTGTTACTTGTTTGGTATAGTTAACAATCTAAAGCTCTTTCTGCTTTTAAAAAGGAAAACATTCCATTTTCCTGAAAGATTGCAAAATATAACATTCCTCACCAAGCTGTTTCTACCACGAGAACCCTGATGAATTCTATAGGTTATACCATTCAGGAGGTAGGCATGAGAAAAGATGAAGGTCAAAACATGTACCTTTTTGTTGAATGCCCAAATTTTGTCCCATTCCATGTTCACAACTGAGCGTGAGGAGCCCTAGAAAAATAATAATGGCTTAAATGGCAAGAAACATTAGAATATTTTCTTTAACGCAAGCTAAACAATTAGAAAAAAATAAATCAAATACTTGCAAGATTAATCCCACTGGAATACAGACTCAGTATACACAAGCTATTTTGGGTGCCCTGAATAGATGGAGTCAACAGTCATGTATTTTCACTGGGTAAAAATACTGGAGCTGCTTTTGTCTCACCCAGCTTAGGAGTTTAAGACATCCTCAATTTTCTGCTATTATAAACAGTGCTAAATATACTCCTTAAAAAAAATTGCCCCTGCATTTTAAAAAATAAAGGAGGAAGACAAAGAACAGTGGAAACAGTAAAGACTAAAGGGATATGAACAGATACCTGAAAACTCAGAGAAACTGGGGGAAAAAAAACTACCCTTACCTGAGCAGCAATAAACTGCTTTAGTCCTTCAACTGTCATTCCTCTTCGCAAGACACCACGGACAGTAGGAAACCTGGGGTCATCCCTGGAAAGGCAGGCATTTTTTAAGCACCAAGGAGATATTCTCAATGCACAGATGCATGGAACACATTTCTTCATGAATAGTAACTTAGGTGCAGCTTGGTAAATATTTCAACTAAGACCTGGTTATCCTAACTGGATAGATCACAATACTAATGAGTCCATGTTCAGAGAAGAGGTAAACTGCCTGGTAGTCAAACAGTGCTGAGTAGGACTAAGTACTACTGGAGGCAGCAAAAGCATGGCAGGGAAAAAGACACAAAGGTGACCTCTTCAAATACAGAAAACCTGTGCACTGAAACATTCTCATGTGCTCTTTATTTAACAAATATCCAAGGTCCCAACTGTACATGGCATCACGACCACCAGAGAAGACATAAGTCTTGTGTCATCCATGTATAAATACACTTTATAAAGCCTTTGGGTTTGTAAAAAATTTTTATGTTAGTTACTAATATTCTACAGAGGTTTGCAAACTTCTCTAGAATATTAAGTAGGTTTACAACACCCTTTATTGTAAGGGGACCAAGACAAATTTACCTTTTATCAAATTCGGCTCCACAATGAACAGTATAAAGTCCTTCAGACTTCCCTTTCTCAGTGAAATCTCATTTAAGTTATTAATATGCCAGAAATTTTCAAACTTCCTCTAGGTGCTGGGTCCCCAGTATAACTGCTCCTCAAGAAGAGGGGTCTTCACCCCCAAAGCAAAGATCATTTATGTTTTACCTCAACTTAAAGGCATTTTGGCTTTCCTGGGACCCAGTCAAAAAGAAAAACCTCAGAGCCTCAGAGCAGAGTATACAGAAGAGAATCAGATTCACAACCACCCCTCTATAAAATGCAGACCTCTGCAGAGCGGGTGCCCTCACGAGTCCCTCATCCCCATGTGCCATGGTCCACAACGGGTTTGCCACACTTGAAGCATTAAAACCAGGGGAAGGAAAAGGGCTTGTTTCACTGGATGAAATGAAGACAAGGACCAGAAACCCTACGGGCCTATGCATGCCAGGTCCTCCACGCATCCTCCCTGGCCCTCAAGACAGTTTAAAAATTACTGATAGATCCTGGCTTTAGTTCCTCTCAATTCTAGGTTAACAGTAAACATACCATCCATCAACTAGGCCTTCGTTGACGAACCATGTGAGCTTTCGTTTGGATAGCACTGTATTGTTGAGATTTAGTCGACTATATTCCCAAATATATGGCTTCCTTATGCCTAAAGCTTCAATAATCCAATAGAACTGCTCATCTCTGTCGTGGTATTCTGTCGTCCTCAGGGCGTGCGTAACACCTTCAATGCTGTCAACTATGGGGCAGGCAAAGTCATATGTCGGATAAACACTAGGGAATAAAAACAATATTTTGAAAATCAACATGAAGCATTTTACTTTTTCCTGTCTTAAATTAGGCATTACAAGAGCAATGCTGATTTAATTCTTTACAAGTCGAAACTGCCTAAAAACCTACAGTTTTGATTCATACTACTCAAAGTATACTGAAACTTTGTCTTTGGAGACCATAAATCACTTACTCATTCAACTTTCAAACAAAAAAAGCAAATTTGCACTTTAATAGACACAAGAGTACTTATACAACTTACAGCAACTTTTACCATCATATTTCTGTAGTGGCCAATGTATATCATGGAGGAAGCAATAAACAACATACATAATAATTTTTAGAGAATTTAGCATTTCAATATCTTAATCCCCATTCAAGTAAATCCCTAAGCTTCACACTTTTGTAATTTAAAAGTATTCAAGAACAGAGTATTTCTATCTCTCATAAGTGAAAGGAAAAAATTGTCAGGTTAATTAAAATTCCACATAAGGTGGAATAAATTAAAAACAACTTCTGTGTAAAATAATGTACGCAACACTCATACGCTTACAGTTTGAATTTTTAAAAATATATATTACTGCATTATACCTTCTAATTTTAAGATAATACTTCATTAAGATATCACAGCATTACGCTTTGCAATTATTTGATATCAAAAATGTGTATCCAAATTCACTTTCCCAAATGTATCCAAAGTACTAGTTTAGTAAAACAAAGAACAACCATCTTGTTAAAAATGAAGCGCATATGTAACCATACACAGTGTTTGCTTATGAACGGACACACATCTACACCCACAAGTTTGAAGAAAACAACAGTTAACCAGGTAATAATTTACATTCACCAATCTCTTCCGAAGTGATTATTCAATGTATTTTTGTCCTAGGTTTCCTCAAAGTGTAAGAAAGTAAATTAACAGGGGGGAGGCATTTAAAGGGGAAAAAAAAAAAATCCACCCATCTCAAAACACACACAGGAAAATAATCAAAACTGAAAGCAACACATGATACTTTCAAGTATTATTCATGTTTCTGTGATTTTCAATTCTATCAGTTTTATGAATTAATTTATATCCAGCAGAATCAAAGTTTGTAATAGGAAGTCAGGTATCATCATCTAGAGATGAAGAACACCTACACAATACATGACCAACTTTAGGCAAGAGTCAGGAACCCATACAGATGGAAGAGACCTGAGAAACAAGCTAACAGAACTGTAACTGACAGGTGAGTCAACAGCCCAAGAGTCAACATGCCTTGCTGAGGGCCAGGTAACAGGCTGATGAACAAAGATCCAAGTCTCTTGAGAAGTCTGCATTTACTGTTTACAGAGAACACTAGAGCAAAATCATAATAGGTTGCACAGTATGGTTAAAAAAAAATATACTTACTTGTATTTATTTCCAGTTCTTGGGTGTGGTTGAATTTTACAGCGATAAAGTGTTGGGTCCCTCATGCATCCATTATTACTACTCATGTCAATTTTTGCTCGCAAACAACAGGACTGGCCGAACTGGCTCCCTTTTTTCATTTCTTCCCACATTTGTAGATTCTTCTCAATAGCTATAAAACAATAGTTACATTTAGTTCAACTATCTAACATATTACTAACTGGTAGAATTCAAATCATTTTAAAAGTCCTGTAATTAGATTCACATGTTTCATGTTCTCATTTTACAGCAGGAGTACACTGTTAGTTTAAAAAAAGTACTATCACAGTTCCAGCATCACTTACTGAGAGAAAATGTGCCAACACTGAGGAAACATGCCCTGTAATTATGTTTTAGAAGAACTAAAGCCAACACATCCCTCTAATGTAGCCCACTGACAAGTTAAGAAGAAATGAGAGGCCTAAGGTTTTCTCTCATCATTTTTTCCCTCTTTCTCATCATGGCACGATGGGGTGCTCCCTCCCCTCAATTTTCACAATGTGCTTGTGAAGCAGAAGCATGCTGTTCCTTTGACACCTTACGCCAAGGGGACAGACCAGTATGGCCTGGCCCATAGGGCCCACAGGCATCGATGCTGCAGCCTGTGCTAGTCTGAAGAACATGGCTCAGTCTGAAAACCTGAGCCCCGGGGCTTCCTGAAGCCCCTTCAGTCCTTCCAGTAGAAAGCAGGATATTCTTGGATGGAGCAAAAGAGAGATGACACTAAACAGAGAGTGACACAAGTTCAATTTCAGAAAGAGAGAATTCTATATCCCAAGTCAATATGGGCCTACCTACATCAGGATGTTGAGAACCTGCCCCAGGGGCTAAGAACTGCTAAAGAGCAGTTCTCTGTAGAAACTACTGAAGACAGGACAGACACTTTTCTACCCTCAGAGAATTATGTGAGTCTAACACTCCAGTTGTTAACGACTATTGAGACTTTACCAAAGAGGGGAAAGGACTCAGTAATAATTTAAATGTACTATACTTTCCAAACATGACACTGAAGACTAAAGCAGTAGTGTGGCATTCTGGCACAGTATTGTAGAGAAAAAGTCCAATTTGGAATGCTTTTTTTGTGAAGTTATATTTCAGAGATGCAGGGTAGCACCAAGCTTGCAGATTATATTCACATGTACTCACTTGATAAAAGGAAGACTGGGGTATTCATAAGAGTATCATCAAACATTTCAGAAAAGATAAGGATTTAAATTGAGAGAACTACAAAATGGAGCAGAAGGAATCATTCAAATGGAATGAACGCAATGCAAAGACCACGTGGTAACTGATGCCAAGGGACACAAGTCACATGAAGTTGTGATGCTCACAAGGCAATAATGTGAAGATGATAGAGAAATAGGATTTCTAAGAGATGGATTAATACATGAAATCATATTCCCAAACGTGTGTCAGTTATCTTTATATATAAGAAATCATGTTGACCAAAGAAACAGAACACAAGCAGAATATATCAAACACAAAATGTGCCTTACAGTTTTTTCTGTGTTTCGATTCTGCCCTCTGCTCACGTTCTGCTTTCATCTGCTCAGCAGGCGTATCATCCACATATGCCTTCCCTTCCTGAATTAGCTTCTCTGCATATTTCATTATAGTTTCAAAATGATCCGAAGTGTAAGTAAATTGATCTGGTTTGATATGCAACATTGCAACATCTTCCAAGATAACCTGCAATAAGAATGCAGAATAACTATCTGCTTATCTTTTGCATTTTCTTGTGTATTTTCAATCCTTGATACTGTATTTGGGCAAGTGTAATAAAACACCATCAGTCTTATATAGCCTGAAATGATTCTGGAAGTTGTAGTATATTAGAGCAGGAAAAAAAGTATTGCACTAGCCTCAAATTTATATCTCTGCTGGAGCTTTCCATTTACTCTGGAAAAGCTGGTCATCACCAGTCATTCTAACAATGATTTGCTCTCTCTCTGAATATATTGCAGTGCTTCTAAATAAAGAGGATAAGAGGCTAGGAAACCATATTTTTCATTACCTACTTAGTGTTTATTTTATTCATCAACTTAAAATTATATGACAAAAAGGAAACCTGCCCTCTAGTGAGCAATTAAGAAATTGGCATTTTTATAGGAAAATACGGCACTTAGAATTCTACAGCAACTGAGGAAGAAAAAAATAAACTAAAAGCTTTTTGGTACAATTATTTCTTGGCTTAGGTCTCAGACAGAGAATATATCAGCATGGGGGCAAAAATCAGCTTATGAGAACAACTTCAATTTATTTTTATACCATGAAGGTATCAGATCATCTTCTAATTTCAATAAATTTTTCTGACAAAGGGTCATCACTACACCTTTTAATTACCTTCTCAAAATCTTCCTTTTCTTTTTCAGGATTTGTGTCATCAAATCTCATGATCAGTTTCCCTTTAAAGTTAACCTGGTAGTGCTGGTTCAGAAGAGCAGCTTTTGCATGCCCAATGTGTAAGTAACTAAAACAAAAACATTTCACAGAAAAACTCATTAACAGGCTTTAACTAAATACTTAAACTTAACCTTTTTGAGGAGCTGAGAACTAAACAAGAATCCTTGGTACTCCAAATCATATTTTATTTTCTAGCATGTATGGTGACAGAAAATCTGACCCAGACAGGAAGAAAAAAAAGACAACAGTATTTATAAAATAATCACAAGAAAGCATTTCAGGGGTAAAGTCTTGCAAAGGGATGTCATTACCAACATTATAACCTGGTGAAGGATCTTCCTCTTTTTTTTACAAAGGTCATTTAGAGGAAAACTGCTCCCAAACTGTTTCTAATGCTGCCCTGCTATGTGTGTTTAACTAGGCCTGGGCACCCACCCAATTCCTGCTACAGAGAAGCACCTCTGAAACTGCCACTGTCACTAAGATGACTAAATGAAAGAGAAGCCACTTTGCTTCCTTCTCTAGGCTTCAGTTCCCTCAGATGCCATAAGAAGTCTATTTCAAGAGAAGGTCTCATTCAGCCCCAGCCCTGCACAAATCACAAACTATGAAAACACTATTCTAAGGACAGTTGACAATTACAAGGAATAAAATAAATCAGAGGCATTATTGATAATATTACAAATCAACATCCTCCTCAACCAATATACTAAAGTGCCATTGCTGAAAATACACTTTATTAGGCAGCAGACAAAGTACTGAACCTAGGAAGTTTAAATGATCTGCTCTCACTACTTTTTACTTGTTTCAACTAATATATGGTAGCTGCAGTCAAACTGTTCTCTGTTCTACAGTCACCTAGCTTCATGCACACCTGTGATCTCTGTTGATATAAATAAAGGAAGGAAAAGTCCAACTCCTTTGTGCCTTCAAATTATCCTTTTCAATTGGTTCATTTTTAGAAATTAATGCAACATTCTAGATCAATGATTCAATTTTAAAGAGATTATATGCACAGGTTAGTGCAAATAAATACAATGCAATATTTAGGTTTATTCAAAACTTCCTGCATAAAATAAAGGGCTGCAATCCCAGATGAGATCCTAGAACAGGAAAAGGACATGAGAAAAACTTAATGAAACCAAAAACATATAGCGTTTAGGTAATAATATTTCAATATTGTTTCACTAACTGTGACAAAGGTAGCATTATAATGTAAGATGTTAATTTGGGAAAACTGGGTACAGGGTGTATGGGAACTTCTTTTACTGTTTTTAGCAACACTCCTGTCAACCTAAAACTAGTCTAAAATAAAAAACTACTGAAAATAAAGGACTATGATAAACATAGAGTGTATGTAATTTTCAATTAAAGTGTTCGGTGCAGTAACATGCTCTACCCACTATTAATGAGAAAAAAAGAAAAGAAACAAGCAAACGATGACTACCTCCTGTTTGACAGTGTACTTTATATACACCGCAACTAATTTAAGGAGGGTGATGAAATTAAGTCATTTTCTTGTTGCTAAAGGCATTATTTCTGAATAGGAAGTGATGTATGTTGTTCTAACAGTTCTAAAAGGCAAGGAAGCTAAAAGGAGTTTAATAAAGTAGTTGCAAGATAACCTAACTTATCAGCTCAAGAGACAACTTATGTCAAAACAGCTAAAGAAAACAAGGTATGTGCTGTGTTAGTACTGATGCTGAATTGAGCTTCTCCCATACTTAACAGACGCAGGCAGGATAACTTTTAATTATGCGAACCCTAGAGCCAAACAACATAGATTTGAGTTTGGCAAGTAGCTAAAATATGAATCAGTTTCCAAAACCATATGTAAAATAAAGACAACAGAGCCTTCCTGAAGGGGCTTGTAGGATTCTGGGTTACTGTGTGTAAAGCACTTGGTAGTATACATGTTACCAAGGTTGATATACATGTTAACTAAGAATAAAAGGCAAAGCACAACAGTTCTGGTCTTCCATGAGAGATTAAAAAAAAAAATGATTAAAAAAATTAAAGAACATCTCAGCAGTATAAGGGAATCTGATCAAAATTATGACTATTTTAAAGACCTAGCATTGATTCATATTCCAAATTCTAGAACCTATTTGGTCAAGAGCATAGTCTCTGAAATTGACATAATTTAGAACAGATAAACATATTTTGTACTGTAAATAATAAGAACAAGGAGTTTACTATTCCAAGTGATAGTGACAGAAAATATAAAAAGATTTGAAAAGGAGAAATGTTCAAATGGCATAGCTATAGTCAATGCAAAACAAAACCCAAAATAACAACTTTTATCACCTTTTTAGTCACTACCCAATAAGACTATCATGCCTATCATATCAGGTGCAACAGCAGGGAGGGCAAGATGGGGATTAAACCATGTAGGACTTATGACTGATTGCACTCAGTCAACTACCACTCATTCATTGATTCAGTTTGAAATTTCCAGAATCAGTATTCCTCGGTCATCTCCTATCTATCCTTTATTTCATTGCCTAAATCTGCGAACTTAGAAGAACGAAAGTGTGGCATTCTAAAATTGATTATGCTGTTACTGACACTTAAGAAACTATCTGTGAAGAACTATTAAATACACAACTAAAAAATAAGCTTCTTTGACCTGCCATTTTTTATTGTCTACATATTCTATGTACCATAGACAGGTAGAATTTGACTAGAAAAATAAGAAAGTCTGAAATTGAGCAAAATCCAGAAAAAATAAACTTCTATCTTATAAAATATGACCCAACATGTACCTAAAGCAAAGTTCCTGAGTGAAGTTGACTGCTTTACTGAGGTCATTTTGCTTGTCCAGGGCACAGCAGAGGGGGCACTGTGAGAGGTCCCACCTACCATCAACCCTAGGAGACTGGGCAAGGCCTGAGGAGCCCCAGGCTTGTAGCCCCCAGCCAGGACAGTCTCTTCCCTAATAAGCTATTCAAGTATCACTATATTCCAGTAATAATGATGCAGGAGTGAATGGGTTAGGAAACAACTAAATAGAAACAGGCTCTTCCGAACCTGGGGAAAAATATGACTTTAAGATAATTCTACCTGACTTCTACAGCTCAATGAAAGGATATAAAAGGATGCTCAGGGTACAAATACAAATCCCTATTAAATGAAAGACTAAAAATCTCCAAAGGTAAATAAAAACTAAGTCTTTTTATTGATGGATCATTTTTCTATTTATAATTAAAATTCTGTCCAGAGTAAAATCAAAAGGTTGATTCTCTCCTAATGCTTTAATAAACTAAAACCACAAATTTAACAAACTAACATTAACTTTTGATAGTTAAACTATTAAGCTGTTTAGAATTTTAACTCCCACAATTAAAACCTTGTTTTCTTCTATGAACCTATTAATAGTAAACGTATTTAATAAGTGTTTTAAAGCTTTCCCACCAAATATACTCAATTATAAGTTATATTTTCTTACCCACTAGCTTCCGGAGGAAATCTGACGGTAACTTTTCCCATTTCAGCACCTGGAAGTTCAACAAATTTCCCAACATCTTGCTTTTTCTCAGGTGCCTTAGAAGCAGAATGACAACAAAAGAAGTTATGTGATTAAATATTTATGAAGATGGTCATTCAACAAATACTTACTCAGCACCCACTGAGGGAAAAAATGATGACTAGAACATCATTGCCATATGTCAAGATCACTCAAAATCTTGTGAAGATTTCAGTAAAACCACATACAAGTTAGAGAGATATGCCTGTCTAAATATATACACATGTGCAGTTGGGACCATCAGTTGAGCTTAATCAGTGACATGCAAGGTCATCAGGTAAAGTTGAAAAGGAGCTAAGAGTCAAGCAGGACCTTGGAAAGCTAAGCAGAAAGGCGCAAGATGGAGGGTGCATAAGGGCATTTGTCCTATTGAAAGGAATCCAGCAGAGTTAAGACTCAAAGATGAGGCAGAACGGTGAGAACTGCATGTAGCCGGGTGGGCAAGGAAGCGGAAACAGCTGAGTAGGTAGAAAACGTGAAGGCCTTTATTATAAGCTCGGCTTTTGTGTCTTAGGTACTGGGAAGTTCTATTTGTAATGGTTAATGGGGCTCTCTATTTGTATTTTCTAAAATGATACCCAGGATAATGCAGAGACTTAAGTAGAAAAAAGAGAAACCAAAGAAAGGAAGCTTGGCCATGAGATTGTGGAATTAAACCAAGCAGAGAGCAAACGAATCTATAAACAAGGAAAACAAAAATAGAACTTGTTTAGATGTGAAAAATGGTAAAGGACAAGTGAAGATTTTTAGCCAAACAAATGAACAGACTGTGATATCTTTATCCAAGCTGATGGTTTTCAAATTTTACCATACTGAAAACCTTTAAATCAATACTTCACTGCAAATGCTTTATATATAAAACAGATCAAAGCAGAAAGAATCTGGCTGGGAAGGAAGGCCTTTTCTGCCGTCCTCTATGTCATATCCTCCTACACAATCGACAGAAAGCTCTGCAGAAGCCCAGGATTCAATGGTCAAAGGCTAAGAAACCAGAGAACAGGACTTTGAAAAGAAAGGATTGCAGAGCTATAAATTAATGAGATCTTAGTTACTCGGAGTTCAAGTTTCCTAAGAGAGACACACTAGATGATAATAATCTTTTAACACATAAACAAGAAGACTGAGGCTTTCTGCAGTTAAACAGCTGAAGTCCAGTCAAGTCTTAAACAATAGGAGAGTCTTCAATGAAGATCCTTTTTATTTCATGAAAAGAAAAATTATGAGTAGGGGGAATTTTTCTTAAGATCTAGGGGCTCAGACAAACTGAGATGTGAGCATGAGAGAAAAAGTAAAAAGGCATACCACTTTAGCTCTGGTCGTTGGAACATTCCACTTGGTACCTACTGACCGGAAGGCCTGCTGGGCTTCCAGAAAGCCAAACCAGCGCTTCACGTGCACTGGAGCACCATTCTGTTGCAGCTGTTCCTGCCACGCAGCACTTCCTATTAGCAAACACAATTTTAAGACCATTCCATAAGTCTGCAATTTCAAAAGCAAAGTTCTGGTTCTTGCTAGTTTAAGTAAATGAGATATATTAAAACTGTGCCTATATAATGAATTTTTTTAAAACAGGTACACATTGAAATGTTTAAAACCTTGAGATATTTTACAAAATTCACCGAAGCAATTCTCAGTTCAATTCACTGAGTTGAACACTTAATCCTGTTGTCAGTACTGCCACACACCCACTCAAAGGCCAACACTATATTTCATGATTAAGGAAAAGCTTTAAGTAGTCAACTAGAAAACAAAATAAAAATCAAGATCAGGAAGAAGATGTAAAATGAACAAACAAATCAA
This sequence comes from Talpa europaea, assembly GCF_964194135.1. Classification (NCBI taxonomy): domain Eukaryota; kingdom Metazoa; phylum Chordata; class Mammalia; order Eulipotyphla; family Talpidae; genus Talpa; species Talpa europaea. Next base: position 88,798,874 of record NC_140077.1, on the reverse strand, counting down.
AAACAAAGTTTGATGCTATAAGAACAAAAAGTCGAGGAAGGGAGGGAAGGAGGTTGGAGAAGAAAGAGGTGGGGCAGGTAAATTAGGAAAAAGGGGTCTATTGTATAGTGAAGCATGCAACTAGACTTTTGGTGGGGAACATAATGTAGTATATACAGATGCTGACTTAAAATGCTGTACACCTAACACCTACATGCTATGTGCTATAAACCAATGTTACTGCAATTTAAAAAAAGGTTCATTTTTTCAGATGTAATATCAAAACTCAGTACTGAAAGTTTATGTATCCCTTTAATATCAAAATGCTAAATGCTATCTTCCTTTCATGAACATCGAATCAAAAATCAAACAAACAAAAATATCATAAATGAACCTATATATGAAAAAATCTAATTAGAAAGATCATCATTTTATGTTGCTTACTAATAATTTGGAGTAAAGTATAAGCCCCAAGAAGTATACATAGGAAAACCCCATGTAATCTAAATTTAAAGAATGGTAACAAATTTTGGCATATTTCGGGGTGGGGAGTATAAAGGTTTGTTGTTGATTTTTAAAGGAAACAAATTAGCAAAATCAAAGTCCCCTTGTACCTGTCAACAATCCCATATCCTTAAGTGCTGCAAACTCATTTTTTAAAAAAAATTATTTTTATTTATTTATGCATTCAAGAACTGGGGTGTAGGTCAGAGGTGCAGGGGGTAAGAGTATGCCCCAGAGACAGAATGGAGAGCAGAATAGGCAGATCTACTGAATTACACTGATGAGGGGAGCAGCCGGCAAGACAGGAGAGGTCTGCTGTGCCATGTGGGTAGCTCCGTGGCCAGGGATTGATGTCATAGTGACAGCGCTAAGACTTTAACCCCTGTGCCACCAGGGAGGCCCCACAGGCTGCAAACTCAATAGAAAATGAAAAAAATGATCTCCCAAAGGAACAAGTCCCCACTTACACACCTACTGAGCTATCAGGAAGGCAGAGAAAACAGTGCTGAGAGTAAGGTAATGGCTGAGAGACGAGAGGGATTGACATAAGTGACTTGTTCATGATAAGAACTTCTTTGGTAAGAATAAGGCCAGGTGTAAAGGCAGAAGGATGCTGGGAGAAATAGTGACAACAGAGGACAGGAGAGTCCTGTGGCTTGATAGGAACAAAATAACCAGGACTGTCATTTCTTCTCAGGGAAGTCTAAAGTGACCACCTATAGATACAAATATATAGATGGAGATAGGGCTACACACTAGTATATGTGGAAATATGTGTTCTTCTTACCCAGTAAAATATTAAATAATTAAAACAAAATTTTTAAAGAATTATCGATACCTTTTAGGGTGGCCCAAACACAAAAATCTGCTAAGCTCAAGGAATTTCCAACTAAGTAGGTCCTCAGAGATAGGCAGAGATTGAGCTCGTTGATTGCGGAGGCAAACAGATTACATGAAGACAATTTTGTAGCACTAAACTCCAACCAGTGATCAATCTGTCAAGGTAAAAGAGAGAAGAGAAATGCACCCCCAGGTTTAGATTTAAACAAGCAAACAAAAGATCTCATTTAGAACCATGACTTTCTTATCTCAAATTATGGCGTTTCCCTTTATATTTGTGATTGCCTAATGTGTAAACTAGTACTTAAGTAAACACATTTTGCTTTTTCTATTTTCTAGTGTTTGGTGTATTAGATAGGGGCAAGAAAGGTCACTTAAGGGGAAGAACAAAAATATTTGAGGACTGGCATCAGGAAAGAATAACCAAACGAACAAATGCAACAGGTGGCAGTGAGGCCAAATAGATTCATCCCCTTGCAAATTTAGAAGTCAGTATGTAGAAACTATTCTTTTGAACTTTCTAAGATTAGGAAAGTTAGAGCTGAATACAAATAGCAACCACCACCGCCCCCCATCCCCAGCACATAAAGAAAAGTACTGCTTATTTGTTATTCCTATAATTAATTAAATAAGGAAAATGGAATCCAAACTATGTCACGACATCAGACAAACCTCTTCTCTTTTCTAGGCCTGATGTTTGCTGTGTAAGGTAAGGGAGTTGACTAAGGGCCTCCCCGGTGGCACAGCAGGTTGAGCACAGTGCTGTGAAGCTGTTCGCAGCCCTACAGCGCCGGTTCAATTCCTGGCCAGCCAGGGAGATTCCCACATGGTGCGCCCGCTGCTCTCCTCAGTAATGTACTTTGGTCCATCTGCCTGTTCTGCTCCCAACTCTGTCCCTGGTGAATTCTCTCACCCTCCCGTGCCACTCAACTGTACCTCAGTGCTTGTATAAATAAATCAATCTTAAAAAAAAAAAGGGGGGGGGGAAGTTGCCTAAGATGCTATATACAGTCAGCTATCAAACCTAGGAAGATAGCATGAATAACCCCAACAGGGCAGCTGGTATGTGATTGAAAGTTCAAGCTTAGAAGCTAATAGATTTTGGTTTTGAAAATAAAAGCAAGCTGAGAATTCTATAACACATCCTTAATACCCTTAAAGTGAATTATTGTGCATAAGCCAACAATAAAAAAGACGAGATTCTCAAAGGAGCAGAAGCATTGATCAAACAAAATACACACAAGAAAATGCTCACCTCGCTATGTTCCATCTGGTTGGCGCCGTAGAGCCCAGCTGTTGTTGCGACTCTAGCCAAGTAGCGGAGGATGGAGTTGACATCCGTGAATGCCACATTTCTAGACCATGAGACAAAATATTACTGTTGCATTAACAAATCAGTACTAGTCATGAGACTTACAAAGAAATGTAAAAATAAATATATTTAGCATGTATTTTCTACTATATGTAAAAAAAAACAGACCTAATTTGATCTTTACTTTTATCAGGTTCGAATTTGATCTGGAATTTTCAGCTAAATTCAACAATCTACCTAAGAATAGACTACATGATGTTTCATCATCTACTACTGATTTTTACATGTCTAGTCTGGGCTTAAAACAGAATTCTGAGAATAAATGATTTTAAATAAATTCCAGCAAAAAACCAAGGATGTGCCATTATAAAGAGGCTAGTTTTTTCAATGTCCAGGTAAAGATGATCAATCAAACTCCATCGAAACCGTTTTGTGAAAACTCTCAGATACTAAAAGTATAATAGCAGAAATGGAAAAACAGAAAAGGAGATGGTAAAGTTGAAAAACTCTCTAGAAAGAAAAAATTTTAATAAACAGGATTAAGGTGATACTGTAAGAAAATAAAAGAACTAATCCCAACACCCATCTAAAGAATAGAAAATCACCAAAGAAAATATTTTTTAATTCCCCAAAATAGGATTTCCAAGTTTTCACACTGAAAGGAGCAACCAATTGTCCAATAGAAGAGATTTAAAAAATAGACCCAGACCAAAGTATGCTATGTTTAAATTTCAGAAGGCTGAATGCTAAGGGAAGAGTTCTGCGGACTTCCCAAAGTCACATAGAAAAGATGAGGAATTAGAAAGTTCAGAATAAAGAGAACAAAGCAAGCAAAGTTATTCCATGGCAAGTAAAAGCAATCATGTGAAAAGCAATCAAAATATGTGGCTCAGGCCTCCCTGGTGGCGCAGCGGTTGAGCGCTGGGTTGCGAAGCTGCCCGCGGCCTCTGCGGCGCCGGTTCGATCCCCGGCTGCTCCCTGGCCACCAGAGGAGGGTCCCGCATGGCGTGCAGACCTCTCCTGCCGCCCGCTGCTCCCCTCAGCAGTGTACTTCGGTCCTTCTGCCTGCTCTGCTCCCCGCTCTGGCTCTGGTGAATTCCTCACCCTCCCGCGCTTCTGACTGTACCCAGTGCATATATAAACAAAACAAACAAACAAACAAATAAATAAATAAATAAAACATGCCTCTATTAAAAAAAAAAAAATGTGGCTCACCAGTGAATAAAATTCATAAGGTCACTGCAGTGTAAACAGTGAATGGTGATTAACCAAGACAACTACACTGGGGGGAGAAGGAGATGGGCAGTGGAAGTGTGCTTGTGGGTGTATTCTGCCCCATCAGGATACACATCTTACTACCAGTTTAGATGGACCTTTTAAATACATGACATAATCGGTATGCCGCTTGAGAATACTCTTGAAATCTTCCTTCAGTCTGACCCAGATTTCACTGTCTGGACAAGGATTCCTTTTTTTTTTTTTTTTTTTTTTAATTTATTTATATAAGAACCAGGGTACAGGCCAGATGCTCGGGAGGGTGAGAGGATTCACCAGAGACAGAGCGGGGAGCAGAACAGGCAGACTGACAAAAAACACTGCTGAGGGGAGCAGCGGGCGCATTTTCCACCAGGATAAATTACCATGGAATTAAAACTCTTATAAAATCTTTCTGTACATTTCTAGTTTCTTTTAAACAGATTACAAGGAGGTGACAGAGCTTGCTGACAAATTTGAGACTCTGGCTATAGTTCTTTTAGAATGAAGAAAGCCTCCCTGGTGGCACAAGGGGTTAAGATGTAACCTATGAAGCTCGCCACAGCTACTGCGGCACAAATTCGATCCCCAGCCAGGGAGCTACCCAAATGGCATGGCAGACCTCTCCTGACTCGCCTGTGCTCCCCTCAGTAGTGTATTTCAGTAGATCTGCCTGTTCTGCTCCCTACTCTGTCTCTGGTGAATCCTCTCACCCCCTACAACTCTGGCCTGTACCCCAGTTCTTGTATGTATAAATAATAAATCTTTAAAAAAAAAAAGAAAAAAAGAGAAGCACAGTTCTCTTAGGGACAATCTATCAACTGGAAAGTACAACAAGCATTTATTTCTTTAATCCTGGGTATTTTTAAAAAGCTGTTCAGTATTGAAAACAAGATATAAAATACTTACTCAGACACACGAAGAATATTCTCTTTCCCTTCTTCAACAGAAATTCTGACACTGTCTTTCACATGTTCTACTGCCAGTAAAGCTCCTAAAAATAGTGAGATAAAAAGATTTATTTCTCTTTATAAACAACATAGTATTTAAAACTTGAATCATAAAGCAAAAAGGATGAGTCAACAAACCAATATAAAGTCCTACAAAGAGTAAACTTTTTTCCCAGTAGTCTAGCAGAAAGTATAGTCTTTTGGTCTTAAATAACAAATCAAAATCCACTCATAGTCCAACTGCTTTGAATATGCTAAACTTTCAATAAGGGACACTAAAATTAATCTTTTTCTCCTTCAGAGTATTAGAATAGTGCTTTGTATAAAAACTACTTTCAGCAGCATTTGCATAATTACTACATGGTATGTGCTGCGCTAATTAAAAGTTCCTACAATTTTTACTCTTTGCAGTAACCATCAGCGGTAGTGCTTTTATCTCAGTTTTTAGAAGAGGATACTGAGGCCTGTAGTAATGTAACAACTAGCCCAAAGTCCTTGAATAAATATTTGGCAGTTGGGATTTGGATGCAGATCTAAGGCTGTACAGAACTCAGACTCTGAAACAGAGTAATCTTCTGCTCAATACATAATTAAGTTTACTAAGTTGATTAACGTTTTGTCCTTTAATTTGGCTAAAATGGACAACGAGGACCCAGATTTAGTTTCTAAATATCAGGCTTCACTAGAAAAAGGCAGAGGCAAAGAAGACACAAGATAAGCCTGGAAAAAATCTTACTGTACTAGGAAACAAAAAGTTTCAAAGAATAATGAGAAATGCCAAAAGGAAAGAGGCCAGCTTAGAGGGGTTCTCTCTGGGTCAGCCCTAAAGTAACTGGTTAAAACTTTAGTATATTCACATAATGGAATCTTAATGCGGAAATACAGAGAATGAACTACTGATACAAGTAACAAGAGAGATGAATCTCAAAGCATAATCCTAAATACAAAATAATTCATGTGATTCAAAGTATATGAAATTCTACAAATAGCCAAACAATAGTATAGAAAGCAGATCAGATTAAAAGCAAGAGAGAGGGGTAGGGGAATGACTGCAAAGGGGCATGATGGAAGTTTTTAAAGACAAGGAGACTGAGATATTCTCTATCATTTTTGTGGTGGAGGCTGTACACTTAAAATTGATGAAATTAAGTTAAAACTCAATAAAACTAAAGTTTTTTTAAAAAGATTTATTTTTATTTATTTATGCATATAAGAGCTGGGGTCTAGGCCAGGGGCGGTGCAGGAGCGGTGAGAGGATTCACCAGAGACACAGTGGGGAGCAGGACAGGCAGATCTATTGAAACTCACTGCTGAGGGGAGCAGCAGGGAGTGATAGCAGAGGTCTGCTGCACCATGCAGGTTAGCTCCCTGGCTGGGGATTGAACTCATGCCACAGTGGTTGGTGATATCTTGATACTGCTGAGACTTTAACCTCTGCACCACCAGGATGGCCCAGAACTAGTTTTTAAAATAAAATAAAAATAAAAGGGACTATAGCCTATTGAGTACATTTTACTGTTTTGTTTTATGGGAAGAGAAAAGTTCTCACAGAAAAACACTAATTAATACATGTGAAAAAAATGGTAAGATAGGAAGGTAACCATTTGGCACCATATTTTTAAGAGTTCGTTGACAAGTGTGGTCAGTTCATAGTTACTGGAACGTGATCACATTTCAAATATTTTAAGCAGCTATTAAATTGTACTTTATGTTTCAATGGATTCAGAGTACCACCAAAATTGAGAATACAATGAGTATGAGTCATTCTTTGAGCCTAGTGTAGCCAATTGTCTCTGAAGTTCTGGGCTTTCTGGAAGGGACCAGGAAAAAGAATAACTATAAGAAAGAAAAAAATCAAAATCAACAAACAACTATAAACCAGAGACACACTATGGGGGGAGGGCTGGGAAAGGAGGGATTGGGGTCAAAATAAGGGGGGTGCAATTGTATGGAGAATATAAAAATAAATTATTAAAAAAATATCAGATGGCAATTCAGGGAAATCCTGAACTAATTAAGACATCATTGTCTTCTTTAAACTTTCCTATCGTGGGTGGTGTTAAAAAATAAATACACCTATGTAAAATAAAATTTAATACAAGAAAAAAAAGAAAAGTTCTCACGATGGTATTTGACACATACTTGTTCGCAAACACGAGATCAATAAACTACTTAAATCCTTCTGTGCAATTTCCCAAAGTATTCTTTTTTTAAGGGCAGAAAATCTAAGCTATCTATCCACAATAAAGTTGGCCTCGCTGAAAAAAAAAAAAAAAATCACATCGCACGGACCTAAGACAAACCAGGAAAGTGACAGGTCCGACGTATACGCTGACGTTTTACTACATCCGTAGCGTGTGTAGTAAAGAAACCCCATCAGTCCGCACTGCACTGGGTGTTCCAGCAATTACCCTGCCACCTTTAATTAAAAATAAGTGTAACCTCAGTAAATGCTACTACGACCGTCTACCTTGCTTCCTTTGCACGCGATGAGATATAAAGAAAAATCGAATTAAGTGGACTGATGCTCTTTTCTGAAAGAAGGAAGAAAGCGAAGTAAGATACTAGTCACGGGTGGAGGGGATATTAAAAAAGGGAGGTTCAAAGATAATGGTATTTTCAGTTTTGTAGTGTTATTTCTACGAACTATCTTGTCGAACAGCCCTACCTGTCAGGGCACAGACGGCGAGGGGAGCGAAGTCACTCAGGTACAGTCCGGGGGAGAGGGGCAGGCCCAATCTCCCAGACGTGGCCGCCACTGCGCCAACCCGGCGCGACGCCCTTAGCCTCCCCGCACCCTCCCGGGCTGATGCAAGCGATCGACGGCCTAGGCCCCTTACCCAACGGAGGGTCCCCGGAATTCACAGTCAGACAGAGTGTCGCCATCTTCCCAGCTCAGCCGGTCTACCAGTCAGTGCGCTTGCCTGGCCGCCCCAACCACGCTAAACACGCCGAAAGCTTCAAGATGCAACGTGTAAGCGCGCCGGACAGAGCCGCAGCCGTCGCCCCGCCCCTGCGCCGTAGACGACACCGACGCCGCGCACTTCTTGCGTCATCTCCGCGCGCTGTCGCAGTCGCCGTCGCACCCGTGGGCTGCTTGGCCTTCGACCCCGCCCCCCCGGCGGCTAGACGCGTATGGCCGACGCGGAGTTCGACGTCGCCAGGGAAAGAAGCGGCTGCGCACTAGGCTTTACGACAGTTCGTCAAGCGAGGAAGGCAAACTGTAAAATCATTACGTGAAGCCGGAAAGGAAATCTGCACGGGATCCGTGTTCCTAAACCCGGAAACCGAAGTTTATGGTGGAGCGGGGGGAATCAGGAATGTTTTCTGTTTACAGGTTTGGGTTTTTTTTTTTTTTTTCCGAAGGAGGATATATATTTGAAAGTTATTTTTGTACTTGAAGGTAATGGTTAAATGGGAGGGTGTATTTATAAACGGCGTTACTAAAAGCCCCTGCCCGTTTTGCTTGGCTTTGCTTGCTTGGACTGGATAAGGTGCTTTCACAGGATCATCTGATTCCTCCTCTTAAACCTCTTTGACTTGTGAGCAGGCATACTCCAGAGGACTAGGGAACTGACTGTAAAACATCTGGGTGAAAAACAAACGGGTCCAATATAGACTCACCCAAGCGCCACCCAAACGTGGAACTTTAAACCAATCAACCTGGCATTTCTTGGTCAGCTCCAGTGAGGAAATCTGCATGATAAGATACCCACCTCCTCCCTTCCCAAAGGAACTGTGGTTTTGCCTTAAATAACCATTCTTGTCCCACCCTTTTTTCTGACTATAAAACACCTTCCATTTTATACAACTCCTGCTGCACCTTTCCACTTGTTAAATGGGATGCTGTCCAATTCAGAAGACATTTAATAAAAGAGTTCTAAACTTACCCAGATGAATTTTGTTTTTTAACAATCCCAATCATCTCTCAACATCATCGCTGCCCCCATTTTCTCTTAACCTCCTAAAGACATCCCTGTTTTCAGTGGGAATATTACTAGGGGGTATTGCTTAGATTTAATGAGACTTGAGTGTTTGAGCAACGACAAGGGATTCCCAACACACCCTCAAAGATGATTATGTCTTTACATAGCCCTCTCCAGACTAGACAAGGCACCTACATCAGAATAAAACCTCTCACCCTACACCTATCTCCAAAACAGATTTTGTAGGGATGAGATCCATGTCTCATCATGTTCTCCAAGTAATTATATGTGAAACAAGACACCTTTCTATCTCCCTTTTCTGAAAAGGATTTCTCAACTGCACACCATGCTAGCTCTAAGGTTCTTGTTCGCTGAAATCTTATCTTGGAAATCTGTGGGTTCCTCCCACCCACCCAGTACCTAGCAATACAGGGGATCCTTGCTACTCTATCATAATTTGACCAGTTATTCACGACCACAGTGGAGTCAAATGTGCTAACCCATTTAACAAAACTGTGAAAATTAATATACAAAAACCCTGTTTAAATGATGTTGGCGTGCTAGAAGAGTGTCTACACTGTGTAAATCAAATTACAGGACCTAACATGCCTTGCATCCCAAGAAATGTTGTTTTAACTGTGGAATTTTCTGGTCATCACCAGTGAGAAAATACTTTCCACCCCCAAGGTAGAATTAGGTAATCTGCCACAAAAACCCCTTCCATTCCCCATATGTAGGCTACTTAAACCTGAAATAACCTTCTTTTAATTCCTTGCCTCACCTTGTTTAAACCTTTTCCTTCTCTTAGCCCTTTGATGCTCCTTCCTTCTTTGTAGATGGGATGCTATCTGATTCATGAATCCTTTAGTAAAGGCCATTATATCTTTAATTTTACTCAGTTGGATTGCTATTTAAAACACAGGAAAAGATTCCCTCCACAGAGATCTACTTCCAGCCCTACCATTCTGCCCGGTGGCTTTCTAGCTAATCCTTCTGGATTACCTTGATAGCATTTGCCAAAAGCTAAGTAAGTTCATTTACTTGTTGATTGTCTATTCTGCTTCACAAAAACATGAGCTCGACAAAGGAACTGACTTATGTTTGTGTTATGTTGGCTGTTGGATGCAGTGGCTAATATGTAGCACGTCTTCAAAAATGATTTGTTGAATAAATGAAGGCCAAGGAGAGAGAAAACATGCTATCTGGGGGGAATTAAGTGTTTGAGTATGGCTGAAGGGAGTGCCATTACTCCCTAGATTTGATTTAAAAAAATCACTGGGAGACAGTGATGGATGGATTGGAGAAGAGTTGCAGGAAGATTAATGACAGTGACACTGTAGTGATTCAGGAAGAAATAAAGGGGCCTGAGAGTGTCCATTCATGGAGAAGCAATGGGAATAGAATTTAGATCTCCAAGTGTGTCCCTTAGAAAAGTTTTTATATAGAAAACTATTGTTAAAAAAAACCTTCAAAGTTATATTTGTTATACTGCATTTAGATTTTTTTGAGAATTAGATTTAGTCCATTATTTGTAGACAGAAAACTCTGAGAGAAGTAAATGGTTTAAGGAAATGACTTCCCAAGGTGGCCAATTATCAGTACTGCTTTGGGGACATGTAAATAACTTAAGGAATGGTAGCAAGAATGAGGAGCTTTTTAGACATAAATCAGAGATAACTGTGATAGCTCACAGCAGGCTTTGGGTATAGGTCTCCCCTGCTACCCAAAAATAGAATATTTCTATTTGGTATGATTTAGTAGGCTATATTTTTAATATGCTAATGCTAAAAGCTTTTTTCAAATAAGCTAATAGGAATAGCATTCCCAGACCCCAAAAATTACCTACCAAATCATACCATTATGAAAGTTCTACTTTCAGAAAGCATAGGAAGCCTGTATAAGAACCTAAAGTTTGAGAGATCAAACCTAGACAGATAATGGAATTATGGGCAAAAGGCCCCAAAAGAACCTATATGTATGGAATTTTTGTGGAACAGCCATCTTAAAATACAGAGAATCAAAGTCATGAGGTAGAAACTGAATCTGTACCTTGTGAAGTTTCCTAAGTGATTTGTATGCGCAGCTGGGTTTGGGGATGATTAATTTAAAACAGGTACTTAATCCAGTAGCAGAGAAATTTATTGAAAAACACTAGACAGAGACCTAAAATAGGCAGAATGTTGGAAGAATTTTGATAGCATATATCATAATCTCCCAATGGAAGGAATAAAGACCATACTTAACTTTCTACAGTTAAACAATATGATGAAACCATAAGAATGTCCATAATAGAGAATTTATGGTTTTCAAATACTTACAAATATTAAAAAGCTGGTTAATAGCATGAACTAGAATTAAATAATTTATTATAAAGAAACTTTTCCCATAAATCTGTTTCATCAACATATATGACATTTTAGTATATTCATAACTGCTGTAGGAAAACTTTAAAAATTACTGTGAAAAACAAGAACGACATTCAGATAACTTGTGATTCTGTGCTCTAAAGTAATTTGGTTTGTACATAGGAATGTTGATTAAACAACGGACCTGAATGGTCAGTTGCAACAAAACCTTCCTTTCATTTCTCCATATAGAAGGAGGAAAGAGACATATGATATTGACTTTATAAATTTCCCAGATGTCAAAATTGGTCTGGTTGATTAACTATCAAGATAAGTTCCTTAAACCTATATTCTACTCCTAAATAACTAAATATAAATTGCTGATCAGCAATGAATAAAGTAAAGGTGGAGTCTAATTCCATTGAATCTGTTTTAAATGTATTATTTTGAGAACTGAGTCCCTCTCCTAATGAGATTGTTTTTTATGGAACAAGGGCATTTTTAACAGATTGTGGAACTCGACTTGCATAGTAGTCATAATTCCTCAGTGTGGCCAGCACCCCTGCAGAGTTCATGTGCTTCACCTCCTTGTTATACTGAAGGGCATTTCCATGGATATCGGTTAACTTGCCTGTGGAAGAAACATTAATACAGTATTAATGGCTGATTGGATCATTAGGTTTCTAGTTATTTTTAAGTGATTTTTGCTTCTTTATCAACAATGTGCAATTAATTCTGGATACAAAAGGACAATAATGAGTGACCATAAAGTTTAAGTTTTAATTCACTTGAAATTTAAGACTGTAGAGCAATTGTGACTAATTGAAGCATAAAAATTTATTTTTTCTCCCTGATTAAATGTAATTTAATTAAGCATTTTCAATTTATATTTTTTTAAAGATTTATTTATTTATGCATACAAGAGCTGGGGTACAGGCCAGAGATGCAGGAGGTGAGGGGATTCACCAGAGACAGAGTGGGGAACAGAACAGTCAGACTGACCGAAATATACTGCTGAAGGGAGCAGTGGGCAAGACAGGAGAGGTCTGCCTCGCCATGTGGGTTTCTCCCAGGCTGACGGGGGCTGCGGATTACTTCATAGTGTTGTGCTTAACCCCTAGCATCAATTAATTTTCCTTTTCCTGAGGCAGTTACTCTCCCTATTTGTTATACTTCATCACCACTATTCCCATTTTCCAAAGTGGTTCTTCCTTCCAGAATTTAATATTAACACTTAATTGGGTAATAGCTGAAATGAAGTATGTACATAAACTAGAATTGTATAATACTATATTATATAAGTTTCATTTAACATCTAGATGAGGATGGATTGTGATGAATTTAACTTCTTTGTCATGAATTATGGTATCAGAGATCAACACCAACTATATTAGGAAAATGAGAGAATAAAAAATCATGTGTTTTGCTTAACAGTAGATAGGAATTCATGTCTATTTGAAAGTAAAAAATAATTTTATTGTGTAAATGTTTGTAATATTTTCATTTAGATGTTTTAAAAATCTAACTTTATGATCTTAGATCATTATTTGCTTAAAAGAAATAAGTGAGGTGATGACAATAATGATGAGTATTTTACTTTTCAAGGAAAAAACCCATAAAAGTAAGGCTATCATATATCAATAAGGGTGTAATTAAACTGTACATAGAGTGCATTCCAAAGAAAAATGAAATTACTGAAAAGCGACTTTGTCATCTATGAAATGTAGGGGTATGAGGGAAGGGGAGGTGGAGTGGATAATCTCTAAATTTCCTCCTATCTCTTACAGCCTAAGAGTCTAGGTAAAGTAATAGGCTTGAAATACTCTCTTAGCAAGACATAAAAACTGTAATTTCCTGAAATGCAATGGACTGACCTCCCACGGCATGTAAAATAACTTCGGGGGCACAAGTGTCCCACTTCTTACATCCCGGACTCGCAAATACATAAGCAGATGCTTTGCCTTCAATCAGCTGAATAATCTGCAAGGTAAAGATAATAATTGTCTCTCAACCAAGAGATGATATGAAGTACAAATAAGAAAAAGTGCTGTTTCTATCAAGTAGTTTTCATCGGTTCCTTTTATCAGACTCAACTTAGCGTAAAGCCTTATTTAGCTGGTTTAAATAGCCGAGTGTTGAAATACAAAGATGATGTGCACAAGCCTGGTGACGTGAGGGGGAGAGAGGTCAGATAAGCTCAAGGATTTCAAGTTAGAGAAAATTTTCTGCTTTTAATGTTTTGTTTTTTCTTACTGCAAAACAAAATATATTTAATGGAGAAAATTTAAGTTTTAATCTTGTGGAAAACCTAACCAATATTATATAAAAGTTAGAGAAATATCAACCAGCCCACTAATAAGCTAGGAAATGGGAAGAGGAATGATCATGCCCCAGGGGCATGTTGGAGAAATGATAAGCTCCAACTGGGCATGATGAATTTGAGATACCTGGAGGAGGTCATAATGATGATACTCAGGTGTATCATCAATCAGATGAGATTAGGGCTAGGAATGTAGGTGACATTGTGTCCATTTCACAGTTTCCTCAGGAGACAGAAGTCTAGATGAAAGAATGAGAGAAGCGTCCAGGATGGGGCTGACAGGCCCCTCATTAGAGTGGGTAGGTCAGAGGTGTAGGTAGCAATCCAAGAGAGATTCCTAAGAAATTAAAGGCTGCCAAGAGGCATGGGGTCTGATCCTAATGACTTATCACTGAACTCTTTGATTGAAAAATACCTGAAGCATCAGATCTTTGTAAAATTCAAATGTCGCTGAAAGGTGCTTTTCATGGTAACATTACAAACTTTAATCTCTTCTAAAACTTATTTTACATTGTTTTAAAGCCCTGTAATTCAGTGGCATTTCAGAATGGATGACAAACATCTTTCATACCTTATTTCCTGCTCCACCCACACGCAGCACACTGTCAGGGTTCATGGCCGTAACACAGTCCGTAACCAGCTTGTTGCTATGGGAACGGGTCGTTGTGACAATGTGCTTCCCTGCAGGCACTTCTTTCAGCTGAAACCCGAAGGCTCCTAAACCTAAAATGCCCCAGATTGTCCGTCCCAACTCGGCATCTGGTCCTGCCTGTGTGAGTGAGTGAAACAACAGCAAAGTTTGAAATCATTTGGAGAAAATGTTAGCTAGTTATAAATAGAATATGTAGTTATAGTCACCTTATGATAGTTAACAAATAAAAACATGCTAATGTCATGAAGTACAAGAACGGTATCATCAACAAAGCCGTTTTCCTAGGAGAATGAACTGGTTATTCTCATTTTGCTTCATAACAGGGTTTCCAAGGTTCTGATGGGAAATTTTGGGCTTTCCTGGGAGCTTTCCAGGAAAAGGGAACTAACTCCTGTCCCTCTCTGAATCATCCAGTGATTTCATGATTATATCTGAAAAAGCTGTTTGCAGAGGGCACTGCAGTCTCAGGAACTGGAATGCCACATACCATTTCTGTTTGCCTAAGAAACACGAAGGGCTGTCACAGTGGGTATAGGTGGCAGCGATTGTGTATTTTGCTGTTATAAAGACAGAGTGACTAAATAGGCTGATACTGAGGAGTAGCCATGGATAAGGCAGTTGCAGTTAAAGATTTTACGGAGAATTTTAGTTGTAAAATGACAAGGAAGCAAACTTAGGGTCTCTCCTTTCCTTTGCAGAGCTCAAAGAATTTTCAACTACATTACTGCAACTCTACATTTTATGTAGCAAAGCATAACCTGCATTTCATGGAAAGTAAAGCTGATGCACAAAATGATTAACTTAAAGTCCTCAAAATACCATAATATTAAGATACTAAGCAGATACTGTACACTACAGTCATATACTTCACAAATACTAAGCATGTACCACACCCAAGACTAAGTGTTTACATATATTATCTCACTGCATCGTTCCAACAACCCCATGAAGGTGGTCTGATCCTCTTTGTTTCACAGATGAGAAAAGTGAGCTTCGGAATAAGTGAGTAACCTGACCAAAGAGTTCTAGGAGCCTCAAAATCAAACTTCTCTGTTCAAGGTCAGTATTCTTTTTCACTAAACTCTACTGCCTCGGGGAGCTTGTCAGGTGCTTCCAAACAGAACCCCTGAAGCACCCCACAACAGTGCCCTGCGTGCTGTAAGAGTGACATATGCTGATGTGACAGGATGGATCCCCTGGGCAGCACAGAGGGAAGGAAGCTGGAGTGGGCAGAGAACAAAATTGTGATGTTCTTGTGATGCAACAAAAAGACAGATTCAGTTAACCCAATGAGCACTCTGGGGCTCGGAGGGCCCTTCAGAGTGGTGCCAAAGTGGGATGAAATGCTAGCTTTATTCCCATGCAATAATCCATCAGTGGAAATGGAGTTCCTTGGGAAGAGTGTCACTGGGCAGGGCCACGCTTTAGAGGTGAGGCAATCCCTGAGCGGCAGACAGGTGAAGGTCTTCTGTGCATGTGCATGTGCTTCTCGTGTTCCCTCTTGGGGTGATATCACAGGAGAGGCTGGAATCTGGAAAGGACAGATAGGCTCGATGGTGGCTTGAGCTGCTGCTGAGGATTCAGCTTGACCACTGGGATGGATTTCATGAGTTCAAGAAACCTACCATGTTTATTAATTCAGCTTTCCAGTCATTCTGAAATATGAAAGGAGAGTGTACTAAAGTGTAGACCTGAGGATTCTGGTCTCTAAAAAATCATATCCCTCTGGAAAAGAATATGTAGCCATGAGGATGAGACAAAGGACTCTGGTGTGCAGGTGGAGTTAATGCCACTGCACAAAGCAGTCCCCAGCCTTCCTCTGTGCTCCTGACTACTTTTCTCTCACTGACTCACCTTCAAAAGCTCCACACTAGGGCCTCGCTGGTGGCTCAAGGGGTTAAGTCTCAGCACTACGAATCTATCGGCCACCACTGCAGCACAAGTTCAATCCCTGACCAGGGAGCTGACCTACATGGCACAGCAGACCTCTCCTGACTCACCAGCTGCTCCCCACAGCAGTGTATTTCAGTAGGTCTGCCTGTTCTGCTACCCACTCTTGTCTCTGGTGAATCCTCTCACTGCCCCCCTGTACCTTTGGCCTTGTATGTAAAGTTAAGTCAAACTTAGTTCTTGTATGCATAAATAAATATATTTAAAAAAAAAAAAACAAGCTCCACACCAACTCTCGGCAGGGAAGGAGTGGAGAAAAGGCCAGTCTTTTCATCTCACTGGTGAGTTTATTAAAGTTCACAATGTTTAACATACAAGCTCTGGAATAAAGATGCACTGGTGGGTTTTTTGTTTTTGTTTTTGCACTAAGCTATGCTCTTTCGATTAGGTGTCTACCAGCTTCAGTATTTGTTAGAAGCAGTTACAAAGTCTAAATTAAGTCTTTTATCTGGCTCAAGAGAGTAATACAGACAAAGGGTAAAAACTTGGATAGGGGTTGAATCCCATAGCTGCCACTAAACAATTGGGTCAAGGGCAAGTCCCTTGCCTCAGTTTACTCTTCTTTAAAACAGGGACAAAGATGTCATTGAAGGACTGCACTGCATATTAAATGAGATAATACTTTGAGTATTACCTTACTCAGCAGAGTAAGCTATTGATACATTTAGCTGTGGTTATGATGATTATTATTCAAAATGGAAGAGTCAACTGCTGTCCTCGTTGTTGGAATGAATTATAACGCAAAGAGGCAAGAGAAAAGGGAGAAAATGAGGGTACGAAAAGGAATGTGGTGAAGAGAGAGATGACAAAGGAGATAACAGACAGGAGAAAATGAACTGTATGTGGAATGGACATGACAAACCTGGTGCACGGGTGGCCTACCCCTTTCCTACCTGCTGGTGGGGCCAAAACTCTAGCTATTTTTCTCACCTTTGCTTCATTCCTGGCTTCCCTTAACTTCTCCTTTTCATTGTTCTGTGGAAAATGAATACAATTTTTCTAATCTGAGAAAGAAGTGATGGAAATTATTAACAACTGCTAAGCACTTATCTCTTTTTTGATGAAAATGCCATGCATTACAAAGTTAGCTATGCAGGATTACCCTTTTAAATACTATATACAAGTATTAACTTAAAGTTATAAATTAGCACAAATTTGTGTCTTCATATAAAAATACATTAGAGGCATATTAAAAGAACTAACGTCCATATAAACAGTTCAATAAGACATTCCCAGTAATGCAAAACTATTTTAGTTAAATAATTCTAAAAAGCATATGATTGTAGATAAAACATTCTTTAGAAATGTCAGGAAAAAAAAAACATTTACTTTAGCAGAAGATATTAATCTTGCTCTTAACTCAACCTGGAAATTCAGAAGTTTTAATCCCTATTTTGTTTCTTAAAATTTTTCTAAGTACACTATGAAAATACCTTAAAAGTTTTATCTTGACCTTTAAAATATATTGTGATTTAATGATATACTCCTGCTTTGGAACTACATTGGTCTGATGTTTCTTAGGAAGATAATTTCTTGAAAGTATAACAGGAAGTCAAAGCAGATTAGAGAAAGTGGGAGGAAGAGAGCAAGAGCACATTTAGTCCTGTTATCAGCACCAGCTGGACTACCAGCATGTTGTCTTGGCAGAAATAATTTGTTTCTTCAGTGTGCCAAGAACCACCTATAAATCAGGTGTCTTGAGGACCAAGCTAATCAAGGACCATTTGGGTTATTTCCAAACTTTTGCATTTGAATTAGCAGGAATACATAAAAATATATGTAATGTACACAGTGCACACACATCTACAAAAATGTACATTCTTGAAATCAATGAGCTCAAAAGTTCTAATTCAATAGGTCTGGGATGTGAATCTGCATTCTTAAAAGCTCTCCAGATTACTGCATGTGCAACCAAGCTAGCTGCCACTGGATTAGACACACCAGGAGCACAGAACACACTATGGTCAGTTACCTCACAGGATCTTTTTGTATTGCTCAGTCATACCTGGTAGTTGTAATATGGCTGGTTAATAACTCCTGCAATGGCTTTTCCTTCATAAGCAATTCCAATAAGAACTGTTACATTGTCAAGAAGACCTATGAAGAAGAAATAAGTATCAACCAGATGCTCTCATGTTATGACTCATCTTTAGCACACCCACTGTTCCAAGTTGTTTTTTCAGTAAAGGTAAGGAATTTGCAAAAACTCTTTCAGGATCCATCTTATCGAAAAATGCACAAATTATAGGAGAACTGACCAGAGATAGTAGGGTCCATGCCACTTAACAAAACTGGTAACTATTTTCTCATCAGTATGATTTGTAAACTAAATAAAGCATGACTGAAGCCAGTATCATTTGATTCTCCTGTATGCCATTTGCCTCCTCACCCCCATCTGCTGAGTCACCCTTTTCCAGGATCTCTCTCTGCACTCAACATTCCAGACTCCAACGCAAGGTATCTCCAAGTGAGGTGCATAGACTAGCAAACAGCATTAGGATTAACTGGCAACATTTTTACAATGCAGATTCTCAGCTGTCTGGGTACTTGTATATACTGAAGCTGTCTAGAGCTTCTCTGTTTCCCGGTGGATTACAGAAACATTTTCAGTGCATACACACAACTCACTCATTATAGATCTGACTCATCCAAGCAAAGAAAAGTAGTTTTTTCTAGTCATTGAGAATATTTTTTAAGCCATGAAGCTGAGAACCAAAATAAGAAACCCACAAAGATCTTCATTTAAAATATAGAACTCTAAGCTTATGCTTTGCTCCAAAAACTCTAGCACTCAGTCTGTTTCTTCTTACTTTCCTGTTAGCAATTTTATTGTAATTTGCTGCTTTCTCAACCCAAATGCCCAAAAATAGATGACTGGATCAAGAAGATGTGGCACATATACACAATGGAATATTATTCAGCAATCAAAAAAGATAAACTCATGCCATTTGCAGCAACGTGGATAAAACTAGAAGGAATTATGCTCAGTGAAATAAGCCAGAAGGAAAAAGAAAAATATCAGATGGTTTCACTTATAGCAGGAAAATAGGGGAACCAAATTAAGACATCAGTGTAAAAAAATAATTAACAGTACAAAACACAACAAAGCAAAAACAGATGATTATAATTCAGACATACTGCAAGGGAGGAGGAAGGAGAGGGATCGGGGGGAGGGAGGGAGGGAGGAGCCCAGGGGACTGAGGTGATGGTGCACGGGTGCAATGGTGAAGGAAACTCTATGGGGACTACACCTGAGGGGGTGGGGGAAGCAAATATTGTTTAAAAATGAACAATGATTTAAAAAATTTTAAAAATTAATACTAAAATAAATAAATAAATAATTTGCTATTTTTTTTTTTCTCATTTTAAATAATTTCAGAGAGGAGGAACAGTATACTGTGTTTCAAAACCCACATTTAAAGGGAGGCTGTGATGTGAAAAAGTGGTTTGAAGATAGAAGAAAGCGGGATGGGCATGGGAGGCTGGTGGTGGCTGAGAAGGACAGGACATCTGCTCCGTGTTGTCTTTCTATTTTTTTTTTAAAGATTTATTTATTTATTTATGCAAGCACTGGGTACAGTCAGAAGCGCAGGAGGGTGAGAGAATTCACCAGAGCCAGAGCGGGGTACAGAACAGGCAAACTGACAAAATACACTGCTAAGGGGAGCAGCGGGCGGTAGGAGAGGTCTGCTTGCCATGTGGGACCCTCGCTGGTGGCCAGGGACCGAACCAGCACTGCAGAGGCTGTGGGCAGCTTTACAGCCCTGCGCTTAACGGTGGCGCCACCAGGGGAGGCCCTGCATTGTCTTTCTACTAATAAAGCTGGGGGTTCATATTGTTTAAAGATGGGTTTAGTGTGTTAGTTATCTCATCTGGAGGACATTTGGATTGTGGGGCTGGTAGAGTGTGTATAGTGATGACATCATTGGCCTATAAGAGTTATCAAGGATGAGCACAAATAAGCTATAGGACAGACACAGAAAATATGGACACCAGCTTTTCACATAACATGAAATGGCAAATGTTTACAAGTGAACATCATATACCAATCCTGCTGTCATGTTCAAAGACAAAAGAGATACTAACCTTCAGTATATTCCTTGGTACCATCTAGAGGATCAACCCAGACCACAAGCTAAAAAAAGAAAAAAAAAATATCCAAATTAAAGGAAGCTGTGTTATAGATACACAGTGGAATACTACTCAGCTACAAAAAGAGACTCCATGTTGGGACAACATGGATGGAACTGGAGGGGATCATGCCAAGTGAAATAAGTCAAAAAGAGAAGAATAAATATTGGACAGCTTCACTTATATGTGGAATATAAAGAAACAAGACAAAGGATAAGATAGTACCAATCAATTAACAAACCCTAGAAATCTGTATGAAAGGGGTAGGGGGAAGGAGGGGGGCAGAGCACAATGGACCATGGTGAAGGACCCTGGGTGCCTTGGTGAGGTGTGGTAACGTACATCTGAAGAGGTATGATCCTACACTTCTGAATCACATACAGTGTTAAAAACCTATGTTACCTCAATAAAATTAAAATTAAAAACAAGTATATTTTTCCTGCCCCAATTTTGGAAACTAAAGACATAAAGACAAACTCCAGACATCTCTGAAGCCAGGGATTTAATGTGAGCAACTATAATAAAAGTAACCAAAGGGATTTCTATGGCCTGTTATAGATAAGGTAGGGATGTGTTTCACCTCTTCCCAGCCCCAATTACTCATCAAATGCTTTACTACCAAACTTATAAGTTAGATGTATTGCATAAAAACACAGTATTAATAGCTGCAGAGTGGAGAGGAAACCAGCAGAATGAGAAAGCCAGACATTCTGTGTGGTTGCCTGATACTTCTGTGTTGCCCTAAAAGATTTCAAGTTCTTGATTGTCTGCATTTTATAACTACTAACAGGCAAACTATTTCCTTTACTGTGATGAAAATGAAGAATAGAGAGTTAAAGTAATACTCAGGAGCATACGTCTTCCTCTTTGATGGCACTGTACTGTGATGGGCACGGCTGCTTCAGAATCTCCTCCCACTGACCATCTTCAATCAGCTCCTGATCGACTTCTTCCGAGGGCAGATCCTAAAGCAGGAACATGGGATGTTACTAAAGCTTTCAACTCACTCTGATTTTTCTCATTATTAGAAGAACCGCAGCACCATAGTTTGCCCTAGTCCTTCCTATTCATGATGTATGTCCAGAGCTTTTAAAGAAAACCAAAAAAAATTGCAAAAATGACCATATGTGGCTCATCAAAGTTGACTACAAAGGGTCACAATGCCAATATCCTAGTGGAATTTAACATTAAAAGAATGTTTAAGTGTAAAAACTTATTGAAACAGGGACTCTGACATTAGATACTTCCAGTCTCTCAATTGCATGAGGTGTCAATTCTTTCACTGTTACCATGTTCCCATCTCTGGGAAAGTATGCAAGTAAACCTGATTAAAAACAAAACCCAGAAGCAGCAAAACCCATCTCATTCCGAAGTTCTAGAACTCTGTCATCTTACAGTTTAATGCCAATTATGAACAGTAGTTATATCATCTGTGGTGAAGAATTGCAACATCAGCCTAGAAATGGGCCAGTATATTTTAAAATCAGATATTTCCTGTAAGTCCAAGGACTACATTAATGGCTTTTGTATTAAAAACACTAGATATAATACTTGAGATCACAACAGTGGTATACACATAATTAAAGTGGTAATTATCAGTTCACATGGTAAGCAAGGATTAAAACAACACTATATCCCTGAGAAGTCTTACCTCTTCCCCTATGATCGTTAGTTTGGGGAATTTCCGTGCCAGTGACGAACATATACTCATTTGCACCAGGCGGTCAGCTTTGGTCTGCAGGTCTGTCGCGCAGGTCTGCAACAAAGAACACGAATTGTAGAATTACTATGAAATGTGTAGTCTTCTGATTCCTTGAGTGCTTGTTTCACCATCTGTTTTTAGACTCATGGAACTTAACACACCAAATGAATCAACCAGTTTCTTGGTGTGGCTATTCTCACAGGATTGATAGTGGCTTCAGTTTGGAAAGGAGCTTTTAAATTATGTAGTACATTATCTCCCCAATTCATAAATTGCTTTCATAAGCAACTGCTCTAATCTCTTGCTTAACAGGAAATTCATAACTTTTCAAGGCAGTCAAAGGTAAAAACAGTACCTCTAGTTATTGCAAAGATATCCCATATATGGATTCTTCAGTAACTTTTACTCACTAATCTCAATCCTAACAATTCAAGAGGCCCCCAAGGACAATTCTTTCATATAGAAAGAATTCCCATTTCAAAAATAAAAAAATATGAAACAAACAGCAGAATACTTACTATATGGCTCACCTATGAGCCCCGCCCCCCCCATTCTACATATTAGAAGGTCACACTCCAGAAACAAAGTAGAAAACCTTGAGATTGAGTCACAACCTCCTTTGTTTCTTTGCTTTCAGAGAATTATGACATGTTGCAATTTGTAGATGCCTGGCTTGGTGGATTTACAGATTATATTAAACAATAGAATTTTCACAATACTCTGTAAAGGAATGATCATGAAAAGCAAACCACTTAATGACACACTAAAGTTTGCTGGTTATCTCAATGTGAAGTACTATTTTGCTAGCATGTAGAGCCACAAAGACAGTGTGTCTGACACATAGTAGGTGCTTTATAAATATCTGTACAGTGAAACTACTTAAAAGCATTGTTAAATCTGAAAATTTCTTACAACTCAAACAAGTTTAGAGACCATTTCTCCAGAGAAAAATAGAAATGACAGGCATTTGATTATATTAAGGAAGCCATAGCAACCTTTTTCTTCTCTAAAATAAATAGTTTCTGCTCTTTCTACTGACAAAGTGCCAGACCTCATCATTCTGAGTCCTTGGTGTGACAAATCTGATTTTGCTCTTTTAAAATAAGGTGTCAACAGGTGAATGCAAAGTATGAGCAGTGCCTGACCAGCAAGGAGGATAGTGAGAGTATTACTTCCTAACTTGAACACTGTATTTCTATTACACCTAAGTTAACAGCTACAAAGTGGCACAGCTGCTATCATGACAAAATAAAATCAATTTAAACAAAATTAGTGATGGTAGAGAAAAAAATTGGAAAGAAACAATCCATGATACTGGCAGTGTTAGTATGATGGATGACGGCTGTACTTTTTCTAATTTTTTCCATTCCTATTTTAAGAGAAAATGATAAAAAAGACAATAAGATTAGTAGCCTTGTGAAAGTAGCTGTTTTACATTGTTGGTGTATCTTTGATAGTGGAAGTGGTCAACTAAAACCTTTTTCCATTCCTGTGATAATATCCTGTTGAATTTAGCCAATGTTTCTCAAAGTCTGCAAATATTTTTAATACATATTCTTTGATCTAATACATCAACTGGTACTCCTAGCTTCATCTCATTGCCAACTTTATAAGCATACTTCTCTGTATCCTCCTCTTCCATAACATTTTTAAAATAAATATTTTAAATTGTATTTAAGTAAATGCTTAAAGAGAAACGGACAGAGCTAGAGGACAGTCCTATGTTTTACCAAGGATGTTTTCGGGTTGAAAATTAGTTACAATTTTGGGTAACACTGTTCACCCAGTTATGAATATACCTAATAGTGGATCAAGATGTCATCTATAGATTTACTAATGACTTGAATCTTTCTTTGAAAATGAAAAATAAGAGACTATAACAAATTTTTTTCTTACGACAAGACACCGTATGTCTATTTCCTATACTACTAAGTCAATAATTCCATCAGAAAAGGAAATGATACTACTTCTATTTGTTCTTATGATTTCTACTCTTAATTTTTAAAAGCATTCCTATTGAATAGCCCATAATTGGCTCACAGGAACTTGTTTCTAAGTTGATTTTTACTCATATATATGGTCCTCAATTTTTTAGATGCCTGATTTCACTGTAATTCTTTTTAAATCACTGAAGTGTTAATGGTGAAGCATATCCTGTAATTTTCTCACTAGGGTAAAATTATAATACAATCTTCCTTAAAGAATCTGAGAAAAAGTCAACATATGGAAACTTGTATTTAAAAATTGTAGTATGAAATATAGCTAAATCTTAGAAAGGAAATGGTATTTTAAATTAGAGCACAGGCATATTGGGATTTTTTTAAAGGCTGAGGATACAGACCAGTCAAATTGCATTCTATACTAAACAGGAAAAAAAGCCTAGGAAAAAGGTGAAAAACTATGTTTTCTGCCCCTCATGTCTCACAACATGTGGTGGCATTGCTTTTAAGAATCATGTATCCCGGGCCTCCCTTGTGGTGCAAGTGGTTTAGACGCAACCTATGAAGCTATCCACAGCCACTGCAGCATGAGTTCAATCCCCGGCCAGGGAAATACCCATATGGCACAGCAGACCTCTCCTGACTTGCCCGCTGCTCCCCTCAGCAGTATATTTCATTCAATCTGCCTGTTCTGCTCCCCACTGTTTCTGGTGAATCCTCTCACCACCCACACCTCTAGCCTGTACCCCAGTTCTTGTATGCATAAATAAATAATTTTTTTTTTAAAAAAGAGAGAATTATGTATCCTGGTGGCACAGGAGTTAAAGTCTCAGCGCTATCAAGCTATTGCCAGCCACTGCAGCTTGAGTTCAATCCCCCACCAGAGAGCTGACCCACATGGCACAGCAGACCTCTCCTTTCTCTCCTGCTGCTCCCCTCAGCAGTGTATTTCAGTAGATCTGCCTGTTCTGCTCCCCACTCTGGTGAATCCTCTGACCCCCTGCACCTCTGGCCGACACTCCAGTTCTTGTATCCATAAATAAATAAAATTAAATCTTAAAAAAAAAACGCTTGGATATATGGGGTTCTGATTTGATTTTTAGCAAACACATCAAGTTCACTAAGGACTGCGTGACTTCGCATATGATAGATTTTAGGATTTGAAGCTCAGTTACAATGCTTTGGGGCTGGACACAGTCACAAGGCCCAGTCATGTAAGTTCAGTCATATAACAATGGCTTTGGCTACAAGAAGTCTGGAGTCATTTGCAAAGTAGAAACAGGGCTCATGTGAATTAGGGATCTTGTGATTTCTGTAAGGGATCATTGATCATTTTGTATTGAAGTTGGCGCAGGTTATTACAGCAGTCAGCTAATCTCAAGGAACAAAAATAAAGTTGGTATGAAACAAGATGAGGCTTTCAGTACCTTCTCCACGATACCCAAGTCTCCTTCAGCAATAACACGTCTGACTATCACGCCTGCCTTTTGAGCAACAGAGTATGCTGAGGCTACCAACCGCATCAGCACAGTGTGACCAGACGCCATGATGAGCCCTAGAGGGGGACTGAGAGAGATGCTGTTACCTTCAAAGTCAACTACAGGTTTCATGAACTTGAATTCTACCCAACACATATAATCGGCACTTACCTGGGGCTGCACCAATTAACTGTAAATTATTACTAAAAGAAGATTAGAAAAAAACAACATTTCAGTATTAGCTTTCTCAGTAAATTCCACTGTATTCTTTATCTTGATAGAGGAGTCACATTTTAATCTTGGGGAAGACCAGCCCAGACTGCTGAGCATGTAAAAAGTTTTATGTGTGAGGTGTGCAACACGCAATGGCTTGGACAGTGCTTCAAGGTCTACAACATCTTCCCTTGAGAAGCTCATATTTTGGTGGCCTAGAGGTAAAATATTGCCTACAATGTGTCTGTATGAGCCAAGAAAGGAATATATAGCATCAGGAATGTAAGTGCATGCATGGATTAATTAAAAAGGAGAGGACTGGATGGGACTACAATTCATTTCTGTAAATCAATGAATATCCCTTTAGAGTAAGTCAGTTAACTAAATATGATCACTCATCTGGAAACATGATGAATGTTAAGACAAGTCCCTGGTCCCAAAGAGAAATATAGAAAAAACAGCCTTTAGGATGAAGTATATTGCTCTTTGAAAATATAAACGTACACCCTGCAATTCCAGTGAGTATTCTGATGCTGGAAAGTGCCACCCAAACTCCTCCGGGAATGAAAGACATATTTCCCGGCTGCTAAGAGTAAAGCTAACAGGTGCCCTTCAGCTGCCATCTTTCTTTGAGACTATATCTGCTGAGAAGAGCCACTTCACTTGAACCTGGTCAACAGCAGGGGTTAAAGGCCACTGCCCCCTCTAACAGGGATGCTGCCCCAACTGTGATGGGCATCCCTTCTTCCGAACGCCTATGGGGTCAGCTGAGGCCTTCCTGGTGCACATAGCATCATGACTCAACTTGTCTGCCATCCACCCCAGTTCTATTGCTTCCCCTCCCACCAGCGGGACACTTTATCTCTGGGCCTTAGAATGTTTACTAGAAAGCAACCTATGACAAAAGATCTCCCACCACTAATCAAATCAGGTCAACATTATTTCAGTGCAGTAAGGGTACATGATACAGAACATGCAGGACATCGGAAACCTCAGATCAACAACAGTTCTCATTCTACCACCAGTTTCTGATGCAGTTTAACCTCTTCCTAACTTTTTTTTCCATCATCTACATTCTATTCACAGTGATTATGAACAAAATTGAGACAATCAACAAGTATTTAAATCCTATCAGAAGAAGACAGAATTGTAATCGGTAAGGTCATGACCCACTGTGTCCAGAATGAAGTGGAAATAAAAGGGGTTTGTCTCTATATTTGAATTGAGTTTATTTACATCAACATTTCATTATACTATGAACATTTATTTACTACATTTATTTACTAGTTTATTTACTACATCAACATTTCATTATACTATATTATGCCATTATATAATGTTCCTGGCATACCAAGCATTACAAGTGTAATAAACTTAAAATTATTACTTACGATATTTCGAACATCTCAAAGAGAGAAGTAATCTAGCCAATGCTTTGTTGGCCTGACCTCTACTTCCTTCTATCCATGACTAGTCAATATTGGGTTTATACTACAGTGGAAAAGGTTGTTGTCAGACAATTAATGGCATGACCCGGATGTCTTAAACATATTTTATTATGGGATGGTATGCTCTACAGTCCTCATGTTATATAAGACTCCATTTGTGAAAGGCCAATCATTTTCCCTCCCTGTATGGTTTTGTTCTAGCTTTTCACAGGTATCATTTAGCCAGGTATCTTTCAGTCAGTTAAGCAATCATTCAAATGTTGTCAGGATTTACGTGACTTGATCAACCACTTCCTTCTGTGTGTGCTAAGTCCACAGTATTTTCTTCCAAACGTTTAGGCTTTGTCTTTCTATTACTTTCCTCATAAAATGTATAACTATATTTATAAACCACCATTTAAAAGGTAACAGTTTTTTAAGAATATAAGAAGTTAGATTTGATGGAAAGCACAACAATGAGCTATAAAGAAATCCAGAAAATCCTTTTTATTAATAGTTGGTAAATAGAAAATATTTCCACCATTTTCTCAGATGTTCTTCTTTGATCCAAAATGAATTAGTAAGGAAGTATTACTATCCCCTAGTCCAAACATTTTTCTTACATATTTTCTAAACACAAAAATAATTTTGGTATATTTTATATAAAGAAAATTTAGCTGATGATATTATGCAATATGCAAAATCTGTGAAAAAAGTTCTGGTAGTTTTTTAAATTATACCCCTCCCAGACTCCAAATAAGAATTACCTGTTGATGGCATAGGTAGACTCAGAGAAGGCCAAAAAGCTACCTGCAAACAGGTAACTTCCTTACAGCATTCAGGTTATACCTTCTCTACCAGTTTTTCAACCTTCTGGGTCATACACCACCTTTAGTGACTGTGTCTTTCTGAAAGCTTGCTGAAAAACAGCAGAGGTATTGAAGCCAACTATCTGTGTTCAAATCCTGGCTCTGGCACCTATTAGCTGTGTGGCCTTGGGAAATCTACTTAAGCAGAGAAGTGCCTCAAACTGTAAAATGAGATAACAGCAGTAGAGGGTTGTACTATATATTTTTCTCACCTGGCAATAAATAATTTTTGGTTCAGTTTTATGATGACAATTTTTTTGACACTTTTTTTAGAGATTTATTTATTTATGCATACAAGAGCTGGGGTGTAGGCCAGAGGTGCAGGGATGGGGAGGTGAGAGGATTCACCAGAGACAGCGGGGAGTAGAACAGGCGGATCTACTGAAATACACTGCTAAGGGGAGCAGTGGGTGGGACATGAGAGGTCTGCTGTGCCATGTGGTTCAGCTCCCTGGTGGCGGATCAAACTCCAGCTGCAGTGGTGTGGATTGCTTCACAGTGCTAAGACTTAATCCCCTGAGTCAACAGGGAGGCCCTGGCAAACAATTTTTTTAAGTGTAATTCCTTCTTCTTCCTTTTTTTTTTTTTAAAATACAAAGCTAATCCACAAACAAGTACAACCAAGACACTTTATCTCACACACTCCCATAGGAATTCCCTCCAATTTGCTGATCACTGACTAGGCCAGTGTGAAAGTAAGGGGAAGACTTTTTTAAGTAGCACTGTGGTAGGGCTTGGGGGTATCAAGACTGAGAACAGGCTCTCATACCTGTCTCCATTAACACTTGCTGGGAGGAGAGGGGCCAGAGACCCTGGGACTGCAGGCAAACACAGTGAGAATGGGTCCCCCTTCCCAAGAGAAAAGGAAACTACACGTTCCTCCCGCTGGCACAGATGCGGTGAAACTGCATCCTTAGCCTAGATGGCTGGCTCTGGGCCTGCCTGTTTCTGGGGGCACCCTTGCATAGCCACATCCCTTAGCAAGGCTGTAGCAATCATTAAGTGACTGACACACATAAAGCACTTACAAGTTTTGGGACAGGTAAGCACTGTGTAATACCGATTAACCATCATTATTATGATTATTTTCACCAGAGACTATCCTGCAAGGATATTAGGGTAGTGTTAAGGGCGCAAAATTTCTATAGCTTCTGGAACACTGTTTTGACCTTTGGGGTGTAATATAATTAATCTGACTCTGAATCACAGTACAGATTAATAACATTTCTAGCTTGAGGCTCAGTGAACAATTGAAAAAAAGGCTGTATAACACTTAAGGCAATCAACCTAACACATCCCATCTAAGAAATATTTTTTAATTTATTTTTTGTTTGGGGACTCCCTGGTGGCACAAGGGGTTAAGATGCAACCTGTGAAGCTATTCACAGCCTCTGCAGCACCAGTTTGATCCCTGGCCAGGGAACTACCCACATTGCACAGCAGACCTCTGCTGACTCACCCGCTACTCCCCTCAGCAGTGAGCAGTGTTTTTCAGTCAATCTGCCTGTTCTGCTCCCCACTCTGTCTCTGGTGAATCCTCTCACCCCCAAACACACCTCTGGTCTGTACTCCAGTTCATCTATGCATAAATAAATAAATCTTTAAAAAAAACTATTTTTTGTTTAGGAAATCTTTATAGCTGCAACAGGTCTAGTTTAGAAGGACAAAAGCAATAGGAATCAAATGCACAGTTTCTTTTCACAGCCTGGGAGACAGGTCTTGAATTCAATATAATGGTGGGGACCTTTATGAGGGTTAGGATCTAAAAAATGACTAACAAGTTCTTCATCAAAATAGTAATTATTTATCTAGTGCAATCTGACCAAATCAAGTTGCTAAAGTTCAAGGTCATCATGAAAAAGAAAAATGGAACATAACAGAATAAATTCTGAAAAAATGAGTAGACACTCTCCTTACGAGTTATAATATACTGAATTACAGTCATTAAAACAGTTTAGGCCTGGGCAGAATAGAGAGACAAATTAATGGAATCAAATATATTGTAAAGAGAGATCAAAAACACTAACGGTGGTATTTCAAACCATGGGGATAAAGATGTGTGTATAAAAGGGATAGAAATTGTTAAGCTTTCAAAAAACTATTGGGATCTTTTTGAGTTCGTCATATATATATATATATATATATATATATATATTCCAGATTAATGCTTCATTTTAAAAGAATCAAATCATACAAATATGGGAACAAAACATGGGTGAAATCTTCTATAAAGATGGTAAAGGAATTTTAAACATGATTTAAAAAAACCTAAGAAGAGCCTCCTTGGTGGCACAAGGGGTTAAGCACCTCAGTATGAAGCAATTCGCAGCCTCTGCAGCACAAGTTCGATCCCCGGCCAGCCAAGGAGAAACCCACATGGAGGCAGACCTCCCCTATCTTGCCGGCTGCTCCCCTCAGCAGTGTGTTTCAGTCAGTCTGCCTGTTCTGTTCCCCACTCTCAGTGGATCCTCTCACCCCCTGCATTTCTGGCCTGCGCCCAGCTCTTGTATGCATAAATAAATAAATCTTAAAAAAAAAAGCCTCCCCTTAAAAAATAAAAATAACAAACCTAAGAACCCATGAAAGAATATATTGATAAACTTGACTGCACAAAAATGAAAACGTCTATATTGCCAAAATACCATAAGCAAGGCAGACAAATTTTGTATCTCTAGACAAAGCAGTTAATTTCTGTTACGTAAAAGGGCTTTTACATATCAATAGGTAAATGAGGAATAATCCAGTAGAAAACGGACAATGGGCATGCACACGCAAGCGGTAGAAAGGGCGAAGCGATGGCTTACTAAATACAGGAAATGTTCGACTGCACGGATTATTTGTGATTATGGCACAGGTAAGGTAAAGGTTGCTCAGGGCTGGCCCGAGCGAGGGAACAAGTTCCTGGACTTTGTTAGCAAGAATGTAAAGCAGGAGCTCTGAAATGAAATTAATTGCTAATCGAAGTAGCAATTATATTTTCAGGGAAACCAAAGTATATCAAGCAAGTCTACAAATACGCAGGAATGCCAGTAGGAAGAATACCTGGCGTGCTTATAAAAATTTCAGGTGTAAAACAGCTGAAATCGGGGGGTACCCTGACGGACCCAATGTCTAGGTTTGCCTCGTTATTCCCCCAATATCCTGCCTTCAAGAGGCCGCAGCACGAAAATCAAAGCACACACAAATCATTAAAATGCCGACACCCCAGAACTCAGGTGCGAAAGAGGAGGTAGGCTCCACCTAAACTTTCGTTTTTTAACCTAAATCCCTTGAAACGCCTCAAATCTGTGCAAAGGGGTGCAGTCTGGGGAATCTGCCAGAGGCCCTGGCACTGACCCACAAGAAAGAAACTTACTTTCGGTGACCAGCCTGGGCAGTTAGTGGAGACAGCACAAAACGCGTTCCAGCGCACACCCGCCTCGCAACGCCCGGTCCGCGCTCTGCGCTGTCAGCCGCGCGCGCAGGGCGGAGGGCAAACCTTGCTCGCTACTGAGCATGCGGGACACGAGGCGCAGGCGCAGAACGGCTACTTCCCACGGCCCCTGCGGATTCCCGATCCGCTCCAAAAATCCACTTCTCCTTGTTTTCACCAAGCCCCCTGGAGCCTGCTGTCGCCCCCTGTGGAGGAGAAAAGTGTGTCTGTTTTGGTTTTTTAAGATTTATTTATTTATGTATATGAGAATGGGGTACAGGCCAGAGGTGGGGGGGGGGAGTGAGAGAACTCACCAGAGACAGAGTGGGGAGCAGAACAGACAGATTGTAAGGGCAGGAACTGGGCACAGAGCAGGTTTTCTGATCCCATGCAGACCGGGTAAAGGAGGAGTCAGAGTCCTCAGTGGTTTTGCAGGTCTTTTATTGGGGTTCACCAGGCATATGGCAGGCAGGGGTGCTGGCTGGGGGGCTGGGAGGCTGGCAGGCCCCCCAGCCCCCAGCAAGTCTTCACTCTATCTGGACTCTCTGGCGTTCCTTCTGCTGCTTCTTGGCTTCTCTTTCGGGGTCTGCTTTGGCTTCTTCTAGCGTCCAGGTGACGCCGCCCTTAAAAAGCACAGTCTTAGCGCACTTCAGGTGCCCGCCATCAGGCATGCATTCAGGATCACAGGGTTCCCTCATCTATCCTGATGGCGGGAGGGCAGAAAAGCCTGATACATTTTACCTTACCCTACACAGATCTACTGAAATACGCTGCTGAGGGGAGCAGTGGGCGAGTCAGGAGAGGTCTGCTGCGCCATGTGGGTAGCTCCCCGGGGATCAAACTCATGCTGCAGTGGCTCTGGATAGCTTCATAGGTTGCGTCTTAATCCCTTGTGCCACCACGGAGGCCCCTTGTTTTTAATGCAAGCAATCCATTTTGTGCAGGCCTTTTCCTAGAAACTTGGTTCCTCAGAATGGAGTTGCTTTATCTCCTGATAAGGCAGAGCCATAATGCACCCTCCAGTGTTGCAGTTTAGATGCTGAGGAAAACTCAAGCCACAATCTCAAACATTTTTGTGATTTTTCTCCCACTGCTTTACACATTACTTCATTCAAAAGCATTTTCTTTTAGTTTTTTTAAACAGTTGCCTTTACTGAGCCCTTAGAGCAGTTAGTTTAGCTTTCATAAAGGTGTTTGCACTGGCTTTGGGAAGAGTAGTTAGTGAGCAATTATTTCTATATGCTCTCTCTCTGTAACGCCTAGACATTTGTAATTAGAAACATCATTTCTATTAAAAACAAACAAACAAATAAAAAAACTCACCAGTGAGCAATAGCAACAAATGGCTGCTGTTACATGGAAATCTACTTTGCGGAGTCTTTTACCTATATGATCCCGTTTGGTTTTCATAATAACTCTGTGAGTTAACTCAGACCACTTGTTGGGGTAGAAAAAAAAATCCAACAAGAGTTACCAGCTCAATCATGCGTTGTTCTTTGTACTTAAATTTCATAATCACACAGAGTAACATTCAAAGGTGGGATCGCTGACTCCCAGCCCAGCACTGCCTTTTGCATGGGGCACTGGAAACACTTGAGCTACCTAGAAACCTTTTGGAGGTCGTTAAGACCCAGTTCAAGAACACAGAATCTTCCAGGGCGAAAATATCCACAACTACCAGTTAACTAGACCAGCTGGAGCCTTCCTGAGTTTGCCGGAGGGCGCTCCTTAGCCTACCGGAGACCCCAGCCTGCAGGTGCAGCCGCTTTGCCTCCCTGTATAAATAAACTCTCTCAAAGAGGGCCGGGCTAGCGGAGCTCGCTGCGGTGGCGCCGCCTGGAGTAAAACTTTTGCAGAATCGCTCTGGTTCAGTCTTTGAACTCTCTCTGCTACTAGCGAAACCACCGCTTCAGGGCGATAGCAAATTTGGGTCCTAGTCCGGGCTCTCCTTCACCGAGCCGGTCCCCGCCGCTCTGTTCCAGCAGCTACCGGAGCATGTGGGTCTCCGAGGATGGGGGGCCTGCGGTCCGCGCCTCGGGGCGCCCCTGGCTCCCCCGATTTCTGCAAACGCGCCTACTGCACAGGGGCTGAGTGAGCTGCCTCCTTGCCCCGACAGGTCAGTGACCTGGGGCGCCAACCCCCTCTGCTGGGCGCTGGTGTGAGCGCTGCAGCGCGCTGCCGACCGAGACCCGCGCGGCTGTGTAGTGGAGCCACCACTACGGTGCGTTCTGGGAGGGGAGTTTCGGCTTTGTCCTGTCGGGCACTCTTTTCTCATCTTCAGCCCCATTAGGGGGAGGCCTTTTCAGGGAGGTGCGAGTGGAAAGTTCCCTCGCCTTAGAAATTGTGAGCCGCTCCGACCAGAACAAACCAAATGGAGTAGAAATTGCCCGCGCTCCCCAACTATCCCATGAGGAGGCCTAACGGGGAGGTAGGACTCGGGACAAATGACCAGGCTGGTTTACAGAGTTGTTATGGATTTGAACGCGCCAAGGCGCTGCCTCCCTCCCAGCGGGCCACTCAACAGGTGTCATGCACTGGGCGAGCGCTCCAGGTTGAGATGTGCGGGTGTGTAACATACATGATACTTAGCATGAAGAGAAAATACATGAAATGCTATTTATACTTCTAACTACACGTGGGGGTGATCATGTCTTGGAGATGTGGGGTTAAATATATATATATATTTAAAGATTTATTTATGCATACACGAGCTGGGGTACAGGCCAGAGATGGGGGGGGGTTGATACGGGCCACCAGAGACAGAGCGGGGAGCAGAACAGGCAGGATTGACTGAAATACATGCTGAGGGGAGCAGCAGGTGAGACAGGAGAGGTCTGCGGCGCCATGTGGGTTACTCCCTGGCTGGGGATGAACTCCTGCTGCAGTGGCTGCAGAGAGTTGCATAGGTTGCGTCTTAAGCCCTTGCACCACCAAGGAAGCCCGAGTTAAATATATTTTAAAAGGCCTCGAGATTGAAATGCGAGCCCCCCAAGGAGCAGGCCACACCTTTCGCGGGGCCCCGCCCCCTAGCGGCCACGCCCCTGAAGCAGGCCCCGCCCCCGCGGCTGCAGCCACAACCCGGAGGTGGATCCGTCCTCGGCGCCCGCGGGCAGCGCGTGCTCCCCGCCCCTTCCGTGACCCAGGCGCCTGCGCAGTCCGGGCAACTCGCGTTGGTCCCTGGGGTCCCGGCTGTCCAGGGCCCCGCCGGCGCCGCGGACACGGGGTGGCAGCGATTGGATCGCCATGCGTTGGGGGCTGCGCCCTCGGGGGTCGGGGCCGGCGGTCCTGGCGGCGGCCCGGACTTTGTGGGCACTGCCCCGCCTTCCCTGCCGCCCGGGGTGGAGAGGGACCCCGAGGAGGCTCCTGGTGCGGACGGTCACCGGGGCCAGTAACCAGCCGCAGAACTCGAGCAGCGGCCAGTATCGTGACACGGTGCTGCTGCCGCAGACCAGCTTCCCCATGAAGCTGCTGGGCCGCCAGCAGCCGGACATGGAGCTGGACATCCAGGAGGTGCGGCCCCGCTGCGGGGAGGGAGTCCCCAGGGGCGTGGTTGGGGGGGGCCCTGGGCCTAAGGCATGGCCGATGGGTCCCGGCCTCTTCTGGTGGGAGGGGTTGGTGGGGGGAAAGGGTGCGTGACCAGATCAGTGGAAATCTGTTTCAGGGTAGGTTTTATTGGCTGGAAACTTAAGTGAAGAAATCTGGGTAAGACACTCAGTGGCTGCAGGTCCCAGGGCGGAATATCAAGGAGGAAACGCAGACGGTAGCACGTGCTGAATGTTACCAGCTTGGGCGAAGCAAGTCGATGTTCAACACCCTCCCTGTGGTTTGGACAAAGCAAATCAGCGTATACACACTTGAATAAAAAGTTACGGCTCACTTTTGTTGGATCAGTAGGTCCCTACTTGGCGTTTTGATCTGTTTGAAGGATAAAGGAGGGCCACTTGCTTACTCTGAGCTCTCTTCCTAAGTGGTGCATATGTCCTCTGTATTAGACAGCTTTTTCGAGGCAGAAATTCACTTAAGTTCTAATTCTAGAATCTTGAAAATACCTGGTATTTGGGGTATGTTGGTTAAGTAAGTAGACTTACCCTAAATATTCTGACAGCAGATTTCTAGGCTCATAAACCTCCTGAGGCCATCTGCTTTCCTTAAGTGTTTTATTCATATCTTTGTGCTGGCAACTGTGACAGTTTCCAGTGCTTTAGTTTTCATACTAGCCCTGTCAGTTGTCTATTTCTAACTTTTTTCCAAAATAGGAAACGGACTTACTGGCAGTGACTTGTCAGGCAGCAGGTGACTTAAGGGGAGTGGGACTTGAATCAGTAGTACTCCAGACTTCCAGAGAAATAGGAGTGTGGGGGATCTGCAGGCCCTTTTTCGTGGATGGACTGATGAGTGGAGGGTGGGTGTGCTGAGAAACTGCCCAAGAATTTAGTGGGACTGAACCTTTGTTGTGTCCTGAATACCCTATAAAGAGCTTAGACTAATCTGATATCTGTGGGGGGGAAACTCTTGGAAGGGTTAAAGAGTGATCCAAAAGCACATTTAGAGACTCCACTCTATTTGTGTGTAAGAGTTGATTAGTGGGATGAGAGAAGAAATCAGTAAGTGGGGGCTGTTACTTATAGTAACATTGGGAGTGTGTATTTATGTGATGTTCAGACATTATTCTTTTCAAACAGAAATGTGGATTTTCAGAACTTTATTCATGGCAAAGACAAAGAAAAGTAAAGACAGAATTTTGTCTTCATGATGGACCTCCTTATGCCAATGGTGACCCTCATGTTGGACATGCTTTAAATAAGGTAATTGTAATTTAGGTAGTAATACTTGGGAAAAACCTTTATTTCTTTACATTTCACAAAAGAACGTATTCTAATTTTGACAACTAGGTAGATTTGTATTGACTCATAAAACTAATGTCATTACTAGAAGCAGTAAAACTGTTTAGTAATATATGAAAAATAACAATGCCTATATCTGCTTTGAACCGATTGTTTTACATTAATAAGCAATGTTTCAGTAAATAGTGAACACCTATCACGTGTTAGGCATCATCATAGACACTGGAAATAGCAGTGAATAAAATAAAGGTAAGTCCTGACTTACGGTACTTATGTCATCAGGGAAGATCTAATCAACAAGGTAAAATATGTCTATAGACTGATTATTTCCTCTCAAATCCATACGTTGAAGTGAATCTGTAGTGTGATGTTATTTAAACGTGGGGTTTGGGCCAGAGCCCTCATCAGTGCCCTTTTAAGAGATACTAGGGAGCTCCCTTACCTACTTATGCAGGAGAAGTTCAATGAGAAGATAGTCCTTGAACCAGAGAGTGACCCTTACCTGATACGGAATTTTGGGTTTTTTTTTGTTTTCTTTTTAAGATTTTTTTTTAAAGATTTATTTATTTATATAAGCACTGGGTACAGTCAGAAGCGCGGGAGGGTGAGAGAATTCACCAGAGCCAGAGCAGGGAGCAGAACAGGCAGACTGATGAAACACACTGCTGAGGGGAGCAGCGGACGGCAGGAGAGGTCTGCGTGCCATGTGGGACCCTTGCCTGGCGGCCAGGGATCGAACCGGCGCTGCAGAGGCTGCGGGTAGCTTCACAGCCCAGCGCTCAACCACTGCGCCACCGGGGAGGCCCTGATACAGAATTTTGAACCCCCCAGCCTTTGGAACTGTGAGAAGAAAAATGTCTGTCTAAGCCACCCATCTCATGCTACATATAAGTAGCTAAATTGTTGAGGTTGCCTCTCTTGCTGAAACATCGATGTTTGGCTAAAATCCTTAAGGGAAGCAAAAGGGTGTGGGCTGTAGAGATTTGGGGAGTACAAATAGCCAACACTCGCAAAGATTGAGGGGAGTGTTTTCCTGGTGAGTTTGTAGAATGGAGAGAGTTAGATGAGTGTTAGATGAGCCTAGAGAGGTAGCAAGGTAGATCTTGTGACCATTGGAAGCACCTACATATTATCCTGAGAGGCAGATAGCTATTGGGGGGTTTTGGTGGAGGAATCCATGATTGTATTTAATAGGATCACGTTGGGCTATAGTGCAGGCAGTAGGCTACAGAGGCAGAGGATGTTGGGAAATGGAAAGACCAGTCAGGGGTCTTGTGCAGTAATTCAGGAGAGGGATGATATTGACCAGGTTAGAAGTCATAAGAGTTTTGGTGTGAGAAATAGATTCTAGGTGTAGTTTAAGTCTAGATTCTAGGTAAAGCTGCCAGGATTTGCTGGTGGATTGGAGGTCGGCGGTAAGAGAAGAGCCAAGGGTGCTGGTGAGGATTTTTGTCTTGAGCATTTGAAGGGATAGAGTAGCTGTTACCTGGGATGGAGAACACTGGGGAGGAAGATTGGGAGTTCAACATTGGACATGCCACCTTCAGTTTGACATTCAGGTGGAGATACCACGTAGACTGTTGGTGAGGGGAGGTATAGACTACATATGTAAATTGATCTGTGGTGGTTGTTTTTTTTTTGTTTGTTTGTTTTTGAGGGGTGGCTGCTGGATTGTTTTTAAATAGTAAATGAATTGAGCAAGAAATTTGGATGCACTTAACTGTCCTGGGTGCCATGCAGTCTTTCTGCTTTCTGCCTCAAGGTCAGAATGCTTGCAGGTTGCTTCAAGAGTGCACTGGGGTCATGATACTGGAACCATCTTCTTCGAAGAACCAATTGCTTTTATTACAGACTATCAA
Source organism: Talpa europaea (assembly GCF_964194135.1). Lineage (NCBI taxonomy): Eukaryota > Metazoa > Chordata > Mammalia > Eulipotyphla > Talpidae > Talpa > Talpa europaea. Next base: position 88,760,967 of record NC_140077.1, on the reverse strand, counting down.
TTCTTGACTGATTTCCTATTTCTACTAAGTTAATTAAGTTGTTTTATTTTACTATTTCTCCTTAAGTTTTTCAAAGTTCATTTCATGTCCTTCCCTGCCCCCCCAAAACCCCAAGAGACCTTTTTATTTTGCCAAGTGGAGCCATTACTTCATGCCTTTTGCAAAAGCAGAGGTTTTGCTGCATAATGCCAGTGTTTTTTACATCTAGAAAATTCCAGCATACACTTGCATCACTTGGTGTATTAGGACTTCAACATGTGAATGGGCGTGAGGTGGGGAGGGGGCAAAAGAATGAGCATTCAGTTGGTAATACACATGAAACGGAGTACAACATGAAATGGAAAACACACTTCCATTGAATTTGAAAAGGAATAGAAGGAATTTTCAAGTTTAATCTTGCTTTAAGTCCCCTCTTGCCTTTTCCCATCTCCCACAGGCAGCTAGCTCAGCTGAGTGTCTGCTGATAGCAGATTGGGATCCAGTTTCATTTTTTTTGAATATAAATACTAATTTTCCCCAGCACCATTTGAGGAGACTGTCCTTTCCCATTGAGTAACCTTGTCTTTCATGACTGTATGTTAGTTGTTCATATATACAGGATTTATTTCTGGATTCTTTTTTTTTTTTAAAGATTTATTTTTATTTATGCATACAAGAACTGGGGCCTAGGCCAGAGATGCGGGGAGTGAGAGGATTCACCAGAGACAGAGTGGGGCACAGAACAGGTGGATCTACTGAAATACACTCTGGGGGAGCAGCTGATGAGATAGCAACTTAAGCTGCACCATGTGGTTTAGCTTCCTGGCTGGGGACTGAACTCAGGCTGCAGCTGAAATAGCGTGATAGCGCTGAGACTTTACAGGGAGGAGGCCCTATTTCTGAACTCTTGATTCTGTTCCATTGGTCTACGCCAGTGTCATACTACTTTGATTACTGTAACCTTGTAATAGAGTTTGAAACCAGGGTGTGTGATGCCTTTGGTTTTTATCCCTCATTTCTGCTATTCAGGGTCTTTTGTGGTTCAGTGAGTGCATTGTTTTTCTGCATTCCTCTGGCAGGGGAAAGTATGTTACTGCTATACATGACTCCTAGAACAATTCTTGGCACACAACAGACTTGAATATTTGTTAGACAAAGGAATGTATGAAAATTGTGATAGGAAAATGAAGTGACAAAAGGAGAAATGAGGTTATCATCAACAGAAGAGATGAATGTCTCGAAATCTTAGAGAAACTTGTGGGGAGGAGGCTTCAGATATACCTTTCCTTATTTAGGGACACTTTAGAATCTTAGTGCAAATGATTTCATTTTGTAGGTATAACTGATAGCAGTTTAGTGGAAATGGGAGCTACAAATGTGAGTCATGGAAGTAAAATTTTCTAATAGCAACATTAAAAAATGGTGAGAACAGTGAGATTAATTTTATATTGAAGCCAACATATCTGAATTATCACTTAATATAAATTGTGAGATCACATTGGTCTTTGTACAAAGTATTGGAATCTGGTACATATTTTATTTTTATAGTGTATCTCAATTCAGTCAAGTCCAGATTTCAGCTGCTCAGTAGCCACTGGTGGCTATCATAAGTGAGAGTCCAGTATGTGTGCAGATGTGTGCATGCACCTGTTCCACATTTATAGAATAGAGAGGCCATTCTAAATGCTGGGGATTTGCTGGGGATTTGTCAAGGGACATATTCTAAATGACCAAAATAATTTTGAATACATATAAGTGGGAAGGAGGTGGTTTATATATTTATTTAAATGATACACCTAGTGTAAGCATACAAATCTAAAGAGCATGCACCTCGATTTTTTTTTTTTTTTAAGATTTATTTAGTTATTTATACAAGCACTGGGTACAATCAGAAGTGCGGAAGGGTGAGAGAATTCACCAGAGCCAGAGAAGGGAGCAGAACAGGCAGACTGACGAAGTACACTGCTGAGGGGAGCAGTCTGCGTCAGGAGAGATCTATGCGCCATGTGGGACCCTCACCAGCGGCTGGGGATCGAACCAACACTGCAGAGGCTGCAGGCAGCTTCGCAGCCCAGTGCTCAACCGCTGAGCCACCAGGGAGGCCCCCTCAATGAGTTTTTATATCTGGGTATTACCGCTTAGATCACAATGCTTCCTCTTGCCCTATGGTAAAACTTTGGTCTTCAGAGAAGGGTGGTAGGAACATCTGATACCTTTCCTATTTTGATAGATGTGGTGATAGGAGGAAGTGATTTTTCTGGATTACTGCACTGTTTCCTTTTGGGAAGAAGGAAACTAAACTAAGCCAAATCTGTGCTTTGCCATCATTCCCCCATATTTTTTAATGCGAATATAATTTTTAGAAGGCTCTGCTGCTTTCTGGTACCTAAGGTAAACTAAGACATGCAAATTCATGACAAAATGTTAACTATGATTTTCCAAACTCTGCATTTTAAATTCTGCATTGATCCTATACCATTTCTTAGCAAAATGTAAGTTATTATTGGGTTTTATTCATGGTAACTTTTTTCATAAAAGTAAAACAAATTTGTGATTGACATATTTGTACTCTGGTGTTTAGAAGGTTATTTTTTAAAAGGGTGGTATGGGCTGCTTATTTGCTTATTCCAGCTCGACTCGCAGATTAATTTGGGCTGTATGTTTTTCACTTTAAAATCTTTTATGCTTTGACTTCCATTGGGGAGGGGAGGGGTTAATGGCATTTCAAAAATTCAAATATTTGTTACTCCTGTGTTTTAGAACTTGAGTTAAATTTAATAGGTCATTTTATATAAATCATTTTGAAGTTGGACTTAATGTTTTAAAATGATTTTGAGACTACGAATTGAAGGCTACATATATTATGTGTGAGTGATGATTATCATTTCCATCTTTGCAGATTTTGAAAGATGTGGCCAATCGATACCATATGATGAGAGGTTCCAAAGTACATTTTGTGCCAGGCTGGGATTGCCATGGCCTACCCATTGAAGTAAAAGTCTTAGCAGAACTGGGTGGAAAAGCCAAGGGTCTTTCAGCTGTGGAAATTAGAGAGAAAGGTAATAATATCTCTGTTTTAAAGTGGTATTTGCAAACACTGGTTGCGCACAAAAGTCAGGACTTAATGTCCTGTGGTTTGTGTTTGTTTTTGGTTTCAGTAAGATCTGTTAGCATCTGTTCTATGTCACAGAAAATTCAGGTTTTGTTTAATTTTTTAAGACTTTTGTGAGAATTTATTTAGAGATTGAAGGAAAGATTTGTGAGCATTTCCGAGTACATTTTTGATGTCTTTAGTCTTGTTTTGTGAAATTATTACTTTGGTTAATGTTTTTATTTACAGGCTAGGGCTTGTTGACCTATGTCAGGTGCTAGACCAAAAGTTAATTATAAAATACGTATATTTTAAATTAATCTCATTTAACCCTTTCCTTCAGAGGATTGGGTCAGAGAGCAATCCAGTTCTCATGTTTGATTGTATACTTGCATGTGATTTTAAAGACTTTTTACTTGCTCATGAAACATATTACTGACTTAGATTGAACATACTAATTTTTTTGTGTGTTTCCTAGTTCATAACTATAATTTCGTTAAAGAAATAATGAGCCATATTATTCCTGTTTATTTTTTCTGAATGTAAGCTCATAGTCTGGAAAATACAGAAGATGGTAACAAAATTTCACTTTTTGAAATTCCAGTTAATTTAGGATTTGTTGTAGATCACTTCTTGAACACTGTTAACTTACAAAATAATTTTCCTATTAAATCTTAAAGTCTAAACTGTGTATAGTACCTGCATTTAGAGAGAGAAATGCTATGCCATGTTTAAGAATTTGAATTTATTCATTTTTGAAAACTCTTTCCTTTTTTAGCTAGATCATTTGCTAATGCAGCAATTGAGAAACAGAAATCAGCATTCATTCGATGGGGAGTAATGGCAGATTGGGATAATTGCTACTATACATTTGATAGAAAATATGAAGCTGCACAGTTGAGAATTTTCTACCAACTGTATGATAAGGTAATGTTATATTTTTTTCATTCAATGGTGTATTAGAAAATTAAATGGTATATTAGAAAATTCCAACTTCATGTTTACCTTTGTCTTTTATAGGGCTTAATTTATCGCTCTTACAAACCTGTGTTTTGGTCTCCCTCATCAAGGTATTTATGTGTTTTTGGTAGTTACAAGGGGGAGCTTTTGGGGGGTTCTCTAAATATTTATGTTTACTCTTTTCAAACCATAGGACTGCATTAGCTGAAGCAGAACTGGAATATAATCCTGAGCATGTCAGTCGCTCAATATATGTAAAATTCCCTCTCTTGAAACCTTCCCCTAAGTTGGCATCCCTTACAGGTAAAATATTTTTGTTACTTGAGTTTATTACAGTAAGGGGTTTTAGCATTTTCTGACATTCTTGAATTTTGTATTTTTCCAGATGGCTCGTCTCCTGTTAGTGTTTTAGTCTGGACCACCCAGCCTTGGACGATTCCAGCCAATCAGGCCATTTGCTATATGCCAGATTCAGAGTAGGTATATTGTTGCACTCTTCGTTTTAATTACAGAGGGTACTTACTCCATTATTTTCATTATTTTGAATTTATTTCATCTTCATTGTCCTCTTAAAATTTGGTAAATTATTACTTAGTTAATGAGCTTCAGGGGACTCCATTTAAGATCTAAATTCCAGCTTTTATTGAAAAAACTGTAGGGATGAAAATTGAATTTTTTTGAAGTTAGCTTTTCTAAAATGATGTAAACATTTAAAATGTTACCGCTGGCAGCTCTCCTCCCCCCCACCCGTGACTAGGCAGGTGCACCTCTCTCCCCTTTTCCTAATAAACTGTTCTTTTAAAATGTTAAAAAAAAAAAAAAAGTTACTCCTTGTCCTTTGTCATTATTAATTTTTTCTTAAAATTTTATTTAGTTATGCTGTTGTGAAATGTTCAAAATCTGGGGAACTCTACATACTAGCTGCAGATAAAGTGGCACCTGTTGCTTCTGCTTTGGGAACAACATTTGAAGTTATTTCCACATTTTCAGGTGAGAATTTATAAGATTCTGACCATTACATCAGATCACATGGTCACAGTGGTCATATTGCTCATTGTGAATCAAAACATAATATGGCCTTTACCTTTTTTTTTGTTTTTTTTTAAGATTTATTTATTTATTTATACAAACACTGGGTACAGTCAGAAATGTGGGCGGGTGAGAGGATTCACCAGAGCCAGAGCAGGGAATAGACAGGCAGACTGACAAAATACACTGCTGAGGGGAGCAGCGGGCACAGCAGGAGAGGTCTGTGTGCCATGTGGGACCCTCACCGGTGGTCGGGAATCGAACCAGCGCTGCAGAGGCTGCGGACAGCTTCGCAGCCCAGTGCTCAACCACTGCGCCACAGGGGAGGCCCTGGCCTTTACCTTTTTTAGAATACATTTTACGTTGAATGCACTGAAGGAGATTTAAACATCTCAGGAGTACAGAAAAATATGAACATAGACAAAGGCAAAACAGTTTTTAAAATATTTCTGGCAAGTACCCAATATAAAATGTAGACTGCACAACTGTCCTTTGCGAAATTCTATTCAAATTAGCCACCAAAATGGTCTTAGATTTAATTAAAGAAGCAGTGAAAGAAATATCTTTTGGTATGACTTTAATAAATACTGGAAAGTATTCTGAAGACTTTCTATCAAAAGAAATCTTAGTGAACTGTAATTTGGGAATTCTAGAGTAGTGATTGGTTTTAAAGCAAAATTTTGGAAATCTAGGGACACTTTAAATTATCTTTGATCCTTAGAGATACTACTTAAAAAAAAAAATCACATGAATGCAGGTACCCAAAAATGGGAAACAGCCTTCTAAGATAAACCCTCTAAGATTGGTTCAGATACGAGCCAGTTGAAGATTTAAAGTCTTGACAAAAATAAGGTTTTTCTGTGAAAGGCAGGTATATTTCTGTTCTTTCTTGACTCTGCCCCCTCCCACCTCTCAAGTACAGTGTTCCAGAGGTTGGGTGGCATTTTGAGAGTAGTAAGGTTAAATTTGAGATTGTTTTTCTAGAACATGTGATTGTTTCCAGTTGTTCCTGTGCAGAGAATACTGGGTTGCCATTTTGTGCCACCACATTACAGAGGAGTATATATACTTCTCAGTCCTGGCAAAATGAACTGGTGACAGCTAGCTTCCTACTTAATAAAGCAATAGAAATATCAAGCAGCTAAAATGGAATTATATGGGGTAAGTTTTCTTTCCAGAAAATATAAATTGTTTCTTATTAATCATTTAGAGAACTTTGTTGAGAAATTGGGAGAGTACTAAATGGTAGATAGAGTATCTGGCTCAAGTGTAAACAGACTCGGTACATCTTGGCAAGTAGAGAGGTAGAGCCAGGTAATTCTTTTAAAATCCAAAAACTTATTTTTAGAACACATGAAGAATAGTTTATGGAACTCCAGGAGACATTGAGGTGGGAGACAGTAATGATGTAGAAAAATTAACAGGTGATGGGTATAATACATCATTAAAGCAAGCTAGAGTTGTATAGAACACTCGGATCAGATTTTCCTTGTAAGCTAGATTGAACAATTAGCCATGTGACCTCAAATTGCCTACATATTTCCTGATTGTGAATTGAGGATAGTATTAGCTTTTTTGTAGTGTTATTATGAAGTGTTGAGTCCAGTCATTGTTAGGTGTTATTATCTCTACTCTTTTTAGGGTAACATTATGAAAAGCAATGAGTTCCCATAGAGATGGTATTAAAACCTGCTGATCATTAACTTGCTGACCTAAGAATTTCTTTGTCCTTACATTCCAAAAAGTATATGACTACACATAAATTAGAAATTTTCTTGGGCTGATTTGAGTTGTCTAATTAAATAATTGCATTTAGGATGTGGCATAATTACATTTTAAAAATTGCATTTACTATAATAAAGACATTTACTTTGTGGTAGGAATTGTATTAAGTGCCTCAGTTACTTAAAATGCATTAACTTGGTATCCTCACAGCACACCTCCAAGGTAGGAGCCATAACTATTCACATTTTAAATGTTCTTGAAGGCCACAAAGCAAGTAAAAAAAGAAGCTTCGATTTGAGCCCTCTCGTAGCAGTTTTTGTGCTTTTCACCTGTTGTTCTCTTAACAGAGGTAGAACTGCCATATAAAATGCTTGTGGTTTTCTACCCCCATAGGTGTAGATTTGGAAAATGGTACTTGTGTTCATCCTTTAATTCCTGATAAAGCGTCTCCTCTCTTACCTGCAAATCATGTGACCATGACAAAGGGAACAGGATTGGTTCACACAGCCCCAGCTCATGGTATGGAAGATTACAGTGTAGCTGCTCAGCACGGCTTGTCCACGGTAGTAATCCTCCTCCTTTCCAATCACTGCTTTTTTTTTTTTTTTTAAAGATTTGTTTATTTATTTATACAAGCACTGGGGTACAGTCAGAAGCGCGGGAGGGTGAGAGAATTCACCAGAGCCAGAGCGGGGAGCAGAGCAGGCAGAAGGACCGAAGTACACTGCTGAGGGGAGCGGCGGGTGGCAGGAGAGGTCTGCGCGCCATGTGGGACCTTCACCTGGTGGCCGGGGATCAACCCGGGCTGCAGAGGCTGCGGGCAGCATTGCAACCCAGCGCTCAACCGTGAGCCACCAGGGAGGCCCTCCAATCACTGCTTTTGTTGAATGAAAATGATAAATACTAACATCTTTACTTTTCAGTTAGAAACAATCATTTTTGTCATGTTAATTAAATGGTGAAATACTTGGGGTTTTTCCAGTGCCTCAACACCTCATTAATTCATGCTGATTGAGAAAGATTTCCTAGAATTGGCACAGAATCAATACACAGTTAGAATTGAAGAATATATATCAAATGGGGGCAATTTTTTCTTTCAATTATTCAGTAACATGAAGAAGTTAATTTTAATCTCTGAAAAATGGCTAGTGAACTTAATATTTGAAAATAACATTTTTATAACTTCTTTCTAAAATCTGTTTTACACATATCAATTACTTAGTGAATTTTTCCACTGATAGGGAAGTCTCAAAATCATTATAATGTATGGAATTATTGTAATGTATAACAAAATCGTTGCCATTGATCTGGAAATTAGTAGTGACCAAGTAAAAGATGTTTTAGTATATGTTATTTTTGTTTTTAAACTTCAGGTGTATGCTTTTTAATAAGATATTTTGCCTTCAATAATTTATGTGTATATTCACAAATTCTTATCTGAGTAATACTCAAATTTTCAATGTAGTGAAAAACTGTACTGAGATGTAGTATGTATATTATTTTGCCGGATACTCTGATAAGATAAAATGTCTTGATTCTTAATTGTTTGAAATGACACTTTGTTAGGATTGTTTAGTGGATGAAGATGGCGTTTTCACAGATGCTGCAGGTCCTAAACTTCAACACAAAGCTGTCCTTGAAGAGGGAACAGATGTGGGTAAGTATTGTCTATGCTCTGTTATGTGTGTTTTCTGAAAGGCAGCAGCAGTATCTTGTGCTGGCTCTTCTCTCATACTTTTATAGCTTAAAATAGAGTTTGAGACAGTTTTCATTTTTTTGCTTTGAAGTTGTTCCATTTGTTTGAGCTAATCGGGGCATGATTTAGTACGACAGAGATAATATTCAGCAGTAAGGTGAGATCAGGCCTTGAGACTACATGCCAACCACCTATCAGTGCTCACTATTCCTTCTCTGACAGTTGTAAATTGCTGACTCTGTAGCAAGGCCTATGTGTTACTTTCTTGGGTGTCCTTGAAGTCTGGACTCTTCTATCTGCCTAATTATGGACCTAGCAACCCATACCTTTTCTGCCCAAACTAAGGCTAATTAGACCTGGGTATTATTTTCCTGGAATTGTAACAAATTACCTAAGTCTAGTGGCTTAAAACAGAATTTATTCTCTCACTGTTTTGGAGGCCAGAAGTCTGAAATGAGGTATTGGTAGTTGTACCCCCTCTGCAAGCCCTGTGGAGGACGCCAGCCTGGCCTCCTCTTAGCTGGGGGAGGCACCTGGAAATCCTGGCACTCCTCGGTATACAGCTATTGCATTCCAGACTATGGCTCTGTTGGCACCTGAGCTGCTTTGATCTTTTGTTTCTGAGCAGCCTCTCCTTTTATTATACAGATACCAGTTACTGAACTTAGGGCCCCCCTATCCCGGGGTGGTAGCATCTAAACTTGATTATATATGCATAGCTCCTATTTCCAAATTAGGAGGCATTCACAGATATTAAGGGTATTCTGGATAAACATATATTTGGAATCTTTCAATACGTGTGTCCCATGTCTTTTTTGGGGAAAAATTTGAACCCACTATTTTTACTTTCTTCTGGATTATGGAAAACCATTTTGAGATTTATGGTATGAATGATTATGTCTCTGAATTTCAGATACATTTCCTTTGAAGAGCCACGTTAATTGCGTATCTGGAGTCTGATTAAGTTTTTCCGGTCTCCGCTTTGTATGCCAGGAAATTCAGATTATGCTATTGATACCTGTCATCCATTGGTGCAGATTTAGTATTTCTAGAAGTGTAGAGCATTACTAGAATTTTTGTTGTCTAACTTTAAAACTATGTCTAATCTAAGATTTAATGATTTTTTTTTTCAAGTTATAAAGATGCTTCAAGCTGCAAAGAATTTGTTGAAAGAGGAAAAGTTGGTACACAGCTATCCCTATGACTGGAGAACTAAGAAACCAGTGGTTATTCGTGCCAGCAAGCAGTGGTTTATAAATATCGCAGACGTTAAGTCTACAGCCAAGGTATAAAGGGCTTCTCCTGCAGGGGCTTATCCTTCCCTCAGTATGAAAGGGTTGAGTATGAGGTTGAGGTGGGATCTTGCTTTTACTACTATTTCATACAATGTGGATTTGGAGTCAGAGAATCTCAGATCTGGAACTACCTTAGATTTCCATTCCTTCATTATGCTAGTGGGGAAAATTGGGCTAAAGAGTCTGAGTGAATTCCTGCATGCAGTCAGTGAAAGCTGCTCCCTTTGGGACAGTGCTGAGTTTAGCAAGTATTTTAACCTCTCAGAACCTGTTTTCTATATATATATAAACCTGCTTCAAGGGATGGGTGAATTAAAGCTCCCACAACAGTTTCTGGCACAAAATAGGCATTTAATAACTCTCTAAACCCTTTCCCTCCTTAAGATTGAAATTTCAGTCCCTTTAGAAAGTACTGGTATTCTGGATAAACATGTATTTGGAATCTTTCAATACATGTGTCTTATGAACAACTTGATTCTATTGCATGAAAGAGCTCAGAAGTCTATTTGTTAATCAGGCTGAATATACAGATATTTTACAGGTTGCATCTACTATATTACTGTCATTAGTTGGCTCATTTGTTGGCCTGGGAATTTGGAGCTCTAGTTAGGTCAGTGCATAGCAATTTATATTTTGTATGTTTGTATAGAGTAGACAACTATGATGTTTTTTTTTCTTTCATTTTTATGTTACTGTGATGCCTGTTTTCCTTGTGCATGTTAAAATTTGTAATTTTCAGCTCTGTAGACTAATGGTTGTAGAACATCTGAGTCTCATTGCAGTTTTCTGAAGCCAAGTTGGGTTTTTAGCTTCCTTATATGTACAATTTCCAACTATTACTCTTTGTGGGAATGGATAAGACAGTGTTTTCATTACCCACCTTCAATAAAAATGAACTTTTGCACCTCTTCTGCCACTCAGCTTCTTACTCCCTACCCACTGGATTATTTTGAAGCAAATTTTAGGCATTATTTGTTCCATAAATACTTCAGCATGTATATTTGAAAAATAAGGACTCTTTAAAAGTGCCATTATTGACACTTTAAAAAAGAAATAGTTATTCCTTAACAAAATCAAATATCTCGTTGGTATTGGCATTTCTTAGATTTTTTAAACCAAGTATTAATCAAATTGAATTGTGGATGTTTCCATTCTGTCAGTAGGTGGTGCTACAGAAGACTTGGGTGGGGTGGGGTGGGCATATCTGGTAATTAGGTGGTTGGGTAAGTGAGGAGACTTTGAACACGCTCTGAAAACATTAAGGTATTTTTATTAATGAAGAGAAGAGTTTTTCAAAATAAGTTTGCATAGTTTGGCCTTTTTGTGATTATTATCCAACATTTTGTTATACAGTTCAGCTTTTGATAATTGATGACAGGAATCAAATATTAGCAGTTTGCAGTTGGGAGGAAAGAAAGAAGGGAGGGTGGAGAGATCATAAATAGAAAGTGACTTATTTTGAGAGTATTTTCTGTATTTTAAACCATTACAATGTAAAATTAGGTTCTATAACAGTCCTTGTTTGTCAGCCTAAAACAATAGCTTAATTTTTTTAAAAAAGATTTATTTATTTATGCAAACAAGAGCTGGGGTACAGGCCAGAGATGTGGTGGGTGAGAGGATTTACCAGAGACAGAGTGGGGAACAGAACAGGCAGATTGACTGAAGTACACTCTTGAGGGGAGCAGCAGGCGAGTCAGGAGAGGTCTGCTGCGCCATGTGGGTTACTCCCTGGCTGGCTGGGGATCGAACTCGTGCTGCAGAGGCTGCAGATTGCTTCATAGTGTGGTGCTTAACCCCTTGCAGCTCTAGGGAGGCCCCAACAATAGCTGAATTTTTAAACATTTAAAGAATAGCATTGAAATCAAGTTGGAATTGAGTTTAATATAATTATAGTACTTCCACTGTTATTAACAGTTGTGCTCTAAAGTGTTTGGAAATTAGTATAAAACCTCTTTTCACATCCTCCAAAAGTGAAATCTGCTATTGATGTTATTTCTGTAGGTCCTTTGTGACCCTGTTTGAACTTTGCCTCCTTTGCTCTGAAGTCTGTTTTCTTTTGAGTGTATTTTTTTTGCACAGGGGAGATTAGGGCATGTGTCATTGACTTTCAGTATCCAAAAATAAAGAACTGTGTTAGAATAAATAGTTACAGCTCTAGAAAAAATTGTTGTGCCTTCTCTCACTAGGCTTGATTTATGAATCTATTGCAGGAATTGTTAAAAAAGGTGAAGTTTATTCCTGGATCAGCACTGAATTCCATGCTTGACATGATGGATAGGCGGCCATATTGGTGTATATCAAGGCAAAGAGTTTGGGGTGTTCCAATTCCTGTGTTTCATCATAAGACAAAAGATGACTTCTTGATTAACAGGTAGAACTTTGTGAAATTTTTTAGCATTTTTAAGTGAGTTCATTTTTTTTTTAATGCAAAACTAGTGGGCTGTTAAACCTAAGGTGTATTTTTATTTATTTATTTATTTAATTTATGCACACACGAACTGGGTTGTAGGTCAGAGGTACAGGGGTGAGAGGATTCACCAGAGACAAAGTGGGGAGCAGAACAGGCAGATCTACTGAAATACACTGCTGAGGGGAGCAGTGGGTGAGACAGGAGATCTACTGTGCCATGTGGGTCAGCTTCCTGGTCAGGGATCAAACTTATGCTGCAGTGGCTGCTATACCTTGATAGTTTTGAGACTTCAACCCCTGCAACACCAGGGAGACTCTTCAGGTGTATTTTAAATAAAATATTCTAAACTTATCTTTTCAGGGGAGTAAAATAGAAATTTCAGAAAGATCTTTTCAAAAGGCTGAAACTTTCACAACTGCATTTTTATTTCAATGTAGATACTTGGAAGCAAAGACTCCTTTTTTTCCTTGATGATTCATTATTTCTACTGTGTCTACAGTGATAGATAAGGTGTCAGGAATTCTGAGGTGTCTGTGGAGGAACCTGGTATATAATTTTTCCTTTGGAATTACTCTCTTCCTCTGAGTTTACTCTTTTCAGTAAAAATGGCAAATGTAATTAGATCCTTTGAAATGTAAGGAAGTATGATATTATATTTTTTCTGATGATGATTATACTTCATTTTTCCTGGGGTGGTTTTTTTGGTATGACAATTTATTCAGAGTAGAAAAACTTATATTTGTAAAAGACCTTTTTCTAATCCAGACACTATTGAGCCAGTGACCAAATCTGACCCAGTGCCTGACATTAATGAGATGATCATCTCACTGGTAAATGTCTCCAGTAAATGAGGGAGACTCAGTAACTGATGTGGAAAGAAAGGGGAATGCGAGTCTTCCCTTCTAGGAAAACAGCCCAGGTTTTCATTCTCTTTGGGTAATTTTGTTTTCATCTGATTAGAGGATGTTCTGCTAATTTATGCTGTAACATGAGGAAAGAGTTTGAGCACATTTTGGTGTTTTCGCATTTCATCAGCTGAGGCTTCCGAGATTTTTGAAGGCATGGAGACCAGCAAATCATGGGGAATTCAAAAGACTGTGTGTATCCTTACCTTGGGGCTCATTATTATTTTGGTAAAAGCTTCTGTTTCGCAGTGTTGACATGATCAATATTTTTCAGATGCTGTTTTTGGTAAATGGTTGTGTTTCAGGGGGTTTTATGTTGATTAAGTAGGGTTTTTTTGTGTGTGTGTGATTACCTCTAGTCACACCATAGGTATGCTCTCAGTATCCTTTGAGGTTTCTTCTCAGTTTGAAATACACCTTATGGCACTCCCTCATGGGAAATCTGACACCTTAGGGCGGCTTGGCTCAGAGGGCAGCACTAAAGCTCTGTCTGAGGCTGACATTGAGCCAAGAAGCCTCTCCTGAGCTCCAGTTACAGAGGATGTGGCACAGGAGATTAGGCAGGAAATTTTACAAAGTACCTAGCCAGTAGAGGGCTCAGCTGGAGCTGAGGCCTGGCAGGGAAGCCTCACCTGTGTGCAGTAAGCTGTGTGAGGAGAACAGGAAGATAACCACTGAGCAAGGTTGGTTGGGGGAATTGTGAGTCTTGAATACTCGATTGAGGAGTATTAAGTAGCGCTGTTAAGTAGGCATGAGGAGTAAGAGTATGTTTTAGGAAAAGAAACTAGAGGCTAGAGAACAGAAAGTCATTGTGAGGCTGTTTCACTCTCAGAGTTTGAAGCTGAGACTCTTGGGCCCAAATATTGTTGTTCATGTTCTTATAATCTGTAAACTCCTACTCTTCTAAGACCTCTATTAAGAATTAAAGCTGAGATCAATTTACACAGTATTGTTTAAAATTCTACACTTGAGAATTTTCTTTTAAGAAATGTTCTTAAGCCAATGCCATTGCTTCCCATTCTTTTCAGTATTTAGAGAACAAGATTTTTTTTTTTTATGTATTTTTATTTATTTATTTGTTTGTTTGTTTGTACATGCACTGGGTACAGTCAGAAGCGCAGGAGGGTGAGAGAATTCACCAGAGCCAGAGCGGGGAGCAGAGCAGGCAGAAGGACCGAAGTACACTGCTGAGGGGAGCAGCGGGCGGCAGGAGAGGTCTGCGCGCCATGTGGGACCCTCCCCCGGTGGCCGGGGAGCAGCCGGGGATCGAACCGGCGCCGCAGAGGCCGCGGGCAGCTTCACAACCCAGCGCTCAACCGCTGCGCCACTGGGGAGGCCCAAGAGAACAAGATTTTTAGGGAATCTTCTTGAATTGATTCAGGTGGACCTGTATGTATATATTAGTAAGCAGAGCTGACTAGTTTATTTGATCATTATTTCGTTGACCATTTTTCAGTAAGCTAAGGGGAATACACATGAGTTTGTCAGAGAAACGAAGACAGTTTTTATTAGGTATCATTTGCATTTTATTTACAGTTAGTACATTTACATGGTGTGTTACAGATTCTTTTCTCCGCATCTACCATTCTGTTGCTTGATGTTACTTGATTTCTGATTTTTGAAGTCGCAGTAGTATACAGAATATTGGCCTACAGAAATGACAGATGAAATCAGCCATATCGTCTGTCAATTCATAGGTCATCTTCCTGAACACTACCTCTTAGTGATGGCTGAAATCCTCCTCCATTGTTGGGTTCTTTTCGAGCCATAACACTTGACTCAAGGAAATGGATTATCCTTTTTCCACCTTAATCAAATGAGATTATCCTGTTTCCACCTTAATCAAATGAGAATTAAGTGACCATGATTTTTTTGTCTGTCTTGGTTATTATACCCTATGTTGTTAAGTTGGCAAGTTGGTAACCACCAAAAGTAACAGCATCTCCACTGGAAATTGATACACAGTCCACATGGAGTTGCTGTTACAATTGATAGCTCCAGGAAGCATATCAAGACTCCTACCTGAGTCCATAAGTTATCTTAATATAACTTGTTTCAGACGAGAATCTTGATATTTAAATGTTGTGACTAGTGGATTTGAAACTCATGTTTAATTTTGATTTCAGTTGATTTGCACTTAATTTTTGTATTTGTATTAATTTCTGACTCTAACATTATCGAACATTTTTCTAAATCTGTAGTATGAATTTATAATTTAGTTGAAAACCTATTCCTAGTTAATAAAGACAAATACTTTATAAGTACAAAGAAAAAATTAAGAAACATTTGCTACCTAGAAAGGAATTGTTAAGTTTCTTTCATTTCACATGATTGTAATCAATTTAACAATATTATTGTAATAGTTACTATACATTTCTAGAAAACTCAGCCCTTGATTTCTGGAAATTACAAGAAATTGACTAGGATAGGCAAATGAACTTTAATCAGCTGGAGTATTTGCTTTTGCCACCTCACATTTTTTCTCATGTTAGTAATGAAAAAAAAAATTTTGGTGAAAAAAATTGATACTATTCATTAAAGATAAATTTCTCCAATCATTTCCTTTCATCTTTAAGACATAAGTGAAATGTTACATCAAAAATAAAATTTCCCAATTTCATTGTGTTCTAAAAGTTACTACTTATGAAACATTTATCATCTTACCTCATTGTTATTCCAGTAACTTGCAGAAGAAAAGACGTCATAGATCCTCAGTACATCTTTTGCTTTTATAAAGTTACAAACACAGGAAATAGTGGGGAGGCAGCAACAGTTTCTTCACTACCTATTCATCTTAATACTGCTAAATTGCTGTAACACACTAAATAAGCCCCAGCCCAGCTGATATCAAAGTTCAGAATGATTGGTTGGCGTTACAGTTGCTCATGCTATACCTAGTGAATATTCACTGATTGGAAGCTAGGAAGGGACACGTGATGCATGTGGTTAGATAAGGTCCTTGCGTAAAGTGCAAAGTTTTATGGCGGACTTATTGCTTTATAAAACACAGCGTTAAAATGGAAGGAGGATATAGATTATGTAGTGATAAGGAGTTTCACCCGTTTTTATCAACAGTGATTTATAATGATCTTAAAGTTATTAGTTAACTGTGTGTTTGTGCTAAGAGATTAACAAAGTGGCTGAATTTTTAAATTTCCGAAGATGAATTCTGACTTCTTTGTATTTTTTTCTGAAGGACATTTAGTATCACTAAGAAATGCCTTTAAAATTGTTTCAACACTTCTTAAAGCATGATCTCAGCTTCCTTATAAAAATTACACTTCAAAGTATCTTAAGGAAATAGAAGACTAATATACAAGAATACATATGTATGGACATCTGATACAGTTGTTTTATGAGGCCCTCACTGTCCGTCAGTTTTGGAAGACTGACTATGCAGCCATTCAAATCTGTGTCCCCACCCCTGCTGGTTGCCAGCTCCCTGCAAGTACTCGCAGCCCACCAGACCTTAGGCTTAGTTAAGCTTTTATCTTTTACATTTTAAAAGACACAGGCTGTTTAATTTGATGTAGTCACAGCTATTTATCTTTGCCTTCACTATCACTGCTTTGGGTGATGTGTCTGTAAAGATGTCTTTGATGTGCATATCATGTAGTATTTCGCCTATATTTCCTTCTATGTATTTTATGGTTTCAGGTCTTATGTCTAGTTCTTTAATCCATTTTGAGTTGTTTTTTGTGTATGGTGTGAGGTAGTAGTCAAGAATGTAGTCGCTACATTCTTTTGCATGTAGCGACCCAGTTTTCCCAGCCCAATGCCCAAAAATAGATGACTGGATCAAGAAGATGTGGTACATATACACCATGGAATATTATTCAGCATTCAAAAAAGATAAACACATGCAATTTGCAGCAACATGGATGGCGCTGGAAGGGCTCATGCTCAGCGAAATAAGCCAGAAAGAAAAAGAAAAATACCGGATGGTCTCACTCATAGCAGGAATCTAGAAAACTTAAATAAGAGACCAGGAAAAAGAATAACTATAAGAAAGTAAAAATCAAAATCAACAAACAACTATGAACCAGAGACACTCTATGGAGGTTGGGAGGCGGGGAAAGGAGGGGTTGGGGTCAAAATAAGGGGGTTGCAATTGTATGGGGAATATAAAAATAAAATTAAAATTTAAAAAAGTAAATAAAAATAAAAAAAAAAAAAGACACAGGCTGGTAGTCTAGGGAGAGCTACCCACATTGGGCTTTGCAAGATGCTTTGAGCACAGAGAATTCCACAGCACTGAGAATCTTTGGAGCATTTGTGCAGCATTTACGTGTATTTTTTCCAAATTCTTTTTTGATTTTTGTTTGCACATTAAATTGGTCTTACCAATTTATGCTTATAAAGTATTGGTCTTACCTGTGAAGCCTGGTAGACCACCTCGAATTTGTAGGTGGTGTGTGTTCACTGCAAATTTTGTTTCTGAAACTCTCTGCCATAGTTTGTTCAGATTATTCAAGCGACCAGAGTACAAGTCAAGAGAAAGTTTTTACTCTTTGATACAAATTCCATGCACTTAAATTGTGATTTGTTTGGATTGAGAAAATGTTTTTGTCTTTGAAATTGGCATTCTTGCAAATTTTCTTTTTCTGCCCTAGCTTCAATTGTCATTTAATTTTCCTGTGTTTTAAATAAAAGTAATATAGTTGTCTAAGACCTCAAATAGCACTGTGGAAAGAACATAAACACTGAAATACATTTAGTAAAGTAAGGAAAGCAAATCTTTAATCCATGAGACTCTCTTTTAATGAGATCAGAGTCTTTCCTCTCTTTAAACTGTTGCATATTTCATTTAGATCCATTAGAAACAATTTCCTTTTATCCAGATTCATATGCATGTTATGAGAAAAACATTGGGTCATTTCATTTTTTTGATAGTGTATGTAGTTTTATTCATGAAAACTTTTTTAAAATTAGATTAAAAAAAGGATTATTTTCATTGGTGTTGATAACATAGTGTGGTAATTTCATTTCTAGTAAGTGTAACTTGGTAAATATAAAGAAAAACCAAAATAGTCTTTCCTCCTTGCTGAAATAAGGGACTTTTATGAATTAAAAAATATATTTGTAAGTAAGGTGTATACATATATAAATGCAAGCTTAAACTTCTTTCATTGAACATTGTATTAAGTGAATTACCAATACCTTTATAAGAAAATATAGCAATTAAAATGTCAATTTTAGTTAGATTTGTGGAGTCGTTCACTAATCTCCATGGGATTTAATAGTTGCCTTAACAGACCCACTGCAAAATTGGAATCTTTTCTTGTTGTTTTGTATTTTTATTATGGACTTATTAGTAAGGTAATTGAATATAGTTAAGTAATATTTAAAGTACAGTTCTTAAGCTTCATTGAATTGTATGAAATTTAGGGATAGTCAAAAGAACTTCAGTTCTGTTAGGTATTGAATTTGGTATTGTCAAGTAGATAGTAGATATGTAAGTATCACCTATAGCTGTCAAGTTACTGAGTAAAATATTAGGACTTTTTTCTTTTTTTAAGACTAAAATTTTTCATATATCCTTTTTCCTCACAGTGTGTCCCTGTGTTTGTAGAAACTGAAGCTAAGAACTAGTCTAGTGTATCCCTGTCAGTTTTTAATAAATCACAGGTAGACTCTGGTCTTTGGACTTGGTACTTGCTCTGTCAACACTTATTTCCTGAGACTCCCTGGTCCCCTGACTTCATCTCTGGTTCATGGTTTCGTTATAATGGGTAGTAAGAGTGTTTCACCTCTACTTATTATCAGTAAACCCCAGAGATGAGGACTGAGAGTTCACAGGGCAGTGGTTGTCTTTATAGAAGAGTTAGTAAGAATGAATAGAGATGTATAAATAGAATTGAATCGTGATTTAGTGGTGTTGGGGCCTGGATTTACCTGTGCCACTTGTTTAGGTTCTTGACTGAAGGAACGACGAGGTCCAGGAGCGTTTCTATCAAGACATACTAATGTCCACAGCCTCTGCAGCGTGGGTTCGATTCCCGGCCAGCCAGGGAACTACCCACATGGCGCGGCAGACCTCTCCTGTGCCGCCACTGCTCCTCTCAGCAGTGTGTTCAGTCCATCTGCTTGTTCTGCTCCCCACTCTGTCTCTGGTGAATTCTCTCACTCTTCCACACCTCTGGCCTGTACCCTAGTTCTTGTATAAAAATAAATTTTAATAATAAAAAAAAGACCTAAAATGTTTTTCTGTGAATTCAGTCAAGAGTGCTTTTAAAGTGCATTGAAAAATATAATGTGTGGTTTCCACACAAATGCTTTTATTTTGATTAATAATAATCCTAACATCTTTATCTGATTTTCTAAATGAATGAAATTTGAACCATCTGCTTTTACTTTTTTTTTTTATGTTTTTATTTCCAACACATTTGAAACTGTTTTATTGCTTTATTTTACTTTTCACTAAAATTGCAATCTAGTGATCCATTGCAAGAATAAAAAGGTAAAATGACACATTTTAGATAAGCATTCTTTTTGATGAAAATTTCATAACTGGTATGAGTAGCATATCTGGGTAATTGTGTATGTATAAATGTACTTTGCTAGTATCTTTTTAAATTTCTCTTAGAGTAATAACATTAGGTTTATTCAGATTTTTTATTATAGTGTATTCATATTTTCTTGACTGATAAAATGTTCTGTGTAAACTACATAAAACAGTAATATGTAACTAAATATTATCATATAACTAGTTATTGCAGGTTTTATGGTCTCATATCACAAAAAGTTTATCTTGCTGTTAAAGTCCATCTAAAATGTGTAACTATATTGGAAATATGGAGTTGTGCCCATTTTAACATTCTTTTCATTTCTTTTAGTGTTTGGGTACTAGTAGCATTACACTTTTTGATCTACTTTCCATAGTATACCAACTCTATTTCACATCTCAATTTGTATAGCATGTTTAATTTATAATTCCCATTTGATTTTTGCTTCCCACAACAATTTTTTATAAGTACTTTATTTTACTCATGAATTATCAGACCCAAAGAGGTAAAAAAAAAGTTTATCCCATGTTGTTAATATTAATAAGAAGCAGATCCAGATTAAGGACTTAGTTTCTCCATTTTTTGTGAGCTCCTGTGGGTTTACACTTAAGCTTTTTACTGCATTAGTAGTGTGATAGAAAGGAGGATGGTTTAAAAAGTTAGCTCTAGTATGTATATTTTAATCTTTAAATATTACTGTGGACATGCGTTTTGGTAATTTGGTCAGCAAAATTAACTGTCTAAATTGACCCGACTTCAGAAAATCCATACATCATGTTTACATAATACTTATTAATATGTACTAGACATTGCTTGAGGCATTTTATATGTAAACTTGGTTAATATTTCAATCACTCTTAATGGTACTGTGAGGTTTTTACAGACTGAGGTACAGAAATGTTCATTGCTTTGCCAGGTGTCTCATAGCTGGTAAGTGGTGAGTCAGAGATTGTGCCAAAGCTGCGTGGCTCCAAGATCCATGGTCCCTCAGTGGAAGCAACTAGAGGAAATTGTGCTGTCGTAAAACTATGATAATAAATCAAAAGTGTGTTATTCCTGTGAGAATATTTGTGTAAATATTTCTGAGCTTTTCAAATACATGATAACTATTTCTTCCCAAGGAATCCATTTCAGTATTCATTTGATGTGCATTCATTGGCTTTCTGTTGTGAGGCACTGTGCTAAGTGTTATGTGGACTGTTTTCTTTAGTTTACAGTCATTTTGCAGGAGTGCGTAGGGTCACTGAGTGTAAGTTCCACCAAGGCAGGGGCTTTCCCTGCCTTGTCCACTGCTGTAGCTCTGGTGTCTGGAGCAGTGTCCAAGACATTGGAGATGCTAATTAAATATTTTTTGGAACAAATGTAGCATTTTTAACAGAGAAGCAACCAAGCTTGGAAGTTGTATGTGACTCCATTATGGTCATGAGTAAACAAGAAGTAGACTTGTGCGTGGTAATATTTATAGAGAGTGGAGAATCAGAATACAGGCCTGGATATGTTACTCTGTGCTCTTGTGTGGCATTGCCTTAAGGATTTGGATTTAGTCCTGTGAGCGGTGAGGGGATGCCAGAAGTGTTTAGGATAATAGAAACAGTTTTAGGAATGCAGCTCCCAAGGATGTGGCATGTAAATTAAAGTTCTTTAAAGTAAATTAAAAATGTTCAGTGTTAAAGTAATTAGTTGAACAATACTGTTTTGTCCCCACAACATAGCCAAACCATTGAGCATATTATCAAACTGGTGGAAGAACATGGCAGTGATGTCTGGTGGACTCTTCCTCCTGAGCAGCTTCTTCCTGAGGCAGTCTTGGCAAAGGTGAGCTCTTATGTGCCTTACATGACTTCACAACATGAGTAATGGTTTGCGGTTAAAAGGTAGTTACATTGTCTGGTGAGTTTAGTCACCAGAACCCACAGTTGAGAGCAAACACCTTTGTTTTGCTGTAGAAGCTTGGTATTAAATGTGCAGGGGGAGAGGGATGGCTACTGGTTACCCTGATGAGGATCACTGTGGGTTGTAACTCTTCGGTCACTATGAGAGCAGTGTCCAGCACTGGAACTGTAGGGTCTGCAGTAGATCTAACTGGTTGCATCACACATCAAAAAATCCAAATTGGAAGATTAATTTCAAGAAAATCAGATCATAGTTTATAGTTACATTGTTACTGTAGTTACTATAAGTCAGTTTAATTACAATGGGAAAAGTGTAACTAAGTTGCCAAATCCCTTTTACGGGCAGTTGGGATAATTGTACTTAGTTAAAAATGCTTGATGTTCTGATGGTGTTTATTGTATATATTGTGAGCCTTGGGTATAAAATGCTTTGACATTGTCTAGGTTGGTGGCCGTGATGCCTTGGAATATGTTCCAGGTCAGGATATTTTGGACATCTGGTTTGACAGTGGGACTTCGTGGGCTCATGTTCTTCCAGGTAATTTTAAATGATTGTATTGTGATCAGTACCACTCAAGCAGTTCTCAAAATAGATGAATGTTACTTAGAAGAAATCTATTATAGTCAACTCTTTTTTTGTCTTATCTGGAAAATATGCTGCTATAATATAATGTTAGATCTGGAATATCTGGAATAGCCCATGGAGATTATTTAATCCAATGATTTCTAAACTTGTTTTCTGAATGAAAATTTTTTTTTAAAGATTGGTTTATTTATGCAAGAACTGGGGTGTAAGCCAGAGTGCAGGGGGTGAGAGGATTCACCAGAGACAGAGTGGAGAGCAGAACAGGCAGATCTACTGAAATACACTGCTGGGGGGAGCAGTGGGCGAGTCAAGAGAGGTCTGCTGTGCCATGGCCGGGATCGAACTCGTGCTGCAGTGGCTGCTGATAGCTTCATAGTGCTGAGACATAACCCCTTGTGCCACCAAGGAGACTCCTGTTCAAGTTCTTTTGTACTATTGTACTTTGTCTTTCTGTGGCTTTCTACACAGACTGTGTCTTGCTACACAGCACACTAAATACACCTAGTGAGGGTAAGTTTTTGACTCACTTGATAAAGAGAGGAAGGCGAACTGGGCAGAAGTTAGAGGGGAGCAATAAGAGATGGATCAGGCTGTTCCTCACATGGCTATGCAGAGCAGTCTTTGAGGTCCTGTTTGCATGCTGGAGCAAAGAAATGTGGGGGCCGCTCTGCCTTGAAGCTAGCCACTGTTAGAGGGCTGAAAGGGACTGTCCTCAAGTTTGACTTGAGTTGTCTGTCTTTCTGGAGCTAGGCCTCACTGTGGAGAGGACAGAAATGGGATTCCTATTTATATGTAAACATGTATTTGCCTCAATTTGGCCTTCCTTCAGCTGAAGATATTTGAAAAGTAAAATGCATACATAAGTTCATGGTGATGCTGTTATAGCTGATGAGTAACTGATAAATTCATAATGGCCAGATTTGAGTTGCATGTTGGTAAAGTATAATTTTTTGGTAGCAATTTCAGAATTACCATTTTCATAAGTTTCTTCCACTGTATTTAAGAGACGATATTACCAGTGTAGGCACTTTGTTTTCCTAAATTTTACTGAAAATTTAGGCAAATAGTGCTACATGAGATTAAGGTAAGGTTAAGAAGGGTTAGCTGCTGCTCTCACCTTGGGCAGCAACCTCAGTTTCAGAAACGTGCTCGCCGTATGTGAAACAATACTTGTAAGGTACATTTGCCAGTTCGTTCATTGGTTTGGCCTTGGTGAGAATTGCTGTTCCTAGCAATTCAGACTTTTTAGAGGCTGAAGTGGTTTTACATTAGCAAATGCAGTTAGTGTGCACGGTAGACCTGGAGCCATTGCCTGGGTTAAGCTGCCTAAAAAAAAGCTGCCATTAAACCTCGCTGTGTAATGATAGGTGCCTGTCTTACCGTTTTTTAATTGTGATGCTCTTAACCAGTCATGAAGCATTTCTTTTTCTTTCCTGTTGTACTCAGGCAATGCAAAAGGAAAAAACATTAATTGCCACTTAAAGATATGTTGCCCGCATAGGCTACCAGAATATGAGCTCCTTCATGGATAATACAACAACCAAACTTTACTTTTTTTTTTTTTTAAATTTATTTATTTATTTATACAATTACTGGGTACAGTCAGAAGTGCGGGAGGGTGAGAGAACCAGAGCCAGAGCAGAGAGCAGAACAGGCAGAAGGACCGAAGTACACTGCTGAGGGGAGCAGCGGGCATGGCAGGAGAGGTCTGCATGCCATGTGGGACCCTAGCCAGTGGCCAGGGATCGAACCGGCGCTGCAGAGGCTGCGGGCAGCTTTGCAATCCAGTGCTCAACCGCTGCGCCACTGGGGAGGCCCTTTATAGCTCCTACCTATTCTCTCAGATCTCATTTTGTCTCCAAAAAATGTATATAAATTATAAATTACCAAATCTTATGAGAGCAGTCAGTAAGAAAGAGGTTTTTAATTGGCCTATATTCTATTATCGCCTCCTTATTTTTTTAAAAAAATTTTTTTCAAGATAGAATGAAGTGGGGAAGATGATATAAGATACTGAGTGAATTCATAGTTTGAGAAGCCATAAACCAAATGTAAATTTCTTGTTTAAAAACAAAAAGACCTCCCCTACTTTCCTGTGAAGGCTCATTGTACTTTTCAGTGGTTTGTATCACATCTCATTGAGGTGCTTTGAGATCTCCATATTTCCTGGAAGAGTACATTGTTGCAAAATAAAACTGATTTTGAGCTTAATTCTTCATTGAGATCTACTAATATTTAACATACATAACTGGTTTCACTTTTCACTGTCAGCATTTATAGCAGAAAGATTTGACTTACAAATTTTGATATCAGGTTCAGTGCCTGTTTCATTATGAATTCAAGGTCAAGAGAACTTAAGAAATTGAAACTCAGTCTTTCTAGAAGACACTGACATTTTAAACGTCTTTCATGGATGGGTAATGTCATACCATATTCTAAAACATTCTTTAAACTGTTACCATTGTTTATAAAAATTAATAAATTATATATATTTTAGAACAGTTTTAGGTTCATATCAAAGCTCAGTGGATAGTGGAGTTCCCATCCCCCTAAGCCTCTTCTGCCATAGTGGCCCCACTGTCAATGTCCTGTGCCAGAGGGGCCCATTGGTTATAGTTGCACTGGCATTGACAGATCATTATTGACAGGAGTTCATGGTTGACATGGAGTTAATTCTTGGCTTTGTTCATTCTTGTGGATTTTGACAAATGTGTAATGTTGTATCCATCATTATCATCCCACACAGTTTAACTCTTTTAATCTTCTTTCCCCCTTTTCAGCCCTACTTCCTGCTAGCCCCTGACAACACTGATCTTTTCACAAACTCTATCTATACTTTTGCCCTTTTCCCGAAAGTCTTGTTGGAGTCGTCCAATGTGTTCCCTTCTCAGATGTCTCAAGTATTGAGAGTTCCTCTGTGCCTTTTCCTGACTTGATAGCTTTTTTATTTTCTCTGTGCTGAATGGTCTGTTGTCTGGGGGTGCCACAGTGTACTCATCCATTCACCTACTCAACTAGTGAGTAATTAAAAACACTTCATTTCTTTTTTAAAATGAGATATAGTTTAACTAGAGGTGATCATTGTTTTAAATAGAAACTTAAGTTTATAACTTAGATTTATGAGTAACTTTTAAAGTTTGCCATCTTAATACATACACAGTACTGCTTTTAAAATAGCCTAATTTCAGGGCCTCCCTGGTGGCGCAGTGGTTGAGCGCTGAGTTGCGAAGCTGCCCTCAGCCTCTGCAGCGCTGGTTCGATCCCCGGCTGCTCCCCAGCCACCGGAGGAGGGTCCCACATGGCGCGCAGACCTCTCCTGCCGCCCGCTGCTCCCCTCAGCAGTGTACTTCAGTTCTTCTGCCTGCTCTGCTCCCCGCTCTGGCTCTGGTGAATTCTCTCACCCTCCCGCGCTTCTGACTGTACCCAGTGCTTGTATAAATAAATAAAAAAAAATCTTTAAAAAAATATATAGCCTAATTTCAAAAATAATTGTATTTTAGAAATTTAGTAAATATTTTGGTTTAAATTGTTTTTGTTACTTAGCATTAGGCACAAAAAAAGTTTGAGATAGTTTTCAATCCTTTGGGCAGTGATAGGAATCTTTCCTGGAGAAATAATCAGATGGGGGAGGAGGATGTGACACAGAGCCCCAGTTTCTACCAGTAGAAATAGGACCGAAAGGGGGGGGGGGCACACGCTCACATGGGCAGAGATGGGTAGCCATTGAGTTGGTTCTTGGAAAAATATCCGTGGGCGTGGGAAGTTTCGTGGAGGGGAATGTGAAATTTTAAAAAGTAGAGAGTACCAAAAAGCAGGATGCAGTAAAAGTCTTGATTTGCTAGCAAACACCAGTAAATGTTTGTCTCCATAGATAAAATACTAGAAGGAAATATGTTGAAATTAAGTGACTGTCTTGGGCCTCCCTGGTGGCGTAAGAGGTTAGGCACTGCACTGTGAAGCAATCCGCAGCCTCTGTAGCACGAGTTCGATCCCCGGCCAGCCAGGGAGAAACCCACATGGTGCA
The DNA here is from genome assembly GCF_964194135.1 of Talpa europaea. Taxonomy (NCBI): domain Eukaryota; kingdom Metazoa; phylum Chordata; class Mammalia; order Eulipotyphla; family Talpidae; genus Talpa; species Talpa europaea. Next base: position 88,734,866 of record NC_140077.1, on the reverse strand, counting down.
GCAGACCTCTCCTGACTTGCCCGCTGCTCCCCTCAGCAGTGTTTTTCAGTCAGTCTGCCTGTTCTGCTCCCCTCTCTGTCTCTGGTGAATCCTCTCACCCTCCGCATCTCTGGCCTGTACCCCAGTTCTTGTATACATAAATAAATAAATCTTTAAAAAAAAAAAATAAAGTGACTGTCTCTAGGCACTGGGACTGATTTTCTTGAACTTCTCACCATTTTACAAATTTTCCTAAAGTTATTTTGTTAGGAAAAAATAAGAAGCATTGCTAATACACATTTGTTAGAACAGGAAATAGTCCCAATAATTATATGAGATTTTATAGTAATTGTACAGTGTGCCATTCCTTGAATTTGACTGTGCTTTGTATTTCTTCACTGTCCAAGACTAAATTTCTCATCTTCACTTTGAAAGTTCTACAAGCATTACTTTTCTCATTTTCTGTCCAGAGGTTTACTATCATAAAACTACCCCCTTCCTGTTTCCACTGATTTCACACACCATCTTGAAAGACTCTTGCTTTTAGAAATTTTTGGGGGGCTACTCTTCTTTTACCAAGTTAAAAGAAGTCAGTATATTTCAAACAGGGAAAAGATACTGAGACTTGACCCTTAAAATGAATTAGTTGTTTGCGTTTTGCCATTTGGTTTTTTTTTTGTATGTAATAAATTTTTTTTTAATGTTGTGCTATTATTGAAATGGGCTGATGTCCTCTCATTTTATTCAGATGATAATGTGTATACGTTCTAGGACAGGATCATAGACATTTATTTTTAAAATAGCTTAAGGATAATGAATGATAATTTTTACAAATACTCTTTTTTTGCAAATATTCTTTCATAGAAAAACTGTTGGAAAAAAAAATACCAGGAAGACTTTCATAATTCTCCATCAGGAGATATCAGAGTGCCCTTTATGATATATCTTAATAATAATTAACATTTACTGAATGTTTATTATGTCTTAGCATTGTCCTAAGCGTGTTATAGTACTCCTCTAATCTCGACAAAAACCTGGCAAGTAAATTTTAGTGTTTTTCTCATTTAGTGAAGAGGAAATGGAAGCGTGAAAGGTCAGGCTGGGGCCCCAGCCCTGTGAGCTGCTACAGGCTCTGGACCCAGGCAGCTTCAGATGCTTTAATCCTGAGCACTAGAAATCCTGAGGCAGCAGGTTTTCTTAAAATTAAAAAAATTAGGTTTTAGACTTTTTTGTCAAGACTTGCAAGCAAGGGTTTTTCCAGGATGTCAGAACTTCAGTCTGATTCATGGTTGTGGACTGTCAGTGCTCATACACTAGGCCAGAAATAGGCATTTTTCAATGCAGTGAAAAGGGATTAGGGATCCTTTTCTGCTGTATTTCCTTATGTTGGGAAAGGATTTCAACCTGTATTCTGTCATTAATTAGCTCTTTGATTATAGCTGCATCAAAAAACTGGTTATCAGAAGTGCACATTTTGGATGGGATGGAATCCCATCCAGTCCCTAGCTCCCACCTCTTGCTTTAGCTCCTGACCTGTGCTTTTTTTTTTTTTTTTTTTCAATTGGGTCATTGTCAAATAGAAGTTCATTTGCTCTTTCGATTTTCTTTTTTTTTTTTCATAATTAATTTCCTTGTTGTGCATGATCTCTGATGCCAAATTGTCAAGGTTCAGAATCTGTTTAACTGTGTACTCTCTACATGAGCTGGGGCAAGTTAGAAACTGTCTTCACTTTCGTCATCTGTAAAATTGGGATCATAAAAATACAATGAAAGTCAAATGAATTAACATGAAATTATTTGCTGCTCAGCAAATTTTCCTTGAAATTGCATAAAGGATTTCCCTGGAATACTGATAACTATGAACTAGTTCCTAATTTATTTTTATTTTTTTTAATAGTTTTTTTTTTTTATAGAGGCATGTTTTATTTATTTGTTTGTTTGTTTGTTTTGTTTATACATGCCATGGGTACAGTCAGAAGCGCGGGAGGGTGAGAGAATTCACCAGAGCCAGAGCGAGGAGCAGAGCAGGCAGAAGGACTGAAGTACACTGCTGAGGGGAGCAGCGGGTGGCAGGAGAGGTCTGCGTACCATGTGCCACCCTCCTCCGGTGGCCAGGGAGCAGCCGGGGATCGAACCGGCGCCGCAGAGGCCGCGGTCAGCTTCGCAACCCAGCGCTCAACCACTGCGCCACCAGGGAGGCCCTAGTTCCTAATTTAGATAGTGTTTTAGTTACCTGTGGTTTGGGAGACTATACACCAAGTTTATTCTCTTTATCTAGATGAATAAATTGGCAGTGAGGATAACTGCTTGTGTGAATACTGTCTAGGCATTGGGCATCACATGATGCAATTAATGTGATGACATGTGCTACTATAACTCACATTTCTTTTTTTTCTTTTTAGGTTCTGAACAAAGAGCAGATTTGTATATGGAAGGAAAAGACCAGCTGGGGGGTTGGTTTCAGTCTTCCTTGTTAACAAGTGTGGCTGCAAGGAAACAAGCACCTTTTAAGTAAGTCTCTCCCTCAGCGAAGCCAGTACACAGAGCTGCTGCCTCTTGGCCAATCGCTACGTGAGGCCTCATGCTGAGTGACACACACGATGGAACACTGCCCTTACTAGCTTGCGCGCCCCCGTGTCCTGAGAAAAATGAGGTTGAAGTAAAAAAGGCGATGGCGTTACAGAAGTCTCATCACTGTGATACAGGTCATCACTCCCAGAAGAGGGGGCCTCGGCAGGGAGGATGGTGGGAAACCTGGGGAAAGGAAGTCCTGAGCTTGGGGATGGAAAAAGGGATACTCTGGGGAGGTGAAGAGCTGAGTTCCACAGCCTTACCTGTGCAGTGCCCACAAGCGGCTAAGGAAGGGAAACATTCCTTTATGAATTCTAGTAATTTAGGGATCCTTTGTAGACAATTGCTTTCCTTATTCAAATGTGCAGATAGAAGTGCTCATCAGGAAGATTCTTCCATAACTTGAGATTTTGCTATCTTACAGTAGCCCACTCCAGAGTCTTTACATGTTTGTTTTTTGTATCACTTGTTTTAAAAACCATGGAGCAGCACGTATTTCTCTTAGGTTGTCTATTGCAGGATAATTTCAAGGGATAACTGTCCTTTTTAAGACATACTTTTTCCTTGTTAGTTTTAATGATCAAGACCAGTGATAATATTCAGGAAATTTTCCATTGGATGTAATCATATAAAATATTCCTTTGTTTAATTAGAGGTGGAACTATTTGACAATTATGATAAATAAGCTGTTGAGAAATGACTTCCTTGTAAAAAAATCTTTCCTACAAAATATGTCAAGAAAAATCTATTCAATCTTATTTTCATGTCAAACTCAGATACTCATTTTAAACTGTTACATCATCTGGTTGTCATCTTAGGACTGTGGTGGTTCATGGATTCACTCTAGGAGAAAAGGGGGAGAAGATGTCCAAGTCTCTCGGCAATGTCATTGACCCTGACGTCGTCATCAATGGGGGAAAAGTAGGTGGTTGCCTGAAGGTTTTTTTTTTTTTTTTAAAGCTCTTAAGTTGGTGACCAAAACTCTTCATTATAGCTACTCACTGTTTAAAAAAAAGAAAAAGAAAAAAAAAAAAACCAAAACCCAAAAGTCATCTTCCATACTAATAGTGGCAGCCTTGTTAGATCTTTAGATCTGGATTCTTAAATAACACATGATTTTAATGAAGGGAGGTGCTGGACTTGGCTCTTTTTGCTCATTTCAAGTCTGAATCACAGATCCTGACCCATTGTATCCTTTTTTTAATTGTTTGAGCTTTTAAATATGTAAGCTCTAGTTGTATGCTTAAATGGAAATAATTGCAACTTCTAGATGCATGTGTTATTATTACATTCTTGGAGTGTAAACTCTTTAATACACTTAAAAATAAGTTGTTAATGAATATCAAATCTGGGGTGCTGATATCTTGGTTTGTATCAGATGTGCTTTCGGAAAAGAAAGCTTATATCTGTTATTTTTACTCCTTTGGCTTTTTATTGTCCTCATGCCCAGTAATGGTTTCTCTGTGATTGCTGCGAGGGCGCTGTGAGAGGGAAGGTGGAGCTCTAAGCACCCACTGTCGCAGGCGTGTGCAGACAGGGTGAGGGCCAGACGTGCTGGCGTCTGGTTGTCAACAGGGCTGGAGAGCGGACTCTTCTGTGTTCCTGTCACACTTCACAAGCAGCCTGACTTCTGGGGTTGTTAGCTCTTATTCATTACAGTGCAGATAATTTTTTTTTAAAGATTTATTTATTTATACAGGAACTGGGGTACAGGTCAGAGGCATGGGAGGGTGAGAGAATTAACCAGAGAGAGCGGGCAGCAGAACAGGCAGATGACTGAAGCCACTGCTGAGGGGAGCAGCAGGCGAGACAGGAGAGGTCTGCCACACCATGTGGGTATCTCCTTGGCCGGCCTGGAATCGAACCCGTGCTGCAGAGGCTGCAGATAGCTTCACAGTGCAGCGCTCAACCCACTGCACCACCAGGGAGGCCTTATGTGCAGATAGATTTTATGCTCATATTGTGCTCAAACATTTCTGGAAGGAAACATACCTAAAATACTGGTTTTCCTAATTGAGTGAAAGTCATTTGTTTCTTTCTTCCCTCAATGAAAAGGACCAAACCAAAGAGCCTCCCTATGGAGCCGATGTCCTTCGCTGGTGGGTGGCTGAGTCCAACGTCTTCACTGAGGTGGCCATTGGCCCGTCTGCACTTACTGCTGCCAGAGATGATATTAGCAAGGTCGGAGTCATTACTTGTACCTCTAAATACAAACGTTTACTCAGTCATTATTAAAATAAATGAGACACGTTTGCAGCTTGGCACTGTAACACTGAGCTGTCCATATGTTGTGAGTGTTTGAAAATATCCTGTTTATTTGCTTAAAAATACTAGTAATACTAATTCATATAAAAATAGCATAATATGTACTCAATGACCTTTAATGTTTATTCCATTTATCTTCATTTTCACCTATACATTTTTACTCTGAGGTGAATAAACTGGGCCACTGATAGGTGCTTAAGGTTATAAAGAAATAATGAAAATTCAGCCTTTATGTGTAATGTCCAGGGGTGGTTTCTTTCAAGTGGGCTGTTGAAATGAGTTTTCTGTTTTTGCATTTTTAATCTTATTTAGGAATGATATTATTTGAAAAGTATCCCATTAAGAAAGTAATGTATTGAATAAAAATTAAGAGAATTAAGAAAGCTCATGGGTAGGAATTGAAAGCCTCTTTTTTTTTTTGTTTGGGTTTTTTTTTTTTTTTTTTTTTTTGACTGCTCATGTTTTTCTCAATATCAATAGCTTAGGAATACACTGCGCTTCCTTTTGGGAAATGTGGCTGGTTTTAACCCAGAGACAGATTCTGTCCCAGTTGGTGACATGTATGTCGTCGACCAGTACATGCTGCACTTGCTGCAGGATTTGGCAAACAAGGTAAGCGTGAATCAGTAACCTTGTGGAAAATAGAAAGACGAGCACTGTTTGTTGTACATTGAAAGCTATGTTGCCTGAGGAGAAAAACCTGACTAGACATTGTAGCTACAGCTTTGAGAAAGGTTACACTTGACAAATGCCACACATCCCTATGTCACTCGGGTATAAAGTCTGATGATTTTCTTTTAGTCTTGAGAGACTAGAGAAGTGCTGGTGGGAACAGTAGGCCCAGGCTGCCTCTCCTTTGGCATTTCTCTCAGGGTGAACTCTGTACTCTGACAGAAGGAGCTGTGCTTTGTTTACCTGCAGAGGTACTCCTCAAGGTGCAGAAATGAAATGACTGCACCTGTGTGACTTGGAAGATAATTTGTGTTTTCTCAAAAAGTGGAAGTGCGGCTGCTTCCTTGTACCCTGAAGTTAGGGGGATGCAGATGTTTGCCCAATTCTACTTTCCAGGCATGAGTGAGGGAATATTGCCCCCACACTTAATTCTCAGTGGTGTGGCTTCATCATTTAGAAGCTGTCTTTCTCTTGGATGAGTGGGTTTTTGTGTGTGTGGTGTGGTTTCCAGGACACTAGTCAGTATCTTCTGAGGGTGGTCAAACTTGATATCCAGAAATGACACATAGAAAACCTTTAACAGCTCTTGCACCTTGTTTTGTATTTTTCCAGATTTACACATATTTGAAAAGGAACATGTGTTACTTATGATGACTTGCTTTTTCATTTCTTATCCCAGCTTCCAAATGTTTTTGGCTTTGTCTCCTAGATTAACGATTCATACAAGCAATATGATTTTGGAAAAGTTGTTCGACTGTTGAGAGCATTTTATACCAGAGAACTCTCTAACTTTTATTTCAGCATAATCAAAGATCGGTATGTACGACTTGGGTGTTTAAAGGCTCAACAAATATTTCTTGTCTACTTCCTTGTGGCAGCTGAGACACAGTGGCTAGTGGGGCGGGCAGCAAGGCTCACGGATCTGGAAGCTGGGCTCCCCCACTGAACAGGAATCTGCCCGCCACTCACCAGCTTTGTGATTTGGGGCATCTTATCCTGTTCTCACAGCTGCTTTAGCTGTACATTGGTGTTGCTAATACTCTTATGTGATGAGAATGAAAACAGATTATGTTCTTAATGCCATTTGATAAAGTAAGTGCTCAGTAAAAGCTGCTAATACGAGAACAGTGTGTATTTGCAAATCTTGGGAGGCTGGTGGGAGCGTATACAGGCAGTTACTGCTGTTATAACACTGTGGTGACAGTAGTGTTCTTTCAGAGGAAGCTTGGAGTTGACTTTGTGTTGTAAATGGAGATGGTGCTGTCTTTAGAATAACTGGGCCAGTAAGCAGTGCCAGCCCCAAGTCACTTCCATGTAAGAACTGCAACCGCCCAGCTCCCTTTTACAGCAATTAGACAAGTGGTGTGTTAAATGCCATCAACCTGCTGGTTAGTTGTACTGTGACAGTCCTCAAGACTGGCTGCCCTCTAGCTGAAAAACAGATCAGACAATGTACAGCAACTGAGTTTTTGAGGACACTGGCACACCTGGGAGGAATGAAGTTGAATGGAGGAACTTATCAAAAAACTGTGACAGACTATTTTGCTTTGGATTAAAAGATGACTAGAGCCATAGGATTAGCCATAGCCAGACTGGCAGGGGTGGCACGTAAGGAGTTGTCAACTGCTGAATTGGTTTTTCTTAATAGGCTTTACTGTGAAAATGCAGATGAGCCCAAGCGACGCTCTTGTCAGACTGTGCTAGCTGAGATTTTGGATGTAATCGTTCGTTCTTTTGCTCCCATTCTTCCTCACCTGGCCGAAGAGGTGTTCCAGCACATACCTTATGTCAAAGGTAAGGGATACTTGATTTGTTCTCTAAATGAAAAAGATTTCTGATGAGGATACAACTTCCAGTTTCATCCACTTCATATCAGCGGTCCTTACTTGTCCACAATGAATGCTGTGTGGCCTGGTGTGTTGTGGCCATTCGGTACTTTCTGCCCCTGATAGCAGAGTGTGATGAATTTCAGAATGGCCTTTGGGCCACCTTGCAATGCTTTCTGAAATGTGGCCTCGTAGCAGCTTGACTGCATTTAGAAGTCACTGTTTCTTAAATACTTGTATAGTTTAGGTCTCATTAAAACATAGTGCCTTTTTAAAAAGTAATTTTATTAATAGTTTACTCTGATTGTATTAAAATTACAGAAAATCACAAACTATAGATGTTTAAAAAGAAACTTCATCTTTCTATCTAGAGGCTACTGCGGTCGCTATTGGGAGGCTTTTTTATAGTACTTTCTTTGAGGTATCCTTTTCTCTTTGAGATCTCACTTTGTAGTTTATTCTTCTTAAATGTAACATAATTATTTCCCAGTGCTGATGGCACTTAGGACTGGCTCCATGATCTTTTGTCACATGATTACCATAAATAACACTTCTAACCTCCCACAGATAGAAAATATTTGGTGGTTGCTGGTTTATGTACAGACTAGAATCCATGTCAGTGAGTTTACTTTTTTCCTTTTCAAAAGAGCCCAAGAGTGTGTTCCGTACTGGGTGGATCCGCACCAGCTCCATCTGGAAGAAGCCGGGCTTGGAGGAAGCGATGGAGAGCGCGTGTGCAATGCGAGACTCCTTCCTCGGAAGCATCCCTGGCAAGAATGCAGCTGAGTACGAGGTTATCATTGTTATAGAGCCTGGGCTGCTTTTTGAGATAATAGAGGTGAGCAGTAGTTGGTGACTTTTGAAAGGGTGTTAGTATTAGACAACTTCACCTGAAATGTTTTCAAAATCCTTGCATAAGATTTTTTTTCAATTTAGAAATTAGTATTTCTGTCTCCTGATACTACCACTGATTCTGTGCTCCTTCCCTTTCTAAAGAAACACATACTCTGGGGCGATTTATAAGCCAGGACCAGGAAGGTATAATAAAGTTGTAATAGCAGTGCAAGCCCTCAGGGCCATTTAGACTAAAGATGTCATGCAAACCCATGGCAGTAATATCAGAATACACAAGAAGGGGGAGTTTTGTGCTAAGGAACTGACTTTCAGAGAATTTTATCAGTCTGGACCAGATTCAGAACAAATCCCAAGGATTTCGTCCATCTTTTTCTCATGAGATGTGGAGAAATTTCATTTGCTCCAGCAAGTTAGCTTTTCATCTCAAAGCATCATCCTACTTTACTTCCAAAAGGGCCATCAGAATTTCTTCTTGAAATTCTTAGCAGTTGATCAGATTGGCTTATCACTTAACATTTGACTCAAGAATTTTCTCGTTTTACAGCTTTAGAAGAAAATTGGCAATACATATTTATAAGCTTTACTAGTACCAAAATTTTCTAAAAAAGGATTTTTGCATCTGATTGGTAAGAGTTGTGACTTGAAATAGCTAGTAGGTATAAGGTTATTGATCCGGTAACAGGGAATTGACATTATAGTCACATTTCAGAATATCCAAGTTGGGAAGTTCTGGCCTATTCATTGTGTGAGTGAAATAAAGTAGGACCTGGTGGAGGCCTGTTTCCCTACATGTCGTGTTCCTTTGACTTCATATTTCCAAGTAATAAAATGAAAAAAATACAGCTCGTTTGCATCATTCATATTAAGAAATACTTTGAGATGTAAAAAAAATGAATATATTTTCTCTAAATATATTTTATACAAAGTAGCTGTATATGAGTTGGTCAAAACCAAATTAATCTTTTTAAAATCTCCAGTTTTCTCATGAGCTGCTTTTAAGGACTTGAAAAATATGAAAGTGTTAGTAGCAAACACCCAAATCAGTGTGCTTGAGGGTTCTGTGCCTTGTGCAGATTCGACCACCAGCCTGTTTGTCCAGATAGTATCTCAAGGCCTCTCTAGTGCAGTAAGCAGGAGATGGACAAATGTGGGCTTGAGGCGGGCTGACCTGGGTTGGATTGCAGCTCCACCACCTGTTGGTGAGAAACCTGGGCAGCTTCATCTCCCTGGACCTATTTCTAGGTTAAATGTGGATAATTAACGGTGTGTTGTGTTGAGAAATAATGAAAACTTAGCATTTAGCAAAGTGGATGTAACTGGCACAGAGCATACTCATAGTAATTACTGTTGGACATTTTCACTTAAAACCTTTTGTAGTAAGAATTGATGTATTTAATAGTATTGGCCCAGGAGCTGCTGGTACCAAAGCATTCCTTGCTAAACACAAGAATTCACAGTGTCTATTTCTATAACCCTGGTTTATGGTAGTTCAGTGGGTAACTTTCACTGCTTGCTCCCAGATGCTGCAAGCTGAGGAGACTTCTAGCACCTCTCAGTTGAATGAACTGATGATGGCTTCCCAGACAACACTGCTCTCTCAGGAACCACGAGCACTGCCTGCAGATGTAATTGAGCTTAAAGGGACATTCCTAATCAACTTAGAAGGTGAGGTGGGGAGAGTCGGTGTTCCCTGGAGAATGTGTGATAATTACAGGTCCTCTCCAACTTTCCAGTGGACTTTGTTCTAAAGGCTGCTGTTCACTTGACATCTATGGAGGCAGTGACCACCTTTCTAAAGCAGCTCTCTGGAGTCCCACCTGATAATCTTGGGAACGAGGGGCAAGGGTAGAAGAGATTTTCCTTCTTGTCCCGGGACTGAGTATCACTGTATTTGAAGTTTGTGGCCTCACTCCTATTTGGCTCCTCTGGTTGGTGGTGCGCTAGTCCTGCCCAGCCCTGCTGCTCTTCCACATTGATTCTAAAATACACTGTGCACACCCCATTTTTAATGAGTGGTTACTGATTTTTTTTTTTTTTTTTGGTGGGACACTCGCCGGTGGCCGGGGATCAAACTGGCGCTGCAGAGGCTGTGGGCAGCCTCACAACCCAGCGCTCAACCGCTGTGCCACCAGGGGAGGAGGCCCGGTTACTGACTTTTTAATTGAACTCTTTCTCTCAGTGTTACCTCAAAAGCAACGTTCTGTAGCTGGCTGATAGGGTATTTTTCTCAAACTAATTCATTTCTTATGGAGCAAATGAAGGGCAGAGTGATGTTAACAGAACTAACATGCAGATAGTCTGGGGAAAGTGATGCTGCCTGTGTTTTTCAAAATAGCTCTAGGTACCAGCAGGTGGTAGGAGGTGAATTTAGAGGCATCACTTTAAATCAGAGGCCTGGCAGCAATGACTGGCCTAGTTTCTAGCTTACCTTGCTTTTCAAAATGTTAAAATGCCTTCTTTGTGCAATGACTTAGACATCAGACTGATAACATAGTAATGAGGGCAAATTATTTTCTAAGTGCCTTAAAGTGAAATTTTGTTTCCTTTTGTCCAAATCAAGCTTTAAGTGGGGACGTTGCTGTTGTCACTATAATTTGATTTTTTTTAAATTGGTAATTAAATAATTTATCAGAACTCTGCCTAGATTGAACTAAAGGCGTGCTTTGCCCAAGTACAAACAGAACTCAGTGACTTTGAGAATAACCAGTTCATGTCTCAGGCTGAGATTCCCCAATTCTCTCCAGTAATCAGGCTGTGCAGTCCACTGTCCTGGCCATTGTTATAACGTGAGAGAAGCTGTGTCCCACAGCCTCTCCTGGGCAGGGAGGAGTGAACTTTGAAGAAGGAGCTCCTGCAAATCTAGTTAAGGACTAAGAGCCAGACAGATGAGTGGCACTCTTTTCTTGGATTCTTTCCTCACAGGTGGTGACATTCGTGAAGAGTCCTCATATAAAGTGATTGTCATGCCAACAACCAAAGAAAAGTGCCCTCGTTGTTGGAAGTATACAGCCCAGTCTTCAGATACACTCTGTCCCCGGTGCGCAGAGGTTGTTGGAAAGTAGCAGCTTACTGGTGCGACAGCTCTCTGCAAGACCCCCACCCCACTGTGCTGACTAGGAGTTCAGAATGGACTGTGCACAATACTGGGAAGAAAGCCAAGATTCAGGTAATGAAGGAAAGAGAAAACGGGGAAGGATGAAGGTCAGAATCAGAACAGTGTTTCCTGTAACTAGATAAAATGTATATACGTGCAGAAAAAGATGCAGATGGATGCCATGAGCTAATACAATGAGCATGCTTGCCTTCAAATATGGCTGAGCAGAAATGTTTTATATTTTACGAATTTTTTGACTCAGTATTTAAGTTCTATGTTTATAATGTTTAAAAATAAAGGCTTTCTGGAAAAATACTGACTGATGTTGGTACAATCAAGTAAAGAAATGTGGTTTTGAAGGAGAATGGAATAGATACCGTTCCCTTTAGGGATGAAGATTAATTTCCTTTTGTCTTAATAGAAACATCAACCCTTTCAGGATAAGTTAGGTGTGATTGTTTTTGCCTAAGAAGAAAAACAAGTTTGCTACTCTTTTATACAAGAGGAAAGAAATCTGCATACATACGTGAATGTTCAGAAGACAACAAGAAAACTGGAAATTTATTGACTGATATACAGAAGCTCATGACAATGAACATAGAATAGCATATACAGGATTTTACTACTTTACAGTACATTACAGCAGGTAATAGAGCATCTTATGAACAGTTCCGTGTTGGATTACAGTCTTTCTAGGGGTGGCTAATCCTATTCAGTAGAAATCTAAATTGCAGAAGCCCCAGAGCCCTACCCTGCAGGGAGAGGCCTCACTGCTGCTCATGAGCACTGCTCATCTCCTATGATGGAATGAAGCACGGCAACTTCTAGGTGGACATGACACTCCACGTAAGCTAGTTTTGTTAAATTTGGGTTTTGTGATCTTTAACTTGCAATTCATCAAGTAAAGTAACTTAAATGAACTTGTTAAATTAAGGTGAAATTTTTTTTTTTTTTGCAAAAGTACAAAGCATTTAGAAGCCTGGGGCTGTGTTCCCTCTGACTCTTCTAGTTCTCCCTCTAAATACAACCTGTAGTGCCAAAGTTAGGGTTATTTGAACACTTGTTTTCCTTGAGCAGTATGCAGTGGAATTTAACAAGGTACATAATGAAGAAAGGCTGCCACTCATTGTCTTCCCATCAACCTGTAAGTGCAACAAAGCCTGTTTCAGAAACCACCTGCTTGCTTAAGTTCTAATTCCTTTACTTGTGGCTTTGTTATTACAGAATATATAGTTATTAGATATTTTTCCTTTTTTCCTATCAGATTTATTTTAAAAGCCCTTGATGAAATAGTAAAATATTTAACTGCTTTTCTTAATTCAATCCAGAAGTCAATTCTAAAATTCTGTGAATGGCAGATTTTAAGATTACAAATCTAACCAGAGACTCAATGATTCGTTAATAGTTCCATGAGCCATATTTCGGCTTACTGTGTGTCCTGTTTAACCAATTTTATCTAAAATGCTTATTAGTTACCCCGGCCCCCAAAAATGATAATGGAATCAAAGTGAGGACCTGACTTCAACTTTGACCAGTCTCCCAAATTTCTAAGTGACTTTGTAAAGTCAGCTGCCTTTACGAGGAAGCATGACACTGTCTGGATGGGGCAGAGGCTGAGGTAGGACTGGCTCATGGTCCTTGTCGAGGTCACTGCTATACAGTGCGTGCCTCAGTCAGTATTACAGGCCCTCACCCAGTGTAAGGTTTAACAGCGAAGTTCTTATTTGCATGTGATTTTTAAAATTACGTTACACCAGGATACCCTCACATATCAGACTTTTTTCTTTATATCCATGAAGGACACACTCCAACTTTGTACAATTGCTAGAGCTGACTTCTTACAAGGAAGTGAACAAACTTCTGTATCACGGTATCACAGTGAGTTACTATGAGTAACTATTGTGATCGAGACTATCAAGAATTGCACTATATGGCTACATTCCAAAAACATACCATAACAAATACCTGGTATTTTAGAGCACAATGCACTTTAGTTTTAATTTGGTTTTAATCAACAAATAAGTGCCAGCTCTTGGACTGCTCTAGGCACTATAGGGTTCAAAATTAGTTTTATATTCTTAACACCGCCATGAGGTAGGTTAGCTAAAGCTGTAGTATCACTGAGCATTTCCTATACTGTTCCCAAGAACAGACAGCATTACCAAATCCCAGAAGCAGACATTTCTAAACACTTGTAGGAAAAACAAAGTTGGACTTAAACATTTTCATTCTTGGCCCTTTTGTGGTAAATAGATTTTACACAATAATGCATTTTTCACAGTACCTGGTGCTACAATCTTGGCAAAAGCAAGTCTTCATTATAATTAACTTCACCGTGTTGCTTGCATCTCGGATTCTGAATTTTGGCAAGAACAGCAGGTTGAGGGCCCCCGTTAGTATCTCTTCTGGTGATCTTGAACTCATGATTCCTACTCAAGCAAGGTCAGCCTCTTCTGATGGCAGCAGCACGACCTCTGGGAAAGGACCTTGTCAACGTCTGGAATTCCAAGTGCAGCCCTGAGTGGGGTTCCATGAAAGCACAAGCATTTCCCCCACATTTCTGAGAGGGGATGTTTCTCGTTCTACTGTTGGAGACTAGATATGAACACATTTACATTTAATTGTATTTTGAGTATGAAATATAGGATCTTTTAAGAACAAAGTTTAACAATGAAACTACTTAAGTGCTCAAATTAGAAATAAACAGTAAAATGTATTAGTAATAGTATAATTGGTATTTGCTTGTGTTCAGTATTAATCAAAGGAGTGGAATTATCCAGGACTGCTTTTCAAAAGTAATATATATTTTTATTTTACAAAATAAGACATACTCCCCCCATAAAATTCCAGATCTTACTATGTAAAATAACCATGCACTGAATTATAGCCATAATTTTGGACAGGTGTCAGTAGCTAGGTGTCATAAAGTAGGCATAGATATGGCTTCGACAGCTTCCACAAGGTGCAAGGCTAGAGTGTACTGCCCATGGTTTTCTGGCAGAAGCTCCACCACTCTATGTACTAGTTTAGCTGTTGTTGCAATTGGCACTTCAGTGTTTTGAAGATCTTGAGGGTCCTGCAAACGGGACACAAAAATAATCCATGCAGTATATACAATAATAATTTCTCTTAAAGTGAAGTTACCAGGATAGTTATTTCCCAACAAAAATGCTTTTCCCTAGAAAAGCATTTGTGAGTATCTCACAAATTTTCTTAATCAAAATTAAATAGAAACTTAGGAAAATAGCCAATGACCTTTTGGCCTCTCCCTATTGTGCTTACCATTGCTTTTAGCCAAGTGCAGAGAGTGGGTGGCAGCCTGGCCAGCAGCTCCATGCCTTCCTTAGTCTGGGTGTGCAGAAGTGTGTAGGCCAGCCTCTGCCCGGTCAGCATCAGTAGATGAGAGGCCAAGACCTCTTTGTCACGAACCTGGAGAATGGCCTGAGGACATGAACAGGGGCAAATACATAGTGAGAGCTGACAGTCTGAGTCTGGGAAAGGCACTGCCCAGGAAGAGATCATGGTAATTCTTGAGCTATAGCCATGACTACAAACTTAGCATTTAAACTCCAAATTTCTGCTCATCACCTACATTTTTATTACCTGATCTTTCAGTTCATTTTCAAGCTTTTGGCAAAGAAAGGGAATTGAATTAGGTGATATAACTGCTCGAAAGTCTCTAATGGCTTTTGAATGCACCGGGCGAAATCCTGGGCCACAAGATCCTTGAGGACTTGGCCAACCTCCACCCCCTCTGTGCTTTCTGTGTACTATTTCACTGTTGCCTAGTTTTGAGTGCAGTGGTTGCTTTCACTCTGGTACTCAGTTCAGACATCACTCTGACCAATATTATGGTAGCTCATATTTTATTCATATGAACCTGTTTGTACCCCCTCCCCCCGCATTTATCATTTAATACAAAAGTGGCTGCTCTATCAATTCCATGAGGAAGGATCCTGCTCCCTCTGCATGAAATAGGCCTGTCATACCAGGGAGTTTTACTAAACAAGGATCAGAAACAGCCCTGATTAAAGTGTTGTATTTAACTATTCTATTCTGTTTCTAAGCCTAGGAACTAATAAAAGGAAAAGCTAAAAGTTTTATCACAGACTTTTGCTGATTCAATTTTACATTAACAGGGTCATGATCACCTCTTCTCCCAAATGGTCGACTCCATAGTTGTAGAGCTCCCCCACGTAATGCCGTCTGACGACATCTTCACTAACTTGGAGGTGAAGGGCCAAGTACACAGCTAGCGCAGGCCAATCTGGGTCGTTCCCAAAAGGAGAGATCGGTGCTTCCTCTGAGGAGTCTTTGTCCTTCATGACTGCATGCTGGGCCTGGACAGCTGCACTGACAACTTTCAGTAAGAACTTGAAAATGGAGACAGAAATGGCAACATCTCAGTGTCTAAGTCAAAAGTAATTGTTGAGCTTTCTGTCAATTAGAGTAGCTTTTCTATTGAAATTATCAGTTGAAAGGGAAATTAATTATCAGTTAAAATTTCAAAAATTGCCTTGGTAGTGGCTATCCTTTAAAGGACAGCCAGATACTGTTTTCTTTTCCCCCAAGAAACAAAATCAAAATCCAGTGTCTGTAAATTACCTGTTGTCGTAGTAAGATAAAATTTGGATCCATTTCCCCACTAGGTAGTAACTGAATTGAAGTCAGGTCTTTGAAAAATGCATTTTTTCCCTAAAGAGAAAAGAGCTGATTGAGTATGGATTGATAAGGGGGGGGGAGGGGAGAGGAGGGTGGTAAGGATTTTACTCATTTTTTTACAATTATCCAGTGTGGGGATGACAGTGATTAAGGTGGCCCCAGGCATCCCTCCTCCTGTCCTCATTCCCAGTGGACTCCCCTTCCCTTGAGTAGGCTGGTGACTCACTGCTGACAAGCAGAATCAGACAGTGGTAACAGTGTTCTTCCAAGACTAGTTCACGAAAGGACAGTGGTTTCTGCCCTGGGTGCCCAAACCCACTCTCACTGGCTCTGAGGGGAGCCCGCTGTGAGCTGCCTGATGGAAAGCACTCTCGACTAGGCGCCGGATCCCACCCATCCCTTCAGGTAAGGCCCCTGCCCAGCCCAGCTTTGAGATGAGACCTTAACCCTCTCATGAGGGAAACTCAGATTCCTCACCTACAAAAATAATAAACATTTGTGCTCTTAGCCACTATATTCCAGGATAATATATTTTGCAATAAGACAGAACTAGTACTTAACCTATACTGATTAAAAGAAAAATCCTTCTGAACTGTTATAAAACAAAGGTCTCAGAACACAGGATTTCAGAAGTTCCTTGGCATGAAATTCATCACAGAGCAAAGCTGAACCTGAGATTAGGTGGGCCTCCGTGTCCACCAACCCCACCATCTCAGGGTGCTATTCTGTCATCTGCAAGTAAATCATCCCAAGTAGCATCAAGTGAAAATTCTAGACCTACCTGTCCTTTTATTAATGAGAAGTAGCAATCCATGGAAAGTTTTTTTCCATACTCTCACCCATAAGCTGTCACTTTCTAATTTGTGCTGGTAATGGCAAAGCCAAGGTTCTGTTTTACTAACCACCATGCTGCCACAAAGCGCTGAGCACACACTCACCACTGTGTTCATCTAACTGCATGTCTGGTTTGGCACAGTTGCTTCTGAGGAGAATACTGAGACATACTTTACTTTGGTTTTTACAATCTTGAAAGGTAATCCATGTTTATAAGTGTAAGTATCAGACTTCTAGTCTGCTTTCAAAAGTATCCTGTTAGGATCTAATGTTATGGTTACTTTTTAGAAAAGATTTCTTAAAATGTACATTTGTTTACATTTTCCCTTAACGTGTCTAACTAAAATCTTCCTGATAGGGCTTCCTTGTGAATACCCAGTACTGGAGTTCATTCTAGCCCCTTCTACCTGCTTTGGCATTCTACCCAACCTGTCCTTAGATTACCGGTTCCTCTAAATCCACCATGAGTTCTGTCACTTGTCCTCATTCCCACTAGCTCCTAACTCCAGTGGTTTCCAAACTCTAATGTCAACCCAAGTGTTAGCATACTGCTTCCTGTAACTTTGAACATCTCTAACTAGAAATATACATGCTGGGTTCCTGTTGTGTGCCTAATAAAGAGACAAGCCATTTAGGGAATCCTGGTAGACTGAAGTGACCAATGATTATAAACAGGAGCTGGCCACACAGAAAAGCTGCCTGTGAACATGGAACAGCAACAACACAATGTCTGATGTTAACAGTGGCTGCAGCACAGGAGAGGCACAGGCTCCTTGGCAGGCCTTCCCAAGGACAATATTCCAGAGCTCTTGAACCCATGCCTCCTCCCCACAGGGTACACGGTGAGTTTGGGAAGCAACTGAGCATTCCCGCCAGGACCCTACTCAACTTCTTTGGGAGGCCTTCTCCCTACAGAGGCCTAACCTATACAGAGGGGTAAGGTGGTAATTTTACTGATAAAGTGAAGTTTATGCACATGCTGGCACAGCTCTGATGGCTGCTGTATTTGCCAAGGAATAGAAGATGTTGAACTAGGGTCACAGTGACATTGGAATGGACAGGTTTGAATTAAGAAAGAATTTACAAGAATGAATTTATAATGAATGCGATATGTGAAGGAAAGTGAGCTAGTAATGTCAAGGTTTCTAGTTTGTGGCAGTGCACAAATGGCATTACTAATAACTAACCAGGAGTACAGTTTACATTAAGAGGAATCTGGAGGGGCCTCCCCGGTGGCGCAGCAGTTGAGCACTGGGTTGTGAAGCTGCCCGCAGCCTCTGCAGCGCCGGTTCGATCCCCAGCTGCAGGGTGAGGGTCCCACATGGCGCGCAGACCTCTCCTGCCACGCCCGCTGCTCCCCTCAGCAGTGTACTTTGTCAGTCTGCCTGTTCTGTTCCCCGCTCTGGTGCTGGTGAATTCTCTCACCCTCCCATGCTTCTGACTGTACCCAGTGCTTGTATAAATAAAGAAATCTTTAAAAAAAAAAAAAAAAGGAATCTGGAGCCCCTTAGCACGGTATTTCAATAGAAATACATGCTTCAAATTCTGGGGAAAGGTTAGGTCTAGAGATGAAGAACATGGGTCTGTTAAGGAAGAAACAGCTGAGTAAACAGGAAAACACAGCACCTGAATCTACAAGAACAGGGAATCTGCCCCCCTACAAGTCAGAGCCCTGCCTGTGCCTACTAAGCCCTCTGCTCTCTAATCTCTGGTGCTTACCTTACTATCAAAAAGAGCGAGTGGCTTCACAGTCTTGAGCGAGAATCTCATGATGGCGTACAGGATGGCGCAGAGGACAGAGTGGTGCTCCACCAGAGGGTAGTGGATATGCTTCTGTTCCAGGGCCAGTTCCACGATGGAGATTGGGCCTTCAACACTGAGCCAAGCATCCTCAGTATCCAGGACAGGCATCTGCATCTCGTCCCTGCTCACATCTGCCTAAGGATTTGAGAACCATGCAGAATTAGAGAAATGAGTGTGCAAGGAGCTTACCAACAGGAAAAGTGCAAGCCCGTGTTTCTCCACACTCCTGGGATTATACCAGAGATTGAGAAACCTCACTGCTGTTTTTTAGATAGAAATCAAAACAGAAATACATGGAAAAATTAATCCTCAAGCCACAGATTTTTAAAACATTTGGGATGTTAGAGATAGATAGGAATAAAAATACACCTCTTTACCTCCATTAAAGTCTGAAGAAGATCCAAGCAGGAACCAAGGAACAAGGTCATTGCTGTGTCACTCAGCCCCACATCCTGTTTTTTTAAAAAAGGGACATAATCAGCTCTTGCAGCAAAACTACTATTGTTGCTATCAGACACCAGGACACAACACACCTATGCCACTGACTTTCCCCACTGGACAGACAGGCAAGAGTTTGAAAGTTAAGACATTAACACATTTTAATTTTTCTTTAAATTTGACTAATTTTAAAATTAGGTTTTAAAGAAGATTGTACCACCATCCACTTAAAAATTAATATTCTCCATTGGTTATTAAGAATGTAGGAAAAGAGAACCTCATGCAATCACAAAATATCAAACTTCTAGCGAACAGGTGGATGGTTGCCAAAGGTGAGGACATATGAAGGGATCCGAAGGCACAAACTTGAAGTTATAACATCAGCTGCGGGGATAGAAAGTACAGCATGGTAGCCTTAGTTAATAGTGTCAGAGCATCTTGAAAGTTATCACAAAAAACAAACTGAGAAGTGATGGGTGTGGACTTACTGTGGTCATTTCACGCTATATGGTCATTTCACACTATATACAAATAACAGGTCATGTTGTACACTTGAACTGATGCAACGTCACTAAGACACGAGCCCAGTCAGCCCGGACTCCCATTCTTTGTGTCGCTTGCTGAGACACTTAATGGACAAGGACATGGGAGCAGTCCTAAAAGCTCTAAGGATAAAGCCTGGCCTGGTTCCAGAGCATCTTTTAGGGAATGAAAACACTCTGAACAAAACTCTCCAAGCCGGTGAACTAATATCAGCCTTGTATTGGGCAACAGATGGTTCCTTTAAAGGACCTGTCCAAGAGGCCACTAGAGTCATAACTTTTTCCCAATAAACTCACATTCCTAACACAACTCTATTCATATAGCTCCACTGGAGAGTAAACAGGAGAATTCTTAAACAACTAATTCTTGTAAACTAAGAATCTATGATAGCTAAATCTGGGTCCTGACACTTAGTTAAAAGTTTTGAGCAAAAGCTCATTAATCATCAGCCTTAAACCTCTTTTTGCAATGGTTACTACAGAGGTAGATGGTATTCACTGCTCCTCTGAATCTACTTCAATTTGATGGATGCTTTTCCATTACACATTTCTAATCTGAAGGACAAACAAAATACACAGCAAAGGCAGCACGTGATCCTTCCACCCACAGACCGAAGTTGAAATGTCTTGTGAATGCTTAAACACGCTATCTGACAATCTGGAAAGGTAAATTAAAATTGGCCAGAGTTCATGATCAGTTTCCTTAATGCAGTATTCATTCTATTTTTTCTATGTGTCATCAAAATGAATAAAGGCAAAGTTCATCCCAGTTAAGGGAGACTCACCCTCCGGCATAACCTGTCCTTTGGTGATTTTCCAACCTAAGACAAAAGAACACAAAATATAAGATGTAATGTTCAATGATTTATAATAGCTATAAATTCATAATCTTCTATCAAGTACATTTTGGTTTACTCATAACATAATGCTATTAACTTTGTGGTGGAATTTATGAATATACTACAAAAAATATATCCCAGTGGACTCCTTCAGTAAAGTCTTGATTCTCATACTTTGTATAATGATCATTTTGCCTTAAAACTCAAGAGCAGGGGCCTCCCTGGTGGCACAGGGGTTAAAGTCTCAGTGATAACAAGCTATTGCCAGCCACTGTGGCATGAGTTCAATCCCTGACCAGAAAGCTAACCGACATGGCACAGCAGATCTTGCCTGTCTTGCCCACGTTCCCCTCAGCAGTGTATTTCAGTAGATCTTCCCACTGTGTCTCTGGTGAATCCTCTTGTCTCCCGTCCCGCACCTCTGGCTACACCCCAGTTCTTGTATGCATAAACTAAAAACAAACACCCTGCACCCCAAGACCAGACTCAAGGGTATGAAGAGCAGCTGAGAGTTCTGCTAATTAAGAAAAATACACAACAAATTTAAATTATCAAAAGAATAAAGCACATGGTTCTTATTTAGGAAAATCAGTGCATTTCCTCAATTCAGTAATCACTATAATTCTATTTTAGACAGGGTAATAGTGGGAAACAAGTTTCATGAATATCCCTTCATAAGAACTCAAAGGGATGGTGACAAGGAAAGGCAGGTCCAGCTGTTAACAGAATGAAGGACTTTGTACCTCATTCTCACTGAAAACACTGCACCAGCCTCCCTAGCCCCTCAATGTATATACCTTGTTGCTAGAGTCATCTTTGAAAACGCAAATCTGAACATAAACATTCTTCTTCTTAAAACTTCCCCCATGTCTTTAAAATACCAGTGAACCTTTACTGAGCCCTAACCATCCTAACAGCACTCTGCTAAGCAGCTCACCCATTTCCCTAGACTCCCAATGCAGCCTGTATAGAAACTAACTCTTCAGGCTCTGCTTCCTGCAGGCTGTGTTCCAACCATATGAAGCTATTTTTAGCTCCCTGAATCCAACTTCCCGCTTCTAGCTCTACAACTTTTTACAGTAATATGTTTTATTCTCACTTTTTACTGGTTCATACAACTTATCCTCCAAAATTCAGCTCAGATGCTTTCCCCTTATTTACTCCCCTTTGTTGCAAAAGCATCCATTGTCTCTTTCCCTGTCTTGGATTGTGGGTCCATGGAGGGTAGGAATGTGACATTCATCCTGCAACCACAAAACTCAGCACAGTCCCTAATATATCAGAGATACTCACTGTAATAAAGTTTACTATATGAATGATCAGAAACTCTGTGCTTGCTAGTTCCCACCTGTTTAAACCCAAAACCAAGTTGTAAGATTGACTCAAGTGAGTAGATATGAAAATGCTGTAAAACTATAAATGACCACACACATACACACACACAAACACACACACACGGCTTTCACTATTCTCTCAAATGTGAAACAGAAGAGAATCATCATGGCCAAAAAGGAGTATCCTTTAAGAAGCAGGTAAGTGGGCAAGAGAGATGAGGACACAGGAGAGAAAAGACTTAACCAGAAAAAAGTGTTACCAAGGACTATCAAAGCACTTTAAGGAAGGCAGTGACCTAATGCTGGCATGTGCTCATGGTTCGGGACTGCTCTGTGCATTTGGAGAATATGTGATTTTAGTGTGAGTCTCCTGACACCCATTTAACTCACGCCACAGTGACCAGGCCCTGCCACTGTGCTTGTTCAATACCAGGAGGGCCGCCCCTCCAGCAGTGAGCCACTTCTTGCTTCCCTAAGTGCTGTGCTTACATATCATATCAGTTCCCAAAGCTACCTGTGCTGGCTGTACCTGTCATTGTAATAATGTGGTTAAATAGCTGGTGAAACAAGAGTGAGAGAGAAAGATGGGATGGTTACTATGAATGCTAAATTGAATGCTTTAAAAGCATTTATGGAGTAGCTAACTCCCAGGTCTTCTAGGAGAAACAACTATGAATACAAAGATTAAGGAATAAATTATAAAAATCTAAAGATTTGGCACTCAGAGTACATCTTAACTTTAAAGAGATAGGATTTACATGTGTGTGGTTTATCTAAAAAGAATTCCAACTGAACCTATTCAAAGAACATATGTTGGCCCCAAATCCAAAGATTGATGACTAAGTGTATTAGCTGTATGTTTTTGTTTTTTTTTTTTAAGATTTATTTATTTATGCATACAAGAGCTGGGGCACAGGCCAGAGATGCGGGGGGGTGAGAGGATTCACCAGAGACAGAGTGGGGAACAGAACAGGCAGATTGACTGAAATACACTGCTGAGGGGAGTAGTGGGCAAGACAGGAGCGGTCTGCCTCGCCATGTGGGTTTCTCCCTGGCTGGCTGGGGACTGAACTTGTGCTGCAGAGGCTGCAGATGGCTTCATAGTGTGTTGCTTAACCCCTTGCGCCATCAGGGAAGACCTTATCTGTATGTTTTAATTTGAAATAAAATATAAATTCTTGCTTGAATCAACCCAATCTCTTGGGTTCAGAGGCTTTTACAGAGCAGATCTTCCTTGACCTATAATGTAGCTGTGTTCTGGTAAGTCCATTGTAAGGTGACAATATCCTAAGTCAAAAATGCAATTACTATACCTCACCTATCAAACATGAGACCTTAGCCAGTCTGCTTAATACATGCTCAGGACATGTACGTTAATCTGTACCTGGGCCCTTGACAGAAAGGTGCTAACTGGCTCATGTAATTTACTGAATGCTGCAATGACACAGAGGGTCTCTGGAGGAGGGCTGACTGGGTGCTGTGCCCCCTGCTGCTGCCTGGTGGCATGAGGACTGTGCTGCTACCACTATGTCAGGAAAAGATGGAAACTAAACACTCAAAACACAGTTTGAGCTGAACGTATACCACTTTCACACCAGTGTAAACTAAGTCAGTAAAACCTGAAAATCAGGGACCAGCTGTGTATTACTCTCTCTTGTGGACTTGGGGCTCCTCAATCATCAAAAGACCTGCACTAGGAATTACATTTAACAGAGTATAAGTAAAATATATTATCAAATGAAAAATAATCTAATCAGACCCAATGTAAACAATCTTTCTAGTAGCAGTCAATCAAGGGAACCAAGTAAGAGGTCAGCATGTGACTTTAAATTGCTTACCTTATCCATCAAGTACGTGGCAGCAGAAAACCTTTTCACCAAGAATGTGTTCCACATCATCAGTGCAATGCCTGGAGAGCAAGTCAAACGCGCAGGGGTAAATAGAGTGCTTAAGTATTTTTCACTTGCATCATACACAACAGATTGTCAATGGCTAACAAGCCTAAGAGTCACATCATTAGTTGCAAGAATATAATTCAAAATCACAAAGATCACACAACCAACAGAAAGGCAAAATTTTTTTTTTTTTGGTGGGACCCTCGCCGGTGGCCGGGGATCAAACTAGAGCTGCAGAGGCTGTGGGCAGCCTCGCAACCCAGCGCTCAACCACTGCACCACCAGGGGAGGCCCGGCAAAATTTTTAATGATAACACCAAGAGATGGTGAGGATATGGAAACTAGAATGCTCACATACTGCGGTGGAATGTATACATTGGTAAAACCACCTGGAAGGTCATTTGGTAGTATCTATTAAATGTCTCTACTAAATGGTCCAGCAATTATACTGCAGAAGTGAATACACAAATCTCTCCAAGAGCACTAACAACAAAATTGCTCATAATCGCCAAACACTAGAGACAGCCAATGCCCACCAATTGGTGTTTTCGTATGTAACTACCAAATAAAGTGACATGCAAGGAAACATTAAAAACCAAAATACAAAAAATATATTTTAATAAACTAAAACTGCAGGCTTTATATGCCCATATTTAATAAGCAGTGGCACTCATAAAATTTATGAGATCTGTCAACTAGGCAGCATAAACATGACATTTCACATGGTCTAGTGTTACCTGTGGAATTGGCTTTGTATACCTAAGTATGAGGTCTTTGAAGCCCCGTGAAAAGGCCAGGAAGTTTACTCATTGCACAAATGGGTGAAGTTCTAACTTGAAGAAAGAGGAGCCTAAAGGCAGGGCAGGAGGGGACTTAATTTTATCAGTAAAGATAGAATAACCTAAAGACTGTATTTTCCAAACGAGCCTCTTAAAGTCTTTTTTTTTTTTTTAAATCCTTAGAAGACCCAAGAAAGAAAGAAATAATTTTCTAGTTCTCCTTACATAAAATGTGATGTTTTAGAATTTCTATAAATTTGACTTCATAAACTGAAGGTGGTTCAGGTTAAGTATTTAAACCAGACATTAAGGTGATACCTCTTCTTACCAGCCCCAATACCTAGTCTCACCTCCTAGCAAGATTACTAACTAGCCTAACGCTGAATTCCTCACTGAATTCCTCCAGGGAACCTCATCTATCTATGAAATGAAGCAGCAAGCTGTTTAGTTTTTCTACAATTTGTTAACATTTTTTCAAGGAGGCTTCAGCAATCCCCATATGGCAGCCAACAGGCAAATATTCACACTTACTGAAAGAAGCACAAGCAGTCAGTCTTGAAGGTCTAGTATAGGTTTTTGGCTACCTAACTTTATCAGAAATTACAATCTAGGGAATTCCTCTCTGAAATTAAGAATCAATGACTTGTGTGTAACGTTCTCCTCACAACTAAGAAGAGCAGGCACTTTAGCAGACTGCTGGGTGGGGACACAAGGTGACTGTTCCTGCCCTCTTCACTCTTCTGTATGGCATTCTCCATGCAGTTAACAGCCAGCACTTTGTACAGAGTGATACACAGTAATGCCGCCTGTTTACTTACCATTCTGAACATGGGCATTAAGAATGTGCTTCAAGTGTTCTATGGATCTAACAAAAAAACGTGCTTCCTTACATACAGGGAAAAAAAGGAAAAGAAAAAAGAGGTACCATTTAATAGATGTTTCAAATGCAAACAGAGACGTCTTACATACATTTTTTGTATTAAAAAGCCCAGGGATTTTGTAATAAGAACAAGGAATTAATTAACAAGTAATTTTTCATAAGATAAAAGCAATGGTCTCTCTTAAATTCATGTATCAACATAATGACTTGATTCCTGGAAAGCCCCAGGTCATACACAGGCGCTGACATCTGGACTCAAAATTTACTGTGATCTGTACATCATAAGTTGTGTTCTCACCAACAAATACTTAACTTTCACAAAGATGTGAAACCAATGGGTTTATTTCTTTGCAATTGCCACTCCTTTCTCCATCCCTCCATGCCTCCCTTCCTCCTTCCTTCCTCAACTAATATTTACTGAGCCATCTACTAGGCATCAGGCAATTTGTGGCACAACGGATGGTGTGATGAACAAAACAAACCCAGATCCTAACCCTCCCTGAGGTTATAGTCTCAGAGGGAGACAGACAACAAATATAAGTAAATTATATTTTGTATGTCAAAAGTATGTCAGTGATAAGTGCAAAGGAAAGAAAATTAAAGCAGTGATAGAAAATATGAAATATCAGAGGGGATGCTTGAAACACAACTATTTCCAAACAAGGGAGTTTACATACAAATACCCAAATGGAGCATGCAAAACTGGTTATTTAGATCTCTATTAATTTTATAGTCTGTACAAAAATTAAACACATCGCCTATGACAACACATGCTGGTGTTAGCAATTCCCCAAAGGATCATTTTAATTGCTTTCAGCTCAGTAAAGCTCTGTGTAAAGAGGTAGGACTGGTATAGGGATTGAATAAGGCAAGGAGATAAATATCTAACAAGGAAAAAAAGGAAACATGGCTACTTACTTAAAATGTAAACAATCTAAGACCAGACAATGAGAAACCCTAACCAAAATGGTAGGCAATGCACTTGTAGAGGCTGGTTTTCTCTTTAAACTGCAATACCTGCACAACAATAATTCTCCTTTTTAGGAGGAAATTGAGAACAAAGGGTTCAGAGATAGTCCCAAAGGTCACATAGCTAATAAGCAGTGGCAATGGAGCTTGGACTCAGCTCTACATCTACTGTGCAAGTTGCTTTAGTTTACAAATGAATGCTGTTTTCTTCTTAAATATCACTTTCTTATACCCAAATCTTAAATTCATTCAGATTTTAGAAAGTATGATGTCCCTGTTCTAGTCCCAACACTCTTCTTTCATGTAGGAAAAATGGCAGGTACTCTTTAAGTAGACTGCATAAACATGATCAGCATTCAGGCTGCAGGGAGGCAATGGAAGAGGGTGATGGAGTGGTGTCAAGAGTCCCTCTTCTAAATTCACATTATGGTCAAGGTTTAATTGATCAAAGACCCTTCCTTTGCAAGTGACTTTTTTTTTTTTTTTTTGAGGAAGAATACTGTTACCATTAACATGTTAACATGAAATAGCTTAGGAAGATAAAGAAAAGAATTTTGAGAGGGAAAATTTACCAGAGCACTGGCTAGGGAGGCCAATGAGAAGGCAAAGAATAGCCACTTTATGTCTGTACATCTGTTTGATCCTGGAATCAATCCTGAAGTGTTAGCAGCTTCATTAGAAAAAGGATTGGGGTCAAAATGGGGGGGGTTGCAATTGTATGGGGAATATAAAAATAAAATCTATTATTTAAAAAGAAAAGAAAAGAAAAGAAAAAGGTGGTGAAACAAATAGATTCAGAGATGCAGTGATGGGTCCAGGCCAGTCATGACTGCCCTAGGAGGGGGCCTGGCTACCAGAGGTGGTAGAAAATGCTGCCCAAGCAGAGCACTGAGACTCTGGCCTAGGTGCTCTGATTTTCCCTCTGAGACAAGCAGAAGTGACAGACACACACAGACCCATCTGACCAATCACACACCAGCTGGCATCAGCCTCTTCCCTCTGGCTTTTACCATGATGAATTTGACATTAAGAATTTTCTGCTAAGGCAGTCATCTCTCCCTCAAGAAGGCAAAAGGAAAGAGAAACTCTTCACACCTTATCAGGAGTAGGGCAAACACAATGGCTTTGGTGCAGAGAAACCTTCGCCTAGCTCCTTGCCAAATGGCACCTGAGCAGGTGTCCTCAGGCAGAAATCTACTCTGTGGACCCTTGTGTTCTCATCTCTTGAGGGGGACACTGAAAATACCCATTCTTCATGGGTCTGCTGTGTGGACTGTAAGCGACATAAAGGGCCTCAGCTTCTAGTATGGAGATATTCCTAAGGGAAAAGCCAGTGTTTATATTAATGACCGACTGTCCCTCACTTTGAGCACGAGCACAGAGCAGAACCAATGCTAGCATGCCAGGAGCACCTCACCTCTGGGTCTTTATTCCACTGAACCACATACTCCCAGCAGCAGTGCGCGTGCAGCACATCTGGCTCGAGGCTACAGGGAAACTGCTGTGAGGCTAGACGCAGTAGCTCTGAAAGAAGAAAGGGATTTCATTTTTGCCCTAACCAACAGCCACATCTTCTTCACTCTGGATGGTAGCTTGCTCCATACCTGGTATGGTGCCCAAGTCCATCTCCACCTCTGCCACCTCGAATAAGCCTTGGCTAATACCTTCTTTGGGTTCATCTAGGTCTTCTGCATCTCTTTCATTATTAGCCAGGTTTAACACTTCAGGGCTGATGTCCTGTTTAAATATCCACTTGGCTACAGTGTCCGCTATGCCACCTAGAGTTAAGGAGACAAGAAAGATAATGAAAACATAAGAGTGTTTGACAAAGGGAGTCACTACGGAGCATGGCCAGCCTTTCCTTTTGCAGAAATTTAAGCGCAAAGTTCAGTGCCGAGTCCAAGCAACCCCAAAGTCATGAGATTCACAGCAATGTCACTACCTACCACCCAATATGAGAGGGAAAGGAGGATACCTGCATCTAAGAGCAGCTTTATACGCTCACAAAACATTAATACAGATGCATATGCTATATACATGTCTGCATATCCACAAATTTCAAATATATTTTACCAGAGGAAGGGATGAATTTATCCTTAAAACATTTTCATTTAAATAAAGTAAAAATAACTGATACTTCTTATGGATTCTCAGGACAATCCATTATTTGTTATAGTCAACCTACATCCTATATAGCATATTTATGGGCAAAATTTAGCCACAGCTCATCAACAACATGATGCAATAGCATATTTTAGACATCAAATGGTCCAAAAAACTATAAATGCAAACTGAAAAGTATTCCAGATGAAGTACCCTGCTTATAATCTAAAACAAATAAACATAATTTACCTTTTTTTTGTTTTCTCCTACTTGATTCAAATAAAAACCATTCAACACTAATTAGTGAGCTGAGTGATCTAATTTCCTATTTTTGGTTTTGAAATCACTTGATAATCTCACTCCAGAATCAAGTTCCTGATTCTACTGCTAATATTAAAATGGTGTCCTATACTTTCACCAGGTACACCATGGAGTGTGGTAAGTTTATAATTTAAAAACGGTCACAGTCTTATAAAGAATGGGAATTGACTTTAAGCTAAATAAAAATTTATAAATACCTTGGTATTTATAAACCCTAAAATAGTCATTCTCGTATCAAATACTTAATAAGCTGGTAAAAAGAAGGCAGGAGCTCAGATAATTCAAAATGTAAGATGTTTACAGTCCTACAAGGTACCAGGATGGGATCCTAATGATGCCATGTCAGTAGGACATGACACACAGAAAAAGTAGTATCAAGATACGGAAATTAGGCGGAAGAAGAAAAGATACAGTGGATAGTGAGAGGTTTCTTGGAGGTAGCAGTCGGGCTGGGCCTCGAAAGATGAGTATTTATCAATATTTATGGCATTAGAAATTAAAACAAATTTTAAAAAATATTAGTTCATTTAAAAATAACCTTGGTGTACCTTAACAGTATTTTATGAAAACAACTATTCTCTTTTGCAAACCTCTAGCTTGATCTGGAATATCCAATTGGTTTCTGCATTGTATCTTGTACCTTGCATTCTGGTTGAATTATATGAGGAAAATCCACCTCACATAAAAGAGTTAGAAAGGGGCCAAGTTCTGAGGTTCTATAACCATTCTTTGAAAACTACTATTTATTTGGCAGGCGGCAGGAGCCTGGAAGGTTCCTGAGCAGGGAACTGACAAGATCAGAATAGAAAAGGTTAAGTGAGAAGTGCGTGGTAGAAACCTCAAAATTTTTAAAATCTGAGTGTATTCTGTATCAGTTATTTTTATAAACAAAAAGCCCATACCATAAAAATGTAAGTATATAAATGCAAATGTTGAAATAAACTTCAGGTTACCTTTTCCTCCTTCTAATAACTTTCTCACAGAAAGCCTTGGGAGGGGCTCAGCCTGTGGCGAGGATACTTTACAGGGTCGAGTGTTCGCTTTGCTATGAAGCAGAGTCTGAAGAATGAGACAATCCTCCAGTTGTTTCAGCAGGAGTTTCCAGTATTCAGTGTCAAGAGAAAGTGCCTCCCAGGAATCAGTGAGGCCCTCCGAATCAGCACCACCAGCTTCTTGGGAAAACTAATAGAAAACATACTGGTGAGACTCAGGCAAAGTTCTGAAACAATCTGCACTGGACTAAGCCCTGACTTGAGAGTGGATGGGTAGTCAGGGCACACTACAAAGCAAAACCAATGTTGCTGTACAAATATTACACTTGGCTTGATGAAACATCAGACTGGAGACTTATACAAAGAGATCGACAGTAATGCCCAAGATCTAACCAGTGCTCTCCTCAAAACATTTTCACCTCTGACTAGGGCCCACGGCTTTTCCTACCAATTCAAAGACACTGATATCTCCTGAGAAAGCACTTGACAAAAAATGTGCTTCAAATTTCATCTCTCTCCATCATTATAAACACCTTAAGCTAATATTAAACTTAACCTATAAACTACTGAGACTGGCAAGGTCAAGTGAATCTCCACAGAGCTACTTAAGTGTCTCATCTAATGAGATGTTACATCATTTGACACCACAGCTCCCTAGAAAAAAACTATGATATGCCATGAGATCTAAGGGATACCATCTTTCTTAAAAATATAAATTTAGGTCTTCAGGAGGGATGGAAGACCACAAAGCTAAAGGTTAACAGGAACCTCATTTGAGTCACTCAAAGCTACAAGCTGCTCTTGGGCACAGGTTACAGGGGCCTCTGCACTCACTTCTTTCTCTGCTGTACTGCTTGACATCTGTGCTGCCACAGAGTGCCCCACATGTGCGGAGAGCAGAGCAGCTCCGTTGTTCTCCGACTGAACGCAAGCTGTGCGCATCTGCTGCCACCAGGGGGACACAGACTGTGAATCCCAGGTATCCTCGATGGACACTACAGCCAAAAGGGAAAGTTGAAAAAGAGACGTGTAGTTTGTTCATATTCTTTGGGTTCAAGCTTTCAAATTAAACATATTATTAAAACTATATTCCCCGCTGATAAATATGTGTATTTCTGAATGAATCAATCTATAATGAGTATTATTTAGAATACTTATTTTCTGAATTTATTGTGCTGTTAGTCATCTGACTGACTTCAACAGATGCCTTTAAATCTCTGTTTGGAATATCGTCAGCATCACTGAGAACTACTACTGAATGCCACAATAGATCACTATTTTCATCGTGTCAGAAAGAACACGTTCCCGCCACCAAAGGCCATTCCCACTTACCTCACTGAGTGAGAAACTGCATCGTTCCTGTCACATTATTTTTGATGATGACACAAAATACAAACTCAATTTTCACAAAGCATACTTCAAATGTCTGAAGAGCTTTGTATTAATACACAGAAGGATCTCCAGAGTGAAATGCTTTGTGCACTGTAATTTCTTTTTAGGAGAAACAATCTTCCCTCCCCATTTTTGTAGAATTTCACACAATAAACTTGAGCAACAGGCTCAATTCCTGAGAGGCTAAGCTCAGCGCCCACCAGCATCCTACCTTTCATCTTGCTCAGGAGGGAAAGCATTGTATGAAGAGAGCAGACAGACTGTGGCTTATCCAAAATATCTTTTTCCTTAGAAAGCCAAACACTCAGGAGCAGAGACTGAAAGCAAACGGAAATCTTTTTCAGTCTAAAAAAATACTTAACACAAAACCTTGCCTATTCTAGGGAAGTCAGTGCGTATATGAATGATATAGTTGTTTGGGCTGGGAAAATATTATTTTTAAAGATGGAATCAAACTATGTGCATTTCTCTTATTACACAAAATTCTGACTGATCTTACCCCAGTCACCAAGGTCATGTCCTTTCTTCCTGACTTCCCCTTCACCTCATACAATGCTGCTGCATATAATCACTAGCCAGGCTAAAAGAACTAGCTGACCACACAAGTAGCAGAGACAATTCCATAATCAAACAGCAATGACTCTGCTTTAGTGTTCCGTGTGCAAATGTGCTATGAAGCACATCAGACAATGTGATGACAGCAGAACATTACCTAGAGGCTTAGTGCCTATCAAAACCTGGCTCCTGTCCTCATCAGTAACCATCTTAAAGCACTCACAAAGTTGAGACTGGGAACCTGAAGGGTGACTCTAGGCTAAATTACATTTAGACACAAATCAGATGCCATGTCTTGGATCCCTCTTTCTACTGTGAACTCTTCTGATTTTCTCGCCAATCAACCACTCCCCCTCTGTCTACCACCTTAAGCAAATTTTGAACCAAAAAATAATTGTGTCCTTCTGCTTAACACTCCTTCCCTGTCTCTTCTTAGTCAGCTCTGCGTGCTATGCCCTCCCAACCAGGCCATCTTTAGTACAACTTAGATTGCTTTCCTGTTTTTCATAAGCTGTACACATTCCAAGCAGTTAAGCTTTGTGTGCAGGTCAGTGAGAACCAGAGGATGCCACAGTAGTCATGGGGATGCAGTGACACAATGTTTTTGATTAGAGTCACTTAAAAGCAATAGGAAATTTTGTTCAAACTTCAGAAAAGTTATGATGAAAGCAGAAAATAAAGAGAATAGAGATAAATCATGCTATTACACAGAAACATGCACATGGACACAAACAAGACAGCATACAGATGGTAACTATGCCCATACCTAGTAAACAGTAAGTTGTCCTTTCAAAGTCTCACAGCAGAGAATGTCACATTACATTGTTTATACTGTGAACATTCATGTTGTAAATTCATTGAACTGTTCTAAATTGAATTATTATCTCACCTATAAATTTCACATATTGATATATTACCAGATGATACTTAAATAATAGATTTTTGAAGGATAGAAATCTTGAGGGGAAATTTAATTCTTCTAAGTTAAGCAGTGTCTAAGACTTGTGAAAAAGTTCTCCTAAGAATCAGAAAGAAAGTCCCACAGACGCTTGGTAGATGCTTCAAATGCATGATGAGCTCTGACCTTTGCAGGTACTGTCCTATAGCATTAACATCTCTAATGCTTTAATCCTTCTCTTGGTGGAAATGCTAGCAAATAAGGGAGGAAGTCATCTTTAAGCCTGTCTATACTTAAAAGAAAACTCGCATGAGCCTTCTTTTCTAATTTTTCCTGAAAACAAAGGACTGTTTTAGATTACAAAATCTAAAACTTGATATAATTCCACTGAGGATAATAATGAAATTTTAAATGTTATGAAAACTATCTGCTGTCACCTGTGAATTACAGATGACAATGCAGTAAAATAGCAACTAAATCAAATATAAATTTTATAGAAAAATATGAGCATAGGGCATTTAGAAAACCTTCTAAATGTAAACAATTATACTACCTAGATTACAAGCACCAAGTTTCTTCATGAATATAATTACAATAAAACTACCATTTAAAATATTTCAGGAAATAATCAGAAAACAGGAGGAATTAGCAATTCAAATAACATCTGCCGACAATAATGATGTATTTTGGGCAAAGACCTATCACTTTTTTGGTCATGATTTTTTCAAGCCTAACTCCTAAAATTCTTTTAATATGTTTACTTTCTTTAGAAAAGCATTGAAATTTAGTGACTCATAAAAATGTCACTGGTCTGTATTCTGGAACTGGCAGGTGTGGCAGAAGCTTACAGGTGGCATGGCTTGCGGACCCTGCACTTGACCTTCCAGAGGCCACCCGAGGCCAGCTTTGATCCTGTGACAATAACCACGTGGGTTTTTTAAATGCTTGTCTTATACACTCAGTTTCATACTTTGGTTTGTGGGCACTATATTTTATTTTTAGAGAAGGGTCTTCTTTCCCATCCATAACTATTTTTTTTTTTTTTTTTGGAGGAGTCAGTCCTCAGTGGTTTTTTTTTTTTTTTAGGAGTTTTATTTATTTATTTATACAAGCACTGGGTACAGTCAGAAGTGCGGGAGGGTGAGAGAATTCACCAGAGCCAGAGCGGGGAGCAAAACTGGCAGAAGGACACTGCTGAAGTACACTGCTGAGGGGAGCAGCGGGCGCAGCAGGAGAGGTCTGCGTGCCATGTGGAACCCTTGCCCATGGCCGGGGATCGAACCGGCGCTGGAGAGGCAGCTTCGCAGCCCAGTGCTCAACCGCTGTGCCACCAGGGAGGCCCCCCATCCATAACTATTAATGACAGGCTTTTGATTCACTCATCTCTGGTGCACGTAGTGTTGGGGCCAGCGCACTGGCATCACAGCACTCCCCTACATCACAGGCCATGACAACCCCCCCACATCCTTGTAAC
The DNA here is from genome assembly GCF_964194135.1 of Talpa europaea. Classification (NCBI taxonomy): domain Eukaryota; kingdom Metazoa; phylum Chordata; class Mammalia; order Eulipotyphla; family Talpidae; genus Talpa; species Talpa europaea. The sequence continues at coordinate 88,700,894 of NC_140077.1, read as the reverse complement.
TTTTCAGACACTCATCATCCCCCAACACTCCTAACCCTTGGTGACCACCAACCTGCTCTCCACTGCTGTAACTTTGATATTTCATGAATGTTACAAAAAAGAAGTCAGGCAGTATGATCTTTTCAAGATTGGCTTTTTCCCATTCAGCGTATTTTCCTTGAGATTGATCCCAGTTATTGTATTTATCAATAGTTCAATCCCTGTCTTTCATTCAAAAGACAAGAAATACAATGTGGTAGAGTGGATGTGGCAGGAGGGGATTCTTGTATACTCAGTGGGAATGTATATTGGTGCAACCATTTTGTAAAGCAGTATGGAACTTCTTAAAAAAAAAAGTACTAAATCCATACACTCCAGTAATCCCATTTCTGAGTATTTACCCTCCCCCCATACAAAAACACTATTTCAAAAAGATGTATAGATTTATGTGTTTATTGCAACGATATTTGTGATACTAATAACTGAAAACAGCCTAACTGCCCATCCATTGACAAATGGATAAAAGAGATGTGGTGTATATACACAATGGAATCCTCTTCAACTGAAATGCTGCCATTTACAACAACATGGATGGACTTAGATAATAGTTAAAAAAAAAAAAAAAAAAAGACCCTTCTGAAAGACATCAGTATGCAAAACTGTATCCAGCAACAAGAAGCCTTACCAACAACAGCTGAGGGCTGAGTCCAGCAGACTCCAGAGTGTGACAGATCTCCTCAGTGGAGCTTTCTCCATGTAAACACTTCCAAAAAAAGAAACTTCCTAGTAAAATTAAAAAATAAAACAGATCAACTAGTAACTAACAATCTTCCTGAACAATCTAGTTCCCCAGAGGAGCAAATCAATGGTTTAATTTGCATGATTAAAGCAGTAAGCAAACTGTAAGTGTCTAACACTGTCTCATTAGTATACTCATTCACACAGCTTTTATGACCTAGTACACACATACAGAGTATCTTTTGTTCACGAAAAACAGTATGTAAGTTCCTCAGTTCCTTTAATTTAAAAAGTGAGTCTCTGAGGTGCTGTAGGTGCCTTCAGGTCTTCTTCAAAGCACAATTCATTACTCTACCTACCTAAAGCCACGTATTCTTCTTCATTCATCTTCTTTACGTTGATCACATCTTTCTCACATTCTAAGTATTCCAGGAATGCTTTCACAGGCAGCACACCATCCTTGTTATCAGAAAATCGGACAGTGGTCCTGGTGTTTTCCTGTTTGTATTTCTCTAACAATGTTTGGAGCTTAAGCAGTTCTTTTCCATCAAGTCTTAATAATACAGCCAAGTCCTTAAAAATAGTGAAAAAAGTTTCAAATAGGCCATGTCTCTTCCTATGTATCTGCAATATGTGTCAACCTCATTATATGAAATGTAACGCAAAGCCATAAGCAAAAGATCGCATTTTCATTAACGAAACAGCTAAAATGTATTCTCCTTACAGCTTCATTCATAAATCACTTAAAACTGTACTCTCAGATTTATGAGATTGGAAGATTATTTAAATAATATTGAAACCACATAATTACTGAAAGGACCATTTTCAGAAAGATTCTTAAGTGTATTATATATATATATTTCTAAAATGCTTGAATTTTAATAAACGTCATTTATAACCAAAAAAATTATAAGGGTATCAACTGCAATTCTTGATTCTGAGGTAACAAAAAAAAAAAAAAAAACTATTTGAAATTGAAAGCTTGAACAATGAAGCAGCACAAACCCCCTAAATTAAAAAACACTGATAAACAATCCTTACTGTATATAAACCCTCTACATGGCTTTGTAAATTAGGGACAAGTATACAAACATACCCATATGCTTATAAAACTGTAGATTTGCCTTACTGAGCAAAACTTTCTAACCCCATACTACATAATTAGAGCTGCATTCTTAAACAAGAACAGTTTTAGTTCTTATTTACTTAAGGCTATTGTTTTTAAAACAATAAACTACAAAATGCTACTGCTCACATCCCAGTAGTTCTATGCTATAAAGAACTTGCAAGTGAGCATATATGAGGTCTGTTCCACAGGCAAAACAATGAATTTGAGATATGAATTTTCATTTTCTATGTACAAAACAAGTCTTTCAGCCTACATACCAATTGCATCTTTTTTTAAGGATATGAACAAGTCCACTGCAAAATATAATTTCAATTCTTTAAAAAATGTTTTAAAAATAAAAAAGAGTGTATCTGCTAAATGATTTTTAAAATTGCGTAATTCTTTTATCTTTGCTCACTATAATGGGGCTATCAAATGAAAATGAATTCTACAGGAATTATTAATGATGTATATTTAACATTCTCTGGCAAGGTGTGAAAGCAATAGTGTGGGCCTTACAGAAAAATCTGGCATTGAAGAATCAGTTACTAAGTAGGCGATTCTGTAGATGTAACTTTTATATAATCCCAAATCTTACAATGTATGAAATGAGTCTGTACTATTGCAGAAGTAGAAAAAAAACAAAAACAAAAGATCATGAAAAATTGGCTGTCATTTGTAATGGTAATCATAGAATATTACTGTGAGATTACTGTTAAAATGCTTTATAAACTCCATCCATAATCCCACACATAAAAAAGATGTTACAACATATAGGTGGTTTCCATCACAGATAAAAAAAATTCTCCCCTTTTTTTCTGTTTAAAATTTTTTTACGTATTATGTGTATTTAAAATAATAGGCTTCTGGGCCTCCCCGGTGGCGCAGCGGTTGAGCGCTGGGTTGCGAAGCTGCCCGCAGCCTCTCCGGCACCGGTTCGATCCCCGGCTGCTCCCCGGCCACTGGAGGAGGGTCCCACATGGCACGCAGACCTCTCCTGCCGCCCGCTGCTCCCCTCAGCAGTGTACTTCGGTCCTTCTGCCTGCTCTGCTCCCCGCTTTGGCTCTGGTGAATTCTCTCACCCTCCCGCGCTTCTGACTGTACCCAGTGCATGTATAAACAAAACAAACAAACAAATAAATAAATAAAGCATGCCTCTATAAAAAAATAAATAAATAAAAATAAAATAAAAAAAAAATAATAGGCTTCCAACTTTAAACCTAAAGTTACAGATAAATCATTATATAATAATTTTCCTTTAAATTAGACTTGACAACCTGCTCAAGGTCACAGAGTAATTCAAGGGGAAGAATGAACAATATTCTCTGCATTCCCTGTAAGAGAAACTTTATTTCTCTGGAAGGAAGAAAGCATTTTGTGTACACCTCTCAGAAATGAGAAAGTTGCACTGTAATAAAGACTACAAGGTGCTGTCACTTTATGTTTCATAGACTAAAAACACAGAACATTTACCATAGTTATTTAAACACTTCAAGTAAGAATACTTTTAAAATGTACTTTATTATATAGAGCAAGTGATATGAATTTACCAACAATCAGAAAGATTAGTCTCTTCTGTTTGGCAGAATAATTTTTTTTTTTTAAAGAAATTAAAGTTTTGGGCCTCCCTGGTGGTGCAAGGGGATAGGACGCAACCTGTGAGGCTGTCCACAGCCTCTGCAACACAAATTCGATCCCCCAGCCTGCCAGGGAGCAACCCATATGGTGCAGCAGACCTCTCCTGACTTGCCCGCTGCTTCCCTCAGCAGTGTACTTCGGTCAATCTGTCTGTTCTGTTCCCCACTCTGTCTCTGAATCCTCTCACCCCTCCGCATCTCTGGCCTATACCCCAGCTCTTTATTTCTTGCATAAAGAAATAAATCTTTTAAAAAAAAAAAAAAAGAAAAAGAAAATACACCTTTGATTGTAAAAATATTCTTAATTTTTTACTTAATACCAATCATAAAAAATTCAACTAGCCAAATACTCTGTATGGTATAATAGTTTAGGATTACTTACATCATCAGAGAATGGTGTGTCTAAATGAAAATCTAGGGAATTTAATTGACTGACAGACTCATAAAGATGGAGTAGTTTCAGTTTACTGGCACAAAACTGTAGCAATCCTTCATCAACAGACTCAAGTTCTAAAAGGCAGAGGAAAAAATACATTAGGACATATTTAATAGAGACATAAAAAGCTTTGCTTTCATTAAATTTCTTATACAACTCCTTGAAAATTACTGTATTAAATATTGAGATGCCTAAGGTTTAACAGAATAATAAGGCAAAGAAATTTTCCACAAGGGTAAAAAAACATTTAAGTGAAGTAATGAGCTCTTAAATAGGGGCAAGAGAAGGGAAAGGAAAAATAAGAAATGTTGTAGTTTAATACTCAATTTTAAATAAATTTCTGGAAACAGATATGAAATATTTGCCTTCCCCTGTAACTCAAATGTTGTCTGTCAGGCCCACACACTGAGGACAGACAAGCAGAGACCTGACTGGCCTCTCTATTTCCACTGTAATGTCAAAAACATTATAATTAGTAAGAAATTAGATATGACCCTCAAGAAAGGATGGCAAAGAAATCAAAATCAGACAATATCTTTCCATCGATCAAACTTTTTCAAGATTAATATTAGAGAAATGCTCTGATACATTCCTGCACAGTAATTTGAATATTTCTATCTAATAAAAACCAAACATTTATTCTTTGAAAAGGCAGGCCTTAGCCACCCTCAAGAACCCACAGTGAGGACAGAGTAACATGAACAGTGTTTTTATAGCCATAATAAAATTCAACACAGAACATTCTAAGGAATTTCACTTGTACACAAAATTTGAAAACAGTAATGATTTTCTAGAAATCCAATAATGGCGTTTGTTTACTCTCCCATCAGAGCAAAATCACTTTTAGTTTATTAAGTTTTTATATTCTGTTAAAGCCTTGAGGGGTTTGTGGTGGGTGAGGGCTTTATAGGTGCGCTGTGCTTCTTAAAGAGGCATTTCTACAATCTGTGTGCAAAAAGAGTACACCACGTACAAAAAGTCAGTTTCACATGCATGTTGAAAAAAGTATCTCAGAATTAGGATGCTTAAAGTCCTGAAAGGGCATGTTGTGATTTATTAAATCATTTAGTTGGATTAAATATAATTAAATGCAAAACTGACTTTTTATTACTAAAATAAGAAGCAACGACTCATAGCTTCACATTACAATTTATTGACGCTGGAATTTAGAATAAATAGAATTCTGCTAGCTCAGTGGGGTAGGATATGGAGTAACAACCCCACAATTACAGAGAGAATACTTTTACAGACTAATTTTCAATAGCAGAAAGGAACCAGAAAATGGAGAGGAGTAACTGTGCTATATGATTCTGGAAGTTCTAACTCTGTTCACGAGAGAAATGGATGAGAATATGTGGATGCCACGAATACTAACAGCACATTACTTCAAAGCATAAATATTTTTTATCATCATCTTGGTCAAAACAGTATTAAAGAATGCCTGTCTACAGAAATCTCTCTTTTCCCAAGAGGTTAAATAAAAGACCAAGACAGCAAAAGCACTGGCTGTTTCTACCTGCCACTTGCTCATCTGCACTCATGCTAAAGGCTTTCACCACATTCCATAGCTGTACCAGGATGACCACTTCTCATCATTTTATACTGGTATCTTCCCTCATAGCAGAGGGATCCAAGGGGAAATATCTACATTAGGTAACAGTCAATACATTCAGAGAAAGTTCGATGAAGACCAACTGCATACAATGACTAGGGGAAAAATAAGTATCTCCCTATACTTACGGCATGAAATAAGATTCCTTATTTCTTATACAGATTATTTTCAAACTAATCCAACATGATAGCATCATAACAATTAATGGCTGTCTATAATCAGAGTTATTAAAGCTGCAGACAGACCATAATTTCCAGTCAGTATAAACCCTATTACCTTGATTCTTTAAATTGTCCAGCAAAGTCTGAGTGATATTTCTAAGGCAGGAAAATGGTAAACGTTCACTTGCCAAAATGCTTTCCAAAGCCTAGAAGAAAGATATTGAGTGATTCTAGTAATGTGAATGCAACAATGTTATTTTCTTAAGTTTTATATTTCTGCCTACACTTTACCCAAAATGCAAAAGGAACTCCATATTGAAGAGACTTTGAAGAGACCTTTAAAACAGGTAAAAAAAAAAGTTGGGGATCTATGACTAATGTACATGCAAAAATTAGAAAGTAAGTAGCCACTAGCTATCTGGTTCTGACTCAAAGTAGAGTAGGTTTCAGAGATATCGCTGGGGACTGAAGTGCCATATAAGAATTTATAGTCAGGCAGCACTGTGAGGTGCTCAGATAAGAGGAGTGGGAGAAGAGACAGCACAAGGAGGTACCATTTTATATGAGCCTGGCAAAAGGAAACTAGCCTGACATGACTATGGCACGTGAGGCAATAGAGCAATAAGCCCCGCAGACAGCACAAGTGGGCATGCTCCTCCTCATTATAAGCACTTTTTTAAAAAAGTTTTATTTTATTTATACAAGAACCAGGGTACAGGTCAGATGCACAGAAGGGTGAGAGGACTCACCAGAGACAGAGCAGGGGAACAGAACAGGCAGACTGACGAAATACACTGCTGAGGGGAGCAGCAGGCGAGACAGGAGAGGTCTGCTCACTATATGGGTTGCTCCGAGGCCAGTGGGGATCGAACTGGCACTGCAGAGGCTGTGGACAGCTTCACAGCGCTGTGCTCAACCACCTGCACCACCAGGGAGGCCCATTTATGAGCACTTTTAAGATGTGAATGGTGCAGCTGAACTATGTCACAGCCTCGCAGTGCCACTCTGTAGTGTCAACTGAGGAGAAACTCTTTCATCTGTGCACCAGGAAATGTGCACAGAGATAATCACAGTATCACTGTTGGTAACATCAAAAAATCTGGAAACAAGTTGAAGGGACAATGACAGGGTAGAATACATACAGCTCAGTAAATGAGTCCACTACAGGTCCACCATCAACACAGCTCTCTCAGAAACATAAGGCTGAAGGAGCACAGTCACAGAAGTCATGGAGCATGACCCCATTTACCCGAAGCTTTAAAGAGTGGGAAATGCATCAATATGTTTTAAAGGAGCCATATAGAAAGGAGATAGCTATACATAAAAGCAAAAGACAGAGAAACACAAAATTCTGAACACTGGTTACCTCTAGGGTGGGGGTGGGGAGGTAGGACTGAAGAGGGACATGTGGGACGCTGCAGAGTTCCTGGCCTATTTCCTAAGGTGGATGGTCATACCCATGTTTATTATTTTTCCTTGATCTGAATATATGCAGTGCGTGTTGAAAATACATGCATTCATGTGTATGGTAACATCATTTAATTTAAAAGAAGAAAGAAAAGAGACACTAGGAACTACCAGATGAGAAGATGAGAACATAAAAAAGAATGCACATTAATAAAAACATGAAAGAAGACTTTAGCCTGTCATCATTTGATGCAATTAGAGAAGTAATTTAAGAGGGATATGTAATAGCTAATTAGCAAGACAGTTCATATATTACATATACTTACCTGTTTTTTGGTTGCAGGGTATTTAATATCAAGAATTAATTCCTTTATTTCAGTTTCAACCAAATCTAGAGAAAAAAATTACAGTAAAATTCTCACTTTTTACTTAGTAAACTTTGTTCTGGGGGAAAAAAGAAACAAAAATGCACATCTGCACTATCAGTGAGTCTAAAGATTTTCTGGGTTCACTCACATTGTTTCTTGTGACAAATTTTAAATCTCCTGAATGGCACACTTCTTTCTACAGAAAAATCCCAATAAAAAGTACACAAAGGGGTTGTAACTGCTCGTAAGTGCACAAAGTGGTTGCAACTGCAAAAGTGCACAAACGGGTTGCAACTGCTCATAAAATGCACTGGCTTGTCTTTTAGAATATTAATTGTAAAAAGTGATGTAATAGTACACTTTATTACTTTTATCAAAGGATACCAACCAAGACTGGGAGATTTTGTTTTCAGTAAGGCTGACAGTTTCTTCACCAAATGCATGTCCTTTGCTCGTTCACTCTTCTTATCACTAAAATAATAAATACAACAAATTCTCACAGAAGGTGTAACATCGTGCTTCTAATCCTGACACATGCCAACTTTCTTTTTCCTTTATAGTATTCTTTTCTTTAAACTTTAAAAATAGCAGTCTAATGAGAAATGAAAACTACAAAACAAAGCAAAACAAGCAGCAAAATAAGGAATGAGGAAAAGCCTGCAGGGGCCACCAAGTAGCAGCCACTCAAGAAGCCTCACCTCAGCGCCAGGTGGAAAGGAACGTGCACTGTCTTCACACTTCCAGACACTGGGTCCACCAGACAGATCTGGTGGGTCTGCGGCTGCCAACTCTGACTGGTAACATTATTTAAGCCCATTATTTTATATCCAGGATACAGGAGCCTAAGGAAATACATACCGGTATGGTAGAAATATTAGCACAAGGAGAAATGTCAAAAGATGACTTTAATACAGCCAGCAAACCCTAGATTATGTCGCAATGACAAAGCATTTCCCTCACTTAACATCAGCAGGGGCTGAAAGCTATCTTCCCTTTTGCATCTCCACATCAAAAGGAAGGGGTAAGGACAAATGGCATTGCCCAAACTAACTTTAATTTGGTAGAATCAGGGTTGTTTCAGAAACACTCCTTACTTCTTAAATACTTATTCCTTGCTCATATGCCAGATATTTTTAGGAAAAACCATAATAAAGCACATTCCAATTCTCAAACAACTTGCAATCTACGCAGCAGCTCTGACGAAGGCTGTACTTAGTAAAGCAGTGTGAATGGGAATGAGCCAGGCTTCACTCACCGGCAGTGTTTTCCCACGTTGAAGGCTCCTACTCGAGGCCCCTGCTGGGTGCTCCACACTTCTAAAATTCCCCTTCTGGGGGCATAGATGACGAGGAACTGAGCTACTCGACTTGGGCCCTGAGTATTTCCAAAGGGGGAAATATCCACCTTTTCTGGGACTCTTTCGTGAAGGTCCTCTACAACTTGGATCCAACCAATCTGGGCATCTCGGTATCCTTAGAGAAGAAAAGGAAAGCTAATTAGTGTTGGTTCAGTAGCAGTCTTCTGAAGCACTTGGAGATATTTAAGTGGGGGTTTGATCAAAGTTACAAAAATCTTTTTATTGTAAAATGCCTTAAAAATAATACTGGGGCCTCCCCGGTGGCGCAGCGGTTGAGCACTGGGTTGCGAAGCTGCCCGCAGCCTCTGCAGTGCCGGTTCAATCCCCGGCTGCTCCCCGGCCACCAGAGGAGCGTCCCACATGGCGTGCAGACCTCTCCTGCCACCCGCTGCCTCAGCGGTGTACTTCGATCCTTCGGCCTGCTCTGCTCCCCGCTCCCCGCTCTGGCTCTGGTGAATTCTCTCACCCTCCCGTGCTTCTGACTGTACCCAGTGCTTGTATAAATAAATCAATCTTTAAAAAAAAAAAAAAAAAGATATACTGAATCACCAAGGTTTCAAGTCTTAATGTTTTGCTCTATTTGCTTCCAATCTTTTTTTTTTAAATTCTTTTAAATTTCATGAGTACCTTGCCCTGAACCCAGTGCCTTCCTACTCCCTATAAAATACTGTCCCTTAAAAAATTCTATGGGGATCATCCTCCCTTAAAGTTCAGTTAAACTGTAAGAAAAAAGATGAAACTGATTTCCTGCTGATACACAGATAAAGGGAAAACACAGGTTGTAGAGCGAATGGAGGGAGTTCCTATATATGAGGAGAAAGGTGCAGATGACACTGTCTCTGGTGAATTCTCTCACACCCCTGCACCTCTGGCCTACACCCCAGCTCTTGTATGCATATAAATAAATCTTTAAAAAAAAAAAGACAGAAACATAAAAGATTTAATAATACTATCAACTAGAAGTTAAAGGATAACACTGTTCAACTCTTGGGGTAAAAAGCTAATTAGCTTTTTTTCTTGATTTTTGTAAGTACCTTTCCACATACGTATCGCAATCCCCCTAGATACATCCAATAAAATAACTCTTCCGAAATCATCTGTTACTGCTGCCAGTGTGTTACATGGAGACAGGCAAATCCTTTCACCATGGCGTCTGGAATCTGGAAGCCCAAACCTGGTATTTCAGAGAAAATAAAAAACTAAATCAAATTCCAATCTAGAAATATATAACAAGAGAATGAAATGCATAAACAAAATAGGCTCGGAATCTGTTTTTATATAAAGAAATATGAACCTTGCATAGATTGATTTATCAACCATTCACACTTGACATTTTGCATATAAAGAAGCTTTTATTATAGTGTATTTTATTTCATAGGTTTTCTATACAGCTACCTACCACATTATATTTTAAAGAATAGAGTATAACTATCTTTCCTTGATTAAGCATTAAGTCACAGAAAATAGTTTCCTCACAGTTAACTAAATTCTAGAATACTCTGCTCCTATACAAGCATCTTTTGTCTAAGTTTTATTCCTAATCTACTCTCTTTTTGTTAGGTGTTTGATCTTGCTGACATGAGTATACCTATCTAAAGCAACAATGTTCCTCCTTCCAAATAGTTCTCTCTAAACTGCTCTTGGTCTACAAGCAACCTTATTAGAATCAGAAGTAAAATAAGAGAAAGCAGAAGGGCTCACATTGAGAGAGGTCCCTGTGGCGAACTCTGCCACATTTATTTGGATGCACAGGGCTAGTTGGCTTATTTCTTGATTCTTGGATGAATTTAGATGATATGATGTATTGCAACAAAATATTTTAAAATAAGATGAAAAATACAGCTTATTGCCAAACCATCTAAACATTTTAAGGGAAGAAATTCAACAGCTATCCAACAGCTATCACAAAACTAATTTCCCAGCACGTAAGCTAAGTTTGTAAAGTTTGTAAAGCTAAGTTTTGTAAAGCTAAGTTTTGTAAAGTTTGTAAAGCTAAGTTTGTAAAGAGGCACAACTAATCACACAGGCACCTAGTAATGACAGGAAACATCTGTGTGAATAGGCAAAAATCAGTGTCTTCATGGAGTTTACATTCCACGGGAAAAAACTGGCCCACATTAATGACTTTTGGAGGCTCTGAAGACTTGTGAAGTCAACAAATCCATCAAGCACACTGAAAGAATCATAAATTTAATATTACTTTTTTAAGAATACTAAAATTTGAGATGATGACTGACTTGCCTTACAGCTAATGGGGTAGCTGGTTCAACCTTTGGTTTTTGCTTTTGGACTACTTCTTCCTCATGCTTATTTTTCCAACCAAGCCATCCACTGGAAAGAAAGAAATGTCAAAACAGTATCAGATTTCAGGACAGTGCCAACTCTTAAAATACAAGTTAGCACCAAGTTGATCTCAAAGAAGGAGATTTTTATGTTTTGTAGTTACCTGGCAGCATTAAATAAAGCAGATGTGAGTTTACTTGCAACTGCTAGAGCCACATGAGATAATAATGGTTGTGTGCTTCCCTGGAAAAAGAAAGAGGCTTTTGAAAAAAGAAAATTGCTTAGAAGAAAAAGATTACTTTCTAAACTAAACTTTTTAAAAGTTTTGAAAAGTTATAAAGCCTGGACTAGTGAGAATAATTCAGCTTCTTGTATAGGGGATAGCAAAAACTTTATTAGAGGAGGTAGCACAGCAATATAATTAGAAGTTTTATTTTGATAGCTTAAAAGTCACCAGCAAACCTTTTCATCTTTAGGACTTCCCTCTTTAAATATTAAGAAAATACTAAATGAGGGCATTAAAGTGACATTATTCTAGCAAGGATATCGACTTTTTATCTACACACAAATGGCTATCTTCCCTCTTTTGCTTTAATAAGTGTTTTTATAAAAAGATGGTTTGGAAAAATCTGAGATAACTTTTTAAGCGAGAAGAGCTGGCAAATCTAACACCAAACTCTTCCCTATTTTAGGAAGCAATTTTCACCACTTACATCAGCTGTAGCTAGCAGCTTGTTCTGTCTTTACAATTCCACATTTACTCAAATCCCCAATGGGCTGATGTCATTAGCAAACCTGAGTTGTTAACTTTTGCACTGATATTTAAAAAAATGACTCAACTGTCCCTCAATTGTCCCAGAACACAAGGTGTCAGAAACAAAGAAGTTTGCTTGCTTTATATTGATTTTAGCACCGTTTTTAATTACTCTAAAAAACTGAAAAGACATCCAGTTGGAACTTAATTTAGCTTAAACTGAAACTAAGAAATGTAAACTGTTTAATCTTTCTAAGGCTAAGTTACCATACTCAATTTGTAAAAAATCAAAAGTGGTCTTACTCATAGTCAGTGATGAAACTCTTACCTCCAAGGCATAGAAGAAGCCAGTAAATGGATTGGACCCTACAGTGATATACTGAGACATGGCAGGTGGACTGTTTTTAATGGTTGCATTATAGCCACCGATATTAGAGGCAGTCTTCATTTGATCAAAAGGAGACAGAGTCATAATACCTAATGATAAAATAACAATACATGATTTGAATGCATTTAAATGACAGTAGTACCGGGTTATTAAATTTTTACTTCATCTCTATTCTGAAATCTAACTACTTAGTATTACTTAACAGACAAAAGTCATTTTTAAAAACTACAAAATCAGTGTTATAAAATATTCATAAGAAATTAAAATTGCTATCTCTAATTCCTCTAATTTCTAATTATAACAAAAACAAAATTTAAGTATTAATTTTTAAAACAGATTCAAAATTTAAAAGGTACAAGAATAAAACAGTCCATATCTTGGTAAAAGCTCAAAAGCTCAAACCTACTCAGAATATTTCTATCAGGCCTTTTCTCTCATTGTTTTAGGGAACAAAGAAGTTGTTTTTTTTTTTTACTTGTCTGAGATGCTACTCTCATGGGCAGGAAAGACTGCTCCAGGGTGGAGGTGGGGAGGAAGGAGACTGGGTTGGGCCCATTTGCTAGTGGGGTCACCAGGCCTCCTTCCAGCAAGAGTTCACTTCTAAGAGGCAACAACTATTACAGTTTCTTAAGCTGTTTTCCAGAGATGTTGTACACACACAAACAACCACACACCACACTGAGGTTTAGTTTTGTTTAGTTTTTTCATTAATAAAATTATCAAGGAGACATGCACCACTCTCCTCAATCACTAATGATATTTCACTGCATGGCCATGCCATGATTCATATACCTACATTTATTTATGGTTCATTATACCTACATTTACATTATTTCCCAACTTTTGCCACTACAAATAATGCTGTAACATATATCCTTGAAATGTCTTTGAACATCTATGTAAGTCTATTGGTATGGTAAATTCAGATAAAAGATTATCTACATTTAAATCTTTTTTTACTAAGTACTGTTAACATTCATTCCATAGAGGTGGTGCTAATTTACACTTATCAAAAAGGTGAAAGAACTTCTCACCTCACACACCCTTCCCAAAGAAGTGAAAATGCTTTCAAACTCCTATTTTTGTAGTCCAGAAATCCCCAATCTGCCCTAATGAAGTTACTTTTCATTTCCCCAAGGCTATAAGAGCAAAAGCAGACAGACTGAATGCTGAGTTCCCCTGCCTTGTGGAGTAGCAGAGGAAAAACCAGTGTCATTTAAATGTACCTGGTGGAGGCAGAGAGAGGAAGAGGGGTAAAGAGCTAAGAGATGCAGGATGTAAAGATCTACTGCTAGACTGTAACACATGTGGACTCAGGAATTATCTTCAGACTTGGGTAGTCACAGGGTACCTGAAGAAGCAGTTGAGAGGCTCTGAACTCAAATACTACAGAAAGGAGCCTGAGTTATCCTAATTTTCATACAGAGAACCTGTCTATCTACAAATGGTCAAAAACTGCATTGCTTCTGAAGAGTCCTGGGAAAGAAAACAGGTTTAGGGAGTTCACAAGCTAACCATTTACTTGATTTAGGGATTAAAATGACCAAATAATTCTTGTAAATGGACAGTTCTAAAAAATCAGAATGCCTGTCTCATATTCATAAATAAATAATTCCATATACAGAATATTTTTACTAAAAGATAAAATTTGCAAAAGCTGTCTGACTTCACTAAAGCAAAATCAAAGGGAGAACTGTATGGCTAGAAATTGAAGTTTAAGTTTTAAAATTACTACTTTACATGCTCTCACACGAAGGGGGGGTGTGAAAATTGCTACAAGCTATCTGGAGAACAATCCCCCAGTATGGAGAATAATTTCAGCCCTTTCCACCTTACCACTAGTGATCTTTTCCCTCCCACAGTTAAGTCCTCCACTTTCATTGCGGTACATTTTAGGCACATCACTGTTATAGTCTTCAAAATATTAAATTTCAGCCCATCACCTTCTGACCTAGCTTTCCATCTCAATTACTCTGTCAACCCTGTAATAATTCACATCTTCGAGAGTTCGTGTCACTGATCCTGGTAACTTTTCACTAGAAGCAACATGTGAGAGCACATCCTTTTCTATCTGGCAGTTTGAATTCCTTCAAAATCATTTTTAGAGCCACAACATCCCTGTCCCTCTCTCCCCCAACACTCCTCTGGCAAAACTTCAACCTTAGTAAAGTCACTAATTTAGCATTATTTTTAAGTGACTTAAGGTCTATGGGCATATAGGCTTAATTATAACTGCTATTCTTTTATGTCCTTTTAATATAGCTATACATCAAATTTTTAAATTTAATTAACAGTCACTGTTTTCAAATCCATTCCTTAGCAAGTGCAAAATATATCTCAAATCTGTCTCCCTCTCTACAGCTCCACAATCTCATCTCTAGAAAAAGCCAACATCCTTACTGCAGCAAACTCCTTACTGCCTTCCTTGCTTTCACTTTTCATGCTATAAGCCTTTCTTAACAGCAGTCATAGGGATATTTTTTAATATCCCATATTAAACACCATTAATGACATCCATTGCATTTGGAATAAACTGTGATCTTATCCCTATGTTTCTCTAACGAGAGAAAGGAAAGATTCAAGGATTTCTTAGGTTTTAAGTTTGAGCAACTGAGTGGATGACCAGACTTACTGAAATCAGAATAAGGCGAAGGAAGAGGCTTGAGGTGGATGAACTGAGAGTTATGTATTTTACAGGTGAACTTTTCACACAATTAAATATTCAAACAGAGGTGTCAGTCTACAACTCAAACCTCCCCTTGTCCCTTAGCCTCCCACCCCAACTCTTTACAATCAAAGCACTTTAACTTCCTTTCTATTCCAATACCCATGTCTCCAAGGCCCCCCAGGCCTGTCTATTGTCTCCTTTGCCTACACAGCTCTTCTACACCTCTTCCACTCAGCTGGCTCCTCTTCACCCTGCCTGTCTCAGTCTGAATGTCACCTCTCTGGCAAGGTCACTCTCTTCTTTTACTCTCTAATCACCAACTGCTTACTTCTTCATGTGGCTTGCTAGTAACATTTCGGTATTACCACATTTAGTCATTTGGTTTGGTGATTTATTGCCATCTCCCCATTACCAGAATTTATACTTCATCAGAGCAGGGTCCTGTCTACCACGTATTTCTAGCATCAATATTAGCACATGGTTCATAATAGGTATCCATTCCTTTAGATGTTCAATGACTAAATCAGGCCTTTATGTAAGGATCACCACTCTTTTTTTTCCATCTTGTAGGCTGGGAGAGAAATGAATAGAGTAATATTTTCTATTCAATCATCTTTCCTAGCCTGTTTCAATGTTCCAAAGTTTAATTAACAGAACAGGGAAGGTACCCTGAACTGAACTCAACACTTTGGAATTTTGTAGCATTTTTACATTAGCAAAGTAAAAGCAACCAATAAGGTGATTGTTACAGAGCTTTCCATACAAGAACTATGCAACAATAAAAAAAAAAAAGATCGGTGTGTCAAATAACTAACTTTTCTCCTGCACCCTGCCAGTGTTGAGCATGCTGACTTCCAGCTGGGTTTAGATGATGGAAAGCCACACTGTGACATCAGAGAGAAAGAACTGACTTAGGACATGCATTTCCCTGTGACTGCTGCACAGTCATCCTGCTTGTAAGGCACTGATTCTATTCATTATCTCCAAATTCTGGAACTACTCCCAGCCATCACTGCCTTTGGCCTTAGAGTGGTTAACAGCTGGGCTGCTTAGAAGCCCTGATACACTGTACTAACCCTTGTGGTTCTCCCACACCACACCTTTATAAATAGTTTCTGTGCAAGTAAAACCCCTTTCAATAATCTTATTTCAAGGGTGCCATGTGTCTTCTGTTTAGGACTCAATGTACACTAGCAAAACCTGTTTAAGTCTCAAAATGTACATGAGCAAAACCAATGTAAAAGTCTATTCATAATATTCTGATTAGGGAAAAAAAACTGTAATATATTTGGGACAATACAATCCTACTTATGAAATAGCACATTTCTCTACAAAACCATACATACATTACACACGCACTTACACACAAGCCTGTAAGGCTGTTTACCAATGGAGACTTATCTCTAGGTGGCCTAATAAGGAGATATTTCCCTTTTCTCTTTATTTACTTATGAACTGTTGAATATTTAAGCTAGCATACACTGTTGATAAACAGAAAAAAATTCATGTATATTTAAAAAGGCATTTCCTCCTTTTCCACCCCCTCATTCAACTACCACATTTCAGGCTCCCATTACTTCTCGCAAAGATTATTATAAGTTCCTTATAGCACCTAGTTTGTAGAGGTACCTCCTATGATGCAATTTCTAAACCTTGACCAAAATGAATTTTCTATCAGGCCAAGTGATATCCTCTTGCTCAACTCTTCAGTGGTTCTCAGTGTGGGGAGGAGAAGAGCTAACTTTGTTACCTGGTAGAGGTGGCCCTTCAAAACCTGGCTCCTCTTTATATATTGGGCTTCACTCTCACCAGTTCTCATAGATTCCCCCCGTTCTTCACGACTTCTACTCCCACATACATGTTAGCTAGAAATACTCCTCTGTGCTCATTTTAGGTCAAGTCCTACTCACCCCTTCCATCTCAGATGGAAGCCAACCTCCTGTTCCCTAATTCCCTCAGTGCTAGGACTTCTCTGCTCCTGCCACGGGTGGTCCATGTGTCTATTACCACAGCCATTACACTGCAGTGCTGTAACTATTTTCCTGTGTTTTTTCTGACTAGCATGCTTCCTGAAAACAGAGATCTAATCTTTTTGTATCTGTATTTCCAATATCTAACACAGTAGATCTTCCAATAGTAGGCACAAGAAAAAACCTGCTCTGATCTATTCTGCTAGTATAAAGGGTACATTTCTAAAAGACTAAATTTGTCTACAGAATAGTTAAGTCAAACAGTGAATGTAAAACTATATAATTATTAAAACTGCTACCATTTCTTAGTTATAGCTAAGCTAATCTGTACATCAGAACCTTCAAATGTCATACACTTTTCACATAAGAATAAATGTATGTCTTACGAGATACATCAATCAAAAAATTTGAACTAGTAATGCTTACCAATACTAGCATGATCAATAATACTTTCAATGTCTTGCAGACCCCATTTCTTGTAAGCTAACGGTGGTGGTTGTATGTTCTCATTGCCTGATGCTGCAGCTGTCAAAGGTAAAAATTAGACAATCCAAACTTAACTGTAATGGATGAAATGAAGTTTCGCCCCCCCCAAAAAATCAGTGAAAATGTAATAACTTGATTTATTACTCTAAAATTTCACATAACAATGAGGCAAAGTAATATAAACAACATATAAGATGAAATTTATTCATACTAAGACTATGCACATAAAATACAAACATTAAAAAAGTAAAGTTGGCTGTCACAAGAGATTTTGGAATGCTCAAATATTAGAGAAGACTATTAAAAATTCTACCACCACTATTACTACTAAAATCACATTGAATTCAAGCTGTAATTGAAACTCACAATTTCTCCCTCTTGTAAAAGATAAAAGTGCCTTACTTGGTGAAAAGCTAAGAACCAGATGCTATGCCAGGCAGAAGCTCACATATATAGCAAGGTCGCTAATGCCAAAACAGAGGCCAGGCCTGATGCAAAGATATGCAGCAGCAACAGCCTTGTCAGCAATTAACAATTAACAAATTGTTAATCATTAACCTCAGTATTTGCACACAGCGAGTAAATAAAAGGAAAGAAGACAGTTACACCTTCGTGCATGAGGGCCCGTTTATCAATAATTAATTCTTAAGCTGCATTTTAGAATACAGCTACCCTCTATTCTGGATCCCGGTTATTTACTTGTGTAAGTAAATTATTTTAATTAAGGAAAGCAGTTTAGATTTCAATAGGAAGGACAAGAAAAGAGAATTTTTCAATATTGTAAAAAACCACAACAGTAATCAGATTTCTCTTCAGAGTAAATTAAAGTAAAAGGCACTAAATGGCTTACTTATTACTTCCTAGGTGACAAAAAGGCTTTTTTATTGTCTTTATAAATAAAACATCAGGAATTAAAAAATAGTAAAAATTAAATGGTTGACAATAAAAACTAAAACATAATTGTCTATTTCTAGTTTATGGGTAATACGAGAATTCTTGATTATCTGCATACCTTTCATCCCCAAGTCTGGACAGAATGTAGCTGCCTATGCATACATTATATTTAGGCTTTAAGTGTTCCAAGTTAACAAAAAGCTGATGTTGACTCCCTGTTGGGTCCTATTAACTGTGGGCATATACTGTTATCTTTACCCTCAGTGAGAAGGGAAGTGATGGACAGTCAAAAAATTTTAGTATTGGCTCATCTGCTGATCTAGCAAGAAATGTGAATGCTCAGTTAATGCTACTAAATTCCTCACCCCAATGTTGAGTCTCAATACAGCTGCAGATCTTTCTTAACTGGTCAAACACACCACTGGAGTAATGAGAAGCCTGTTATTCATGTGTTGGTCACTCTCCACTAGACGCTGTAAAGAGGGTTGATGCTCACTCCTTGCTTTTGTCTTAGTAAGCAATCCACACAACAAGGAATGCCCATTCCTATAGTAGAGGGGGTTTTCCTTAAATCTGGTTTGGAAGTTTTCTAAATTTAGAAGACAAATTTAACTCTCTAGGTAAATTAAATAAAACAACATTAGAAGTTAAGACTTTTCTTGCCAAAAAATTACCTTTTGCTACCTGGTTTCGACAAGCACGAAGAGACTGAAAAAGACTAAATCCATCAATAGTGACAATGGCAGCTGGATATAAGATACTCAATTCTTCGTTCTATTAAAAAACGGGGAAAAAAATCACCATAAGTTTTCATCATCACCAAATAATCACATCTATTTTCTTTAATTCTTTTAAGTGGGTCTGATGGGTCTATGTATTCACAATTTCAATTTTCATCCATATTACTAAACTATCAATTTATGCTTCCACCAGTAACGCATCAAAGTGCCTGTTTCTCCATTTTGTCACCAACAGTTTTGTCAGCCTTTATCTTTGCATTTATGTCAGGGGAAAAAAACTATCCAAACATCATTGCTTATAGTTCTTAGGTCACCTTTAAAATTCAAAATTTTAATATACTTTTGGTCAATTATGTATCTTCTTTTGAGAATTATTTATCTTCATTTGCCTTGCCTCCTTTTCTACTGGACTATAATAGCATTTCCATTTTTTCTTTTTTAAGATTTATTTATTTATGCATACAAGAGCTGGGGTTTAGGCCTGAGGTGTGGGGGGTGAGAGGATTCACCAGATGCAGAGTGAGGAACAGAACAGGCAGACTGACCAAAGTACACTGCTGAGGGGAGCAGCAGGTGAGTCAGGAGAGGTCTGCTGCGCCATGTGGGCAACTGCTCCCTGGTAGGCCGGGGAATCGAACTCGTGTTCGAGAGGCTGCAGACAGCTTCATAGGCTGCGTCTTAACCCCTTGCGCCGCCAGGGAGGCCCAGCTGTTTCCATTTTTAAGAGATTTGTGGGCCATGGGGGCCTGTGTGTTCACAAGTTGTTTGCTGATCCACTGTGCTTGGAGGTGCTGATCACAATAGTCAATTATCTCCAGAGCCAGACATTCTTCTTAAAGACACTAACAGAAACATCGATGGTCCAGGGCTGCAGAAATTGTGCTACATGAAAGGCCTCTGTGCAGAAACCACAAAAGGCTCTTAAACCTTCCAGAAAGAGATCTCCTGCATTGACTCCACTGCTACCTCCACTACACTCTGCTCCCAGAACTAAATTTAGAGGAAACCCATTTCTTTGATCTTCCTAGATCTGGGAATACTGGGAAGAAGCAGCCAATAGACAGCTTTGATATATAAACTCATGTGTCAGATGCAGAGAAGCTTATGTGGCAAACAGAGTAACAACATAAACTTCCTGTCCATATTCTTTAAGAATTAGTTTTCAGCTAACATATTTTCTTCACTCATAGTCAAAAGCAAGTATTTAAATGTTATATTTTTCCACTAGCTTTTTAAAAAAGAGTAGTATAGATATGACCAAGTTTACTGTGTTTAAAGAATGTTTGTTAATGGAGAGATTTTGTATAAAATTGAAAATGGCTCTTGAGAGGTATCTTCAATAAAGATTATCTTCTTAAATTTCCAACAGTTTGTTACCTTCAACAGTCCCATTTCCTCCTACCTCCTTATGATGAAAGTTTTAAGACTTAATTCTCCTTTCAGTTTTATTTTCCTTATCCTTTACTTGGATATTGGATAATCTGTTCATCATCTATGACTTCAACTATCATCTTCAACTTACTCTGTGTCTTCAGAGTAGTTCTGTATCATTAACACATACTAGTACTGGGCCTCCCCGGTGGCGCAGCGGTTGAGTGCTGGGTTGCGAAGCTGCCCGCAGCCTCTGCAGCGCTGGTTCAATCCCCGGAGAGGGGCCCACATGGCGTGCAGACCCTCAGCAGTGTATTTTGTCAGTCTGCCTGTTCTGTTCCCTGCTCTGGCTCTGGTGAATTCTCTCACCCTCCTGTGCTTCTGACTGTACCCAGTGTTTGTATAAATAATATTTTAAAAAAACAAAAAACCAAAAAATAAATACTAGTACTTTCATTTTATCTCCTCAAATGCAACATGTCCAAAACCAAATAAATAACCTTTATTCACTGCCAAAGCAGCCTCCTCTTCCAACTTTTCTCAATGGCACACCTCAGGATGTGTATCATAAAACAAATCACTCTTTTCATTAATATTCTACATCTCCACACAAAAACCAAGTCCTGTCAATTGCTCTTGCAACATGATTTTTGTCCTGGTCTTTCTCTCTTCCCACAGCCATTGTGGTCTTATTTCCCAACACTCCATGGCTATCATAGTCACTTAAAAACCAGTTTCCCAGGTTCCAGGCTCTCCCAACTCCAATTCATCCTGCAGAAGAGTCCTTCATTACCCCTATGATTATAGCACTTCCTTTTTATAATCTTTAGTAGCTTCTCTCAACTTCTGATTCAATTCTAATCTCTACTTCAAATTTATGAAAAACTTGGCTTCTCTACTTATTCAACAGTTTCCCATTATTTTCTAATGAAGTGTCTTTGTCATCCTATACATAGCCCCACATTAGACTCTTCCTTCATTTTTCTCCCAGCCACCTAAAATACTTTCCTTGGTTTTCCCAGAACTAGTTAAATCCTATACTCATAATCAAGGTTTAATTCAAATCCCACCTCCTCAATGAAATTTTCCTCATAGTCCTAGTTCTAATTGAGCTCCCCTTTCTCCGAAGTTGTACAGAATTTATTCTGTCCTTATAAATTAATTTAGGTATTGATAATACTGATTAACTCATTCACAGGCCATTAATAGGTATTGGTGTCGTCTCTTCTCATTGGCTGTTTCTTTTTTTTTTAAATCTTTTTTTTTTAAGATTTATTTATTTATTTATACAAGCACTGGGTACAGTCACAAGTGCAGAAGGGTAAGAGAATTCACCAGAGCCAGAACAGGGAGCAGAACAGGCAGACTGACGAAACACACTGCTGAGGGGAGCAGCGGGCACAGCGGGAGAGGTCTGTGCGCCATGTGGGACCCTGTCAGGCAGCCAGGGATCAAACCGGCGCTTCAGAGGCTGCAGGCAGCCTCGCAGCCCAGCGCTCAACCATTGCGCCACCAGGGAGGTCCTCACTGGTTGTTTCTTCTATAGCTTCAGTCCCTACAGCCCTTGACCACCTACCTATCGTGCAGGCACACAATATATACACCTCTATAAACTTAAAATTTTTTGAAGCTGAGTAGTAGAACAAATGCTTATTACCCAGTTTTGACTTAATGACATATATCATATATTATTCACATTTGACTATGAGTCAAATAAAAGCAAAATATTTTGTGTGGCTCTACAATTATTTTTTGACTTTGAGACACAGCACCTAGCAACAGTGAAAAGTGTACCTCTAGAGTGCATTAGATATTAAATACCTTATTTTCTCAAATTCTTCAATGAATCTTAAATATTTTCTACTACAAAATAAAAACATAAAAAAAAACATACTAATTAAGCACTCCTTTTCTGAGAAAGAGTTTTAAGTATAACGTAGTAGTACAGAAAGGTTAGAACATTATTCTTTGTATAATTTGACATCTAAAGCCAAATAAAATAAAGTCACATATCATGTTTTTGCCTTAAGTCACTATTAAATTCTTAAAAAAAAAAAAAACCTTTTATGGTTTCTGACTAAAGCATTTTATTGTGGAATGAAACACAGTATTTCATTAAGTAAAAGACTGATACTCTATACTCAGTTATAAATATGTCTATTTCTAAAACATGCAACATAGCTAACTGTGCTACAAGACAAAGATATCTCTAAGTTCCCACCCAATAAAGAGGGAAGAAACTGCTTTAAAGTAATGCCCCCTCTACCCTGAACACAATCTTTTACACGACCTGCTCAGTCACACCAGGGTGTCGTGGGATTTCATAGGTCCTGCACTTAAGCTGCAGCACTCGGTCCTCATTCAATAGCTGCGCCAGCAGGAGCACACCACTCTAGGGGGAAGCAGAGAAAGGGGATCTGAATATACCTGAATGGTTGTGTGCAGGCCAAGCATCGCTCTCCAACAGTGTTCCACAGATACTAGGCACTCTCTTCTTAGAAAAATATAGCCTCTCTTTTCTAGCTATCTTTTTACCAAAACTTTCTACCACCACCCTCCCCCTGTGCAAGCTCCACCCCCATAGAGTATGCACTACCCATTTCCAGGCAGCAGTAAAGATCTACAAGTGCACACAATAGGCATGTATAAGAAGGCATTTCAGTTAACTAGTGTTTTCTAACTGCTGAACACACCTCGGTGTAGAAGCGTACGTGACCTGAAGTGAAGCCCACCACGATGCAGGTCCAGTCAGGGCGGCCAGTCGAACTCCTGTTACAAGCAAAAATGATGGTTTTAACAGTTCGCAAAGCAAAGCAAAGCAAGCAAACAACTCTCATTTATCCTCACCTCTTCTGGCTGGCTAGTGGGATACACAGAGCACTGGTTACATATTCCCTAAAACAAAAAGAAAATCACATGCTTATCTAAATCAATTTATTAGTATTCCTATTTCTCTATAATTTGATGTTCAAGGCACTAAGATGAGGTCTGTGGACCAGGTTTAGTCAATGCATAAGTAAAAACACAGTGAAACTTTGCTCTAAGTAGGACTATAAAATTCATGCACATACAATTTCACAGTCACCTGAGATTAATATGACAGTATTTTTCGTTAGTTTCAAGCATGAAAGTAAAGAAAGCACGCACTGATTATATGCAAATTGAGAGCACTTCCAATAATCTCCAGGCAGCCTTTCCTACCATCACCCTTTCCTCTCCACCAGCTAAGAACCTTAGTGGAGGCTGGGGAACTCACAATCACACGATAGGCTCTGTGGGGTGCATTTTCTAGGACTCACTGTATTTCAGTTGGTTTCTTCCATGTTTTGCATAAATTGTCCCAGAAATAACCTATTTAGAAGCATGTTGGATGCTCCCTAAAAGATTTTTTTCTGATTCTTGGATTTGAAAAATTTATTAGGAGCTCAGACACCAAGCTGGTAAACATAACTCTTTCTGACAGTTAACCTGCAAACCTCAGTACTATCATTAGCTTATTCAGGAAACTGTAAACACTCTTGCCCTATATGCTGTACTGGTAATCAGTGAAAATAATCTTTTTGTTTGTTGTCTTTAAAGTAACTTATCGATTATGTTTGCCTTGCATTTATGACAGAAATTAAATGTCTTCAAAAATGCTTAGACTTTAAGGAGAAACGTTATCATTTATTTTGATAAAAGTAAAAGACATTTCATTGAATAGCTACCCAATGCCAGGCACATATTAGGAACTTCCACTTGGTTGTCTTTTATCTGAATTCAAGTCTGAGGAACCTTTATCAGTGAGTTTTCATCATAAAAATGTAACTGAAACAGATTTTCCAGGTTCCAGGCTAGTGGCTCCATTAGGCAAGCACACTAGAGCTCTGGTTCTAAAACTCTGACTGAATCAATAGGAAACCTGAATTTACTAACTGCATTTCTGAAATATGTAAGAGGTTTAAAAATGTGGTACTATCCCCTTCAAGTACAAGCCCAATGCTTCCCCAAGCAGAGAAGACATGACTACCCTTGACTTTTGGGCTGAATAAAATTAATGGAGAACAGGAGAACAGAAAAAATGCAGAAAGGGTATTATGGGATGCTTTCTGAATTCTCTGAATCCTCTCCAAATAGGAGTTTTTTTTAAAAAAAGTAGTCACATGATGAGAAAAATAAAAATTTGCTGACAGATTCATGTATACCACCTCTAAAGCTGGAATGACTATACAATTACTAAACATTTCAAATGATGAAACTTCTCAACAGATTCACTTATAAATCAGACAATTTCACATATGCATTTAGCATACAGAGAGACAAAAAATTAACTGGTACTTACCCTTCTTCGACATTTAAAGAACCACTCCAACCAACAGCAAATTGCATTTCTTCTTTTCCTTTATCACTATGTTTCCATTTTGCTGAAAAATTTAAGATTATCACCTAAAACAACTTTTTATTATACTGATACAGTAATTTATAAACTTTATTCCTTTCCTTTAGAATGATCAATGCAAAATTCAACAGTCCTGTGTTAATGGAATTGGATATTTTTATAGGTAAAAATGTTTTAAAACTTTTACAAGATTTCTCTAAAACTACCTCAACTCCTAAAGTCTGTAGTTCTTCCTTCCTCCAGTTAAATCCATATAAGATAGTCACAGTTGTGGCTGAATAAAGTTGTTAATTCTTATGTACTGATTTAACCTATTTTATTTATTAAACAACTTTTTACCTACCAGATAATTTTTCTATTAACTTACGCTACTGGAGGATATATGTGCTTTATAAGACTTTTACAGTCATTTTACATACGATCTTATTTATTTAGATCAACGAGATTTTTCACATTCTAAAATTGCCCAAACCTTAGTTGAAAATCACCTTACTCATATTATTCCTCAGAAGGGGTCAGTGGCTTTTTTAGCTCTGACTGTCCCTTGCAAGAACTGTGCCATGCCCAGTGCTACCTCTGGAGTGCCAGAGAGAAATAGCTAACACATTTGCCGCCAAGAAAAAAAATCCAAAATAACAAGAGGAAAACAAATAGAAAAAGGAAGCAACACAAAAAACAGGGAAAGGAATAAAGTACTATACAACATGTAAGATAAACTACAGAATGCCATTTAACTCCACATAGAAATAACTTTTTTTTTCTATCTAATCTGTTTTCTGTCCTAATCTATGCATCAAGATAAACACTGAAAATAATAGTCTACTTACGCACTAGAAATACAGCTTTTTGCTCTCGGGCTATAACCATAAGATCATTGGTTGGAGATAATGATAAAACACAATCTTGAAGCCAGGAAGTTTTTTGTGTTTTGCAAGCATTTCCTTCTTCTTCCTGTGGGGTAAAACTACAATTACTGCACATGCAGAAATACTGATAAGAGTATTTCAACTCAACTTGTCTACCTTTGAGGAACAAAGGAGAAGAAAGGAAAAAAAGAGGGGCCTCTCTGGTGGTGCAAGGGGTTAATAAGCATCACACTATGAAGCAATCAGCAGCCTCTGCAGCACGAGTTCGATCCCCTGCCAGGGAGCTACCCACATGGCGCAGCAGACCTCTCCTGTCTCGCCTGCTGCTTCCCTCAGCAGTGTATTTCAGTCAGTCCGCCTGTTCTGTTCCCCACTCTGTCTCTGGTGAATCCTCTCACCCCCCACATCTCTGGCCTGTACTCCAGCTCTTGTATGCATAAATAAATAAATCTTTAAAATAAATAAATAAAAGGCACTCAGAGATCTGGTTTTAAAAAAAAAAAAGGAAAAAAAGAAATCCTTTTAGTTCTTTTTAAAACTCTCAATATTATTCGTTATCAAAACATGTCAAAGTTGACCAATTAACAAAATATCCACTACAAACTTCACTTTTGCATTAATGTATATGTACTATATGTTTACATGTAAACAAATAAACTAGCAAGACATTAAAAGAATGTCACACAGGGGCCACCTTCAGGAATGATTTAGTAGTAGGAAATTCCAGAGAGGCAACTAACATATCTGCAGCAAAGAAAAAAATTATCTGATGATTATGGCTATAGAACTGTTAGTGTATTTGATAAGTCTGACCTTTTTATTTGCCCTAAAGGTGTTTCCTTTTTCAAGTGAAAACTTATTATAAAAGGTAAATTCCCATGGTTAAAAATTCAACATTTCTAAAAAAGCATTTTTTGAAAATTCTCTTAATCCTATACTCTGGACACACTGCTATTCACCCTAGAGAAAACCCATATAGTCAACTGTTGTGTTTCCAGAGACACTTTATGCCCATACATTCATAATTCCTTCACACCATAGCCTACTATATACCTACTTTCATTCTCTTAAAAAACACACCTTGACTTCATTCCATAGGAAGTTGTACTTTGTACAATTGCATAGCAGTCCATTGTATCCATGTACCATCATTTAACCAGTCTCCTACTGATGTATATCTGTATTGTTTAATCTTTTGCTGTTGCAAACTATGCTATAATGAATAAAACAATAATGTAAAACATTTGTCAGTCTATGTGGAAGTACATCAGTAGGATAAATTCCTAGAAGTGAAATTATAGGTCAAAGGATTATCTATTACTAAATTTGACACATACTAGAAATTATGATAATTAATAATTCAACCAGAATTATTAAAAGAGCATGCTTCCCCACAGACCTTACATGCTTTAACACTGTATCTTTGTCAATGTGACAGCTGAAAAGTGGTTTTTCAGCATCGTGCATTTCTCTCAGGAGAACAAACAGTTCCTCATATGCTTGTATCTTTTCTATAGATAGTTTGTTTCTTTCCTTTGCAGACTGCCTGTGGAATTGCTGTCCTTGTTTTAGTTGATTTTCATATATAATTTTTATGAACAAGGAAAACTGGTGGTTTGATCGGAACAGCTATAAATAATTTTTCCCAGTCTATGTGGTGGCTTAATTTTTTCCATGAAGAAGTTTTTAACTACTATATAATTATCCATCTATTTTCTTATGACTTCTAGGTTTTACATTCTGTGGACTCCTACCTTACTTAAGCTTACTTAGTGGCTTTTGGACTAAATCAAGAGGGGTGGAAGAAGAAATGCAGGCTGCTTTCAGTTTTACAAAAAATTTACACAATGATGCTATTTAAAAAAATTTCAATGAGCATGCATTACTAGAATATGAAATTTAAATGATTTTTAAAAACAGAAAATGACCCTAGTCAAAATACAATGACAGTATTTCTAGAAAGATAAATGATTTCTGGCCGAGACAGTATCAAAAAAAATGTTTAAAACATGAAAAAAAATATGGGTTATAGGGTACTTTGAAGAAAATATCCAAGTAGGCCTAAGACTCTGGGATAGTCCTGTAATTATTTCTTTCTTAGGAATCCAATAGATTTGGAGTCGTCTTATGCAAGGTAAGGATGTTATACCCTCTTGCCAAAGTTTAGGAGAAAAGTAATATTGGCAAAATCCCATTTTATTAAGACTGTATTTTAGGAATTTTGCCATCTAGTTTAGTGTTTTTAATTTATACTTTTCTACAGGGAAATTAAGGAGGACATTATCCCCTCAAGATAAAACTTTAGAAGTCAGTTACAATTCATTTTGCCCTGGACCCACAACTTCTACAGTTGGGCCAGCACAGCATGCAAGACAAGACTTCTTCCTCTAGGTGGCTCAGCTGCAGGCTGAGGCACACTGTCTTAAGGTTCCCAAGAGCCACAAATATGACCACTCTGGGGGCTCAGGACTTTCCCAGCAATCAGTCTCACCTGCAGGTAGGAGACTAGAGAGGACAGGTGGTAGACGGGTA
This sequence comes from Talpa europaea, assembly GCF_964194135.1. NCBI lineage: Eukaryota > Metazoa > Chordata > Mammalia > Eulipotyphla > Talpidae > Talpa > Talpa europaea. The sequence goes on along the minus strand of NC_140077.1, from coordinate 88,672,761 downwards.
TTGTATTAGATAAGAAATTAGGGAGATCTCTCTTGGATTTATTGAACTCCGATTCTTATACTAACATTCACATTATCACTGCAGTTAAAAAAAAAAAAAGCTCAAACAAGGGGATAACAGCTCTAATTTTGACAAATTTATAAAAATAATTAAAAAAATAATTGAACATCCATACATATGGGTTTCTTCCCTTTACCACACTCCAAAATTATGCTTCAAGAGAAAATTCTGAAAATTTTGTAAATGGTACTTCTCAGTAAACATTATTGCTATGTTTCTTTCCTATTTTTAAAATAATGCCGCCAACCGGGATCAGACTGCATGTTAAGTTTGCTGAAAAGCAGTGAAAGAAAATCAAAGGTGGGAGATTTATAAACATCGGTCAAACCCTCACTTTACAGTAAAGAAAATGGAGGCTTGAGGACTTGTTCCCTGTCCCTGAAACAGGATCAGAGCCCAAATCAGAACCCAGGCCTTTGATTTTAATTCTGTTTCCATGCCATCACTTGATTATTTGTGTGTAGCTGCAACAGCTCTGTGAAGCCTGTCTTAACTTGGGACTTGACTCTGGGCTCAGAGTAACTGAAGCCTTTTATCAAAAAGGATACCCTACTACTTTGCCTGTCTTCACTTAGGATTAATTCCAGTCTCATAGTAAATGAAGTCTTTTCTCAAAAAGAACTACCTTATTACTTGGAGCTTTGTACCAGACTGAGCTAGAGCTGCAAGAAAACCACTTGACCACGCCGACCAGAGTATTCTTGTGGCATTTCTTTAACCATGCCTTTAAAAGTACCTTTGCCCTCTTTTTTCTGTTTTTCTATCTGAATTCCAGTTCCTATGGCAACTCCATCCTACTCTGACTTTTACCTTTTCTAAAAATTTTTGTTTTACTTAACCCAATATATCCAAAATATTATCATTTCAAGTACTTTACATTTTTTTCATATTAAGTCCTCATAATCCAGTATGTATTTATTTTTATAGCACATCTCAATTCTGATTTGCCATATACCAAAAGATCACTATTCATTTATGGTGAGTCCTCATGTATACACTTACTGCAATTAAAAGTCTTACTATTTTCTGCCGCACCTACGTGTTTTCTGATTGTTTTTCTCCCACACTAGATTAAAAGCCTTTAAATTACTCCTCAACTCCAGATGGAACACAACCCACAAACAGCATATACAAGTGAATAATACAGCACTTCCATATCTCCTTACTAGATTTCACAAAAATACCCGAATACATTATTAATTATTCTTGTACACGAAACTATCTGACAAGGAGCAATCGATTCAGAGCTAGTATACTTAAATAATACACTAAGATTTAACAGTTCAAGATTCTGACTAAAGTCAGAAAGCGCTACATAGGAACAGAACACACCCTCTCAGGTGGGGCTAGAACTCCGTGTCAAGGTGTGATTAAGCATTGTCTTCCACCATCCCAGTGTCAAAGGTGAATTTTGCCCCACAAGAAACAACCAAGATGACTGTACAAGAAACAGGTGTCACTTGGCTGGAAATAAACTCTGGGAAACTACTCTACAGAGACTAGTTACATTCCTAAACCTGCTTATTAGCCTTCTCGTAAATCCATGTTTGGTAATATAAAACCAGAACAAGCAGTTTCCTGTGGATTAGCCTTCCTATCTCACATATTGAGAAAAACAACCATAGTTGGGGAGGGGGGATGGAGAGAGAATGTGTAATGTTTTACTTAGTATTGCCTAAACTGCAAGGATTTTTCTTTGAACTGACACCAGAAAAGATGTTTTCTTGATCCACAAAAATATGGAAGCCACCAATGTGTATTAATAAAATAAATTCTAAACAACCAGAGTTATAATATACATTTAAAAATTTTTCTTTCTTTTGACTTTAAGCCCACAAATGTGTCCACTATTCTTCTTTCACAGTGTGGCACATGGTAAAATTGCAGCCAATTAAATTGCTTTCATCTATGGCAGGCCACCTTGGAGCTGGCAAATGACCACTCTGGTGAATGTGTTTGGCACATCTGCTGTTGCAGTGACTAGGTAGCCATAGAGTACCTACCCAATAAAGTTTTGACTTTAGTGCAGCATGTCCATCACTTGCAACTTACACTGTCATTGTCAGTGTCATTGCATTAACTTTCAAGGTCAATTTTACACAGTAGAGCAGTACCTGTAAGATACAGTTTAATTATGGGGCTGTCCTCATATTACTGTAATTCTAAATCATAGAAATAAAAGTCATCTATACTTAGACAGCACTATCAAGCTATCACCAGCCACTGCAACATGAATTTGACCCCCAGCCAGGTAGCTAACCCATAGAGGGTAGCAAACCTCTTCTGTCTCACCCACTGCTCCCCGGGGAGTGTATTTCAGTAGATCTGCCTGTTCTGCTCCCCATTCAGGTGAATCCTCTCACCCCCTGCACCTCTGGCCTACATCCCAGTTCTTGTACAAATCAATCTTTTTTTTAAAAAAAAAAGTTCATTTCACAAATAATTACAAACAAAATGAAATGTCTCTTGACAGGGGCCTGGTTAAATAAATCATAGTTCATTTATACAATGAAGTATCTACTATTCTTTGAAAAGATTAGTTTATATATGCAAATATGGAAAGACCTCCAAATTACACTAAATGGAAGTAGGAAGGCATAGAACAGTATGTGAAAATGAACTCTAGGTGGACTTTCATGTAAAGAAAGGAATTAACGTATTACACTGAATTCGCTCCAGCAGCTTCAATCCCATTAAAAATAACTAGTAAAAGAATTTTTAAAGACAAAAAAAAGTGCAAAAAAAAAAAAAGAATGAAAGGAAAGGAAAAAGCCGTAACATTTTGAGAACAAGAAAGCAGATGGACAGGTGGTGACTGATTTTACAGTCCCTAGAAAGCCTAAACTGATGGAGAGGAAATCGGAGAAGTAACCCTAGTTGTGTTGCAAAACTGCAAACGGGCTTAGGAGCTGGTGCCAGGTTTCTCTGGAAGTAAAGGCGAAGATGGGAATGATCAGGAGGCTGGCCAAAGTGTGTTTAAACAGTGATTATGTCTCCAGCCCCCCTCTCACTCTAGCTCCCCTTCACTCCACCTGTCAGATCACTGCCCCTCCTGCCCTCGCAGAACCGTAGAGGCCCATGAACAAACCAACACTAACAGAAGCTATCCTTCAAGAATGCCTGTTGAGTGTATATCTGAACTAAGGTGAACAACTATGAATAAAAGGAAGGAAAAGTGGATCCTGACAACATAGACAGATTAAAAACAGGTCTCTCTTAAACACTTAGACATAAATAATATCTCCTGGACAACTTGCTGGTCTGTGACCAAAGATCCAGAAAACAATTTAAATGTACCGTTGTTTGCTGGCAAACAATCTGTTAATCACACCTCACACCTAAAGCACTTCACCAGAATCTACTATAACCAAATTAATAGCATCACAGAAGAAAAGTTTTGAAGCCTCAAAAAGGGCCAAGAAATTTTAGAGAACAAAAGGGGTGAAAGCTAGAAAGACTCGGAGAGTTACATATAAAAGTCATGAGCTCGAACAAGATTTCTAAACTTAAGCACATTTGACACTTTGGGCAGAATAATTCTTTTTGGGAGGCTGTCCCATGCATTGTGAGATGCTTAGAGTATGTTTGCCATCTGCCCATGAGACAAACACCCCCTTCACCCCTCCAGGTGTGATAATCAAAACTATCGCTAGACATTGCCAAATATGCCCTGAGGGAGCACATTCACCACCAGCTGAGTCACTAGGTTAATGCCGAGGGGATGGCCACTGCAAAAGGAGTATTTCTAACAGGCAAAGGAACAAAGTTCCAATGAGAAGCTCTCACAGTCACTGCTGCTCACTGGAGGAAAACCCTGGGGATTATCTTCAGTATAACAGGAGCGCTCTCCTGCCTCTGGCTGGTCTGGTCCTGTCTCTTGTGTGGCAGAGGCACCAGACTCTAATGAGGGATAAAATAAGGTAAAATACTTTCCAATATTATCCCAATTTATTCATGCTCTAAGGACCTCTAACCAGGCCACATTATGTCTTATTTCTCAGCATATAAACAAACATTTCTCTGAGGTCTGCCATTTCACCAGCATGCTTTCGTTTCCTGTTAATCTGCTAAATTATAATTGCCTCTACAAACTGTATTATACCACTTTCTGAAACACAGATGGACCATATTTCTTTTTTTTAATTTAAATTTTATTTTTATATTCCCCATACAATTACAACCCCCTTATTTTGACCCCAAGCCCTCCTTTCCCCGCCCCCCAACCCCCATAGAGTGTCTCTTGTTCATAGTTATTTATTGATTTTGATATTTTCTTTCTTATAGTTATTCTTTTTCCTGGTTCCTTATTTAAGTTTTCTAGATTCCTGCTATGAGTGAGACCATCCGGTATTTTTCTTTTTCTTTCTGGCTTATGTCACTGAGCATGATCCCTTCCAGCGCCATCCATGTTGCTGCAAATTGCATGTGCTTATCTTTTTTGATTGCTGAGTAATATTCCATGGTGTATATGTACCACATCTTCTTGATCCAGTCATCTATTTTTTGGGCATTTGGGTTATTTCCAAAGCTTAACTATTGTAAATTGTGCTGCTATAAACATAGGCGTGCAGGTGTTCTTTGGAATTGATGTTTCTGTGTCCTTTGGGGGTAAATACCTAGGAGTAGAATTGCTGGGTCATATGGAAGCTCTATGTTTAGTAGGTCCAGAAATCTCCACACAGCTCTCCACAGTGGTTGGACCAGTTTGCACTCCCACCAACAGTGCAGAAGAGTTCCTTTTTCTCCACAACCTCGCCAACATATGTTGTTGCTAGTTTTTTTAATATGTGCCATTCTCACTGGTGTGAGATGGTATCTCATGGTAGTTTTGATTTGCATTTCCCTGATTACAAGTGATGTTGAACATTTTTTCATATGCCTGTTGCCATTTGCACTTCCTCTTCAGAGAAGTTTCTTTTTAGCTCTTCTGCCCATTTTTTGACTGGATTATTTTCTTTGTTTTTGTTGAGTCTCATCAGCTCTTTGTAGATTTTTGTGATCAGTCCTTTATCATTAGTGTTGTGTGCAAAAATGTTCTCCCAGTTGGTGGGGTTTCTCTTTGTTTTGGTTATTGTCTCTTTTGCTGTGCAGAAGCTCTTTAATTTGATGTAGTCCCAGCTGTCGATCTTTCCCTTCACTATCACTGCTTTGGGTGATGTGTCTGTAAAGATGTCTTTGATGTGCATATCATGCAGTGTTTCGCCTATATTTCCTTCTATGTATTTTATGGTTTCAGGTCTTATGTCTAGTTCTTTAATCCATTTTGAGTTGGTTTTTGTGCATGGTGTGAGGTAGTGGTCAAGCTTCATTCTTTTGCATGTAGCGACCCAGTTTTCCCAGCATCATTTATTGAACAAACTTTCTTTGCTCCAATGCATATTCTTTGCTCCTTTGTCAAAGATTAGTTGACCATAAATCTGTGGGTTTATTTCTGGATTTTCTATTCGATTTCATTGGTCTGTGTGTCTGTTCTTGTTCAGATGGACCATATTTCAAAGTCTCTTTTTGAATGGGAGTTTCTCATATGCTGTCTATCTTAACTGAGAACCTTAATCCAGAAGCTTCTGTGCCTCCTGTTCCAGTAACCAATGCTAGGTCAATCCTTGAGATTCAATACTTCCTACCTTTTGGCCTTAGCTAATTAAATCTGCCCACTAAAATTAAGCTCAGCCTTGTCATACTTCTTCTCAAACGGCCTCGGATTCTCATTATAACATAAGGTTAAGCAAAATATCCCTCTCTAATCACTTTTTTCCCAGTGCAAAAAAATAAAACAAAGTTATTCACTATTTACTACTTGTTACAGGACCCTTACTCAGTAGATGTTTTCATGCAACAATCTTCCTTCCTCATTTCCCAAGCCAGGCACTGTCTGTCGTGAGGTCAATTTAAAATTAAGTCATCACAGAAGAGAGGCTTCATTTCACCTTTCTTCCATCTTGAAAGACAGGTCTGTTTGCCTTTTCAATCCTTTACTGTATTTACTTATGGAACAGGAATTCCTTCACTTTTTCACCTGTATACATAAGTTATAGCTGACATGGATCCATTGTTTTAGGCACTGTTAGGTAGTGAACTATGTCTCTCTAAATTCGTATGTTGAAGTCCTCACCCCCAATGTGACTGTATTTGGAGATGGTGCCCATGAAGGAGGCTGTAAAGATTAAATGAGGTCACAGAGTAGGGTTCTAATCAGACAGACTAGTATTCTTACAAGGAGAGGAAGGGACACCAGGACTCATTCTTTCTCCTGTGCACAAAGGAAAGGTCACATGAGAACAGTGAGAAATCAGCCATCTGCAAGTCAGGAAGAGAGGGGCTCACCAGAAAGCAACCCTGATGGCACGTTGATCTGGACTTCCTGTTTCTAGAACAATGAGAAAGTAAACATCTGTTGTTTAAGGTACCAAGTCTTGGTATTACTATGGCAGCCAGAGCTAATAGAGGCATGAAATATCTACAGGAGAAAAATATCTGTCCTCTTCTACAGAAAAAATCCATACTTCAAGTTCCTAAGCCGAACAGGGTCAGAGATGTATACTTTCTTAGATGTGGCTAATACTGATAACAGATATTAGACTATACTTTCTTCACTAAGCCCTTATAGCTGACACCTCAAAATCAGAAAAAGCTCAAAGGGCTTTCTCCATTTTTAAAAAGGCTTGTCCAGGCCTCCACAGTGGCTGAGGGGATAAGTCTCAGCGCTATCACTGCTACAGCCTGAGTTCGCTCCCTGCACAGGGAGCTAAACCACATATGGTGAAGCAGATCTCTCCTGTCTTACCCCCTGCACCCTTCAGCAGCGTATTTCAGTAAATCCACCTGTTGGGCTCCCCACTGTTCCTGGAGAATCCTCTTACCCCTGCACCAATGGCCCACACCCCAGTTCTTCTACACAAAAATAAATACAATTTGAAAAAATAAAAAGTCTGTGAAAACTTACACATGCTAGCTAGGCTACCACGGTCTACATGACACAGAATCAAGTCATCAAAATGAAATACTGTAAAATAAATTGGTCATAACCTTTTTAAGTCTAGGCATACTATAACCTATTCCACACCTAGCAGTCAAGGTGAGTTATAAAAACTACAAATCAGATAATATAGTTTCTGGGCACTTTTAGAATAAACCCCTAATTCACCAGGCCTTATATCAGGCCAGACTGCTTCTCTGCACTCACCTTGCAGTATAGTTCTCTATGAAGGAGGTTACATGGGCACAAGGGGGCCTATGCTAAGGGAAGGCACACTGCTAGAGAGGCCAAAGAGAAGGACACATATATACCATCACTAAGCTCACCTCAGTGTTGTCAGGCAGGAAGGAGCAGACAGGTGTGAGGTAAATTAGCTTCACACTCAGATCCCTAATGACATCATTCACAAATAAAACTCCATTCCAGAAAGAACAATGATGTACCAAAGGACTCTAAGATGTGGGCTTCTGGGTCTGTAAATAAATACCACGCTTCACTGGCATTTGACTCAGCCCACCATTTTATATATTTAATAATAATCCTCCCACCGGCACTTCCCTTGAGATTAGAAGTGTACGTGTCCTCTTACCATGCAATGTCTGTGGGATTTATTCTAAAAATCCTCAAACTTACTTAGGAGTTGGTTATATTACTCTCACAATAGTCATTTAGTTATATGATTCTAGAAAACAAATACTAAAAGTAACTGTACCAATACAACATGCAAGGCAGCTGCCAGTTATACAGTCCCCTTTCTAAGAAGTTATTCTTAGAAATAATTCTCAAAGCACATCCCCTCCTGAGAGGTTTACTTACACAAGTAATACAGAGTCCACAGATTTTTCCCCGCACACCTCCTCCTTTCTTCCCTTACCCTCCCACATTCCGGCCACAGCTCACAAGACTGCGGATGTCTGCCTAACCTGAAGGCAACAGTACCAGGCTGGCTGGTGTCTGATGAAGTCCACCTCCCCCCCCCCCCCCAAGAATCCTATACTAGATGGGGGTTAACAAACTTGGTGAAATTCCCTCATGAATGTAAAACAAACAGGAGAACAACCAAAACAAAAGATAAGCAAATGCTATAAAATAGCCTAAATCAGGAAGTAGCACAAGCTAGTCACTCTTGAAGGCAGACAGTCCAGCTGAGACTCTATGTGGACACAGCACCAGGAGCAAGGGACGAGGCTGAGGTGATGGTGACCTCTGTGAGCTGCCTTACATCCTGTTCAACACACCCCATATCTCCTGTGGGTTTCCAAAATGGTTTTCTGTTCTTATTTTCCTCTTGGAGTTTTTCTATAAATCTTCAGTACACAGGCATGCTCTGATTTTTACATGATATTCTTTCATTTCTCTCCCAAATGCCTCTACCTCAATAAATGAAATACCCTCCATCCAGTTGCGTAAGCCAAATATCAGGGAAGATTTTAAATAACACACACACACAAAACCTTTTTATTACGGACATTTTCTAACGGTGACTAAAATAAAGAAAGTGGTACCTACTCTTCACCTTTAGGGACTATCTACATCATATCAATCATATTTTATCTACTCCACACCACATCCCAGATCAAAGAAGGTAATTTCTGATTTTCTATTACCCACTCATTCCTCACTCACCCTTGGGTAATAGGCAGCCCCTATTACCCTACTTATAGCAAAGTCTTACTATAAACCTTATTCCAAATCCAACAGTTTCTCATTTTCACTAATACCACCTTAATGGAAGCTACCATCACCTTAATGAACTACTATAATCACCTCCTATTGGTCTCCCTGCTGCTTCTCTTGCTCCTTATTTCAACCTATTCCAAAAAGCAGCCAAGACAAACTTAAAAAATTAGAAATCAGGTAAATGTGGTTTCCTGTAATATTTAGAAGAAACTCCAAATTCACAAGGCCTTACATTAGGCCTGCTGGCTTCTAACTTGTAGCTGACTCAGTCCTACCAAGCCATGTTCCTTCAACTCAAAGCTTTTGCAGTCTCAGGGATTCTGTGTGAGCTGTTGCTCTGGAGCCTAGAATGCTCTTCACCCAATCTTCATTTTATTGGCTTCGGTCTGTCTTTCATACTTCAGTTTAAATGTCACATTTTCTGAAAAGCCTTCCTACAGCACCTGGTTTACAGGAGTCACTTGACTGATCACACTGCCATCACATCATTTAAATTCTCTGTGTAAGTATTACCACCATTTGATATTTTTAATCTATTTCTTAAAAAAAAAAAAAAAATTCTCTCCCCATTAGACAGCAAGCTGCTGGAAACAGGGACCATAGGAAGCCTATTCAGTATATATGTTCATTCTTCTGTCTTCCTTAAAAACCCCTGATTTTATTCATGCGCAACCACAAAGGTCAGAAGAAGCTGCCCTTCATCCTCTAACAGTGGGGACGGGTATGAATGACTGATGAAAAGTCTACATCCCTCTCCAGTGACTAGTTCAGAAATGAGAATGTGGCTTAATTCTGCCCAAGACAGAAGGTAAGGTTTGCTATAGGCTTCTGAGAAAGTTGTTCCCCACTCCTAAAAGTCATGGAAAACACCAGTCTTTTCCTCCCTCTGGCCATGATGAAGGAACATGTTGCCAAACCACATCTGTGAGAGGAACAAGCTATGGGATGAAATGCTGGAAATTAGGGTAGACAGAGGTAAGAATTTGAATTCTTGATGAATTTTTGAATCCCCTAAACAACCAACTTGGAAGTCCATACTACCTCTGACTTCCTTCTATGTGAGCTAATAAATTTCCTTGTTAGTTAAGTCAGTTTAGATTAGACTTTGTATTTCTTATAGATGAAAGTGTACTACTAACGTGAACAGGAATTTTGTCTATCTTGTTCACTGCTATATTCCTAGGACACAGAAAAATGCCTAGAATATGGTGTATACTTAACGACATATGTTGACTTATGAGTGAAAGTATAAAATAATAATAATGAAAAGAATCATAACACAACTATTCTTCATTTAGCCCACTTAACTATAAAGATATTAAGTTCCTTAAGAACAGGTATCTACTTAAGTACCATTTACTAAGCACAAACATTCTTGATACACATTTTAAAATGTCACTGTAATACTGTCATATGTTGCCATCATTACAAAAGGGAAATGTCACATCAAAAAGTATGCCTAGGGGCCTCCCTGGTGGCGCAGGCGGTTGAGCGCAGAGCTGTGAAGCTGTCCACAGCCTCTGTAGTGCAGGTTCAATCCCAGACAGCCGTGGAGATACCCACATGGCGCAGCAGACCTCTCCTGGCTTGCCCACTGCTCCCCTCAACAGTGTATTTCAGTCTGCCTCTTCTGTTCCCCGCTTCCTCTGGTGAATCCTTTCACCCTCCTGCACATCTGGCCTGTACCCCAATTCTTGTATGCATGAATAAATAAATCTTTAAGAAAAAGTATGCATAAATTTATAGACTTACAGGTTCTTGGGGTTCTGTTTCTTCCCATGTTCCCCAACCGTCATCTTCCCAGTTTGTTGATTTACCTATTTTTAAAAAGTTAAAAAGTGTTTACATGAAATACAGAGCTTAAAATATTTTTAAAATATCTTAGCTAAACATAATAGAACCAACCCCTGACATGCAATAAGTTTTTATAAATATATTTAAATGCTGATATTAAGGAAGAAAACAATGGAAAATTCATTACAATGGATTTTTATTATATATAACAATAATCAGGTCACATTTGACCTGAATCTCCCAAGTTTATGTTAGTAGTAAAACTGGACAGCAAATTTGTAAATGTTTAAATCAATCTTCAAATGACCTTAAAAAAAAAAACCTTAAGACAACAAACATTTGTTAAAACATTAACAAACTAAATATACACAGCGACAAAAAAACACACATGAAATTTCACAAGGATGCCTTAAAAAGTGACTTTTTTTTTTAGGTAAGACAAGGTATCAGTAAAAAAAATACAGAATTTTGAAACAAGACAGGTCTACTATTGCCCACCCTTTTCTGAGCCTCTAGTTCCTTACACATGGGAATATCCTCTCAGATTAAAATAAGATGTTCAACAAACACTGCATCAAGCAATCTCAGCTAGGTCTGGAGGTAAGATCTCTTATTCGTGCTACTCAGTTCTATAGACTTATCTCTGAATCCATCTCTCACAGAATCATATCAGAAAAGAAGGAATAAAACTACTCAGAGACAAAAAACATTAGATGGTCTTGCTACATTATCTCAAATTAATTAAAATATCATACAAAATTCAAATAAAGGCCCCAGAGTCAGATTACCTAAACTCAAATCCTGGCCCCAGCACTTACTAGCTCTGTGACCAAGGACAAACTACCCCATATCCATAAGATCCAGCTCTCTCACCATAAAAGCACGGAAAATACTACTACATCTGGTAAGGTTGGTAAAAGGATTAAAATCACACAACATACTTAAGTACGCTGACAAAGTTTTCAATGCTAATAATCAAGTTTTAGCCATTAAAATACTATAAAACAAAGAACTATGCTTAAAACAACCAACTTCAAAATTCCAGGGTAAGAATCAATTTAAAAGATAGAATGAAACCTGATATCTAAGATGCTTACAGTAGGAAGGAAGCAAATAGGGCTTCCACATTTATATAAGGTTTAAAAGTTGCTAAAATCACAATTACATATAGATTAAAAAAAAATGCTACCGTCTGGTACTTGCTCTGTTAGCTGTGTAGTAACAGTCTCATCTTTGGTTCTTAAATACCAAGTAAATACTTCCCAATATGTCAAGCACACTGCTAGGCATATATTAAGTCCTAAAATAGTACTATCATTTGATTAACACTGCACAACTTATAGAAGATTTCCATATACACGTTAATTAAACAATTTAACAATTGCTCTGTTAACTACTATTTGCGAAAGCCTGCAGCAGGAGCTGAAAAAAATGCAAACACACTCCTTGTCTTTAAAGAATCATGACTGAGAGCAGGGGACAAATGTGACTTTAATAAGCGGTGATTACTGAAATCTACTACTAGGGGAACTCAGATAAGGGGTTTAAGAAGATGAAAAAGTACAGAGAAGAATTCAATGAAGTCTTTAAAAAGAGGCTAGGAACTTTTCAAATATTCCTGAAAAAATGGTCAATATGAGCAAAGGCAAAGATAAGATGCAACACACATATAAGGATTATCACCTGAGAACAACTAACATGCAGTCAGCATGTTGGTACAGCTACGTGCGTCATAGACATTAACTCACTTAAGCAACACAAGCATCCTCTGTCACCCCCATTTTACAATGAGAAAAATAGATTATAGAGAGTTAATACTGTGACCAAGATCACAGAAAACAGTGGGGGTTGAGGGAGAGGAGGAGGTTGTTTGAATTCAGATCTGCCTGAGTTCCAAAGCCCATGTTCTTGTGTATTCTGCTATACTTAATCCAGTCTGCTTATGGAGGGAGATAGGACTAGGAACAGTGGGGTTTACAGTTAAGGCCAAAAGTAAGAGAATACTTATTTTAAAATCGAAACATTCCTTTGACATTAGGATTTGGAGATTTCTCTAAACAGGGAAAATAAGTCTGTTCTTGGTACTCTAATTCAGCTAGGCAAACGCTTCGTTCAGTTTTCCACTCTCCCAAAACAACCTTTATTGTGGGCAGTGGCAACTAGGCTATCCCACTTACATAGTCTGAGGAAATGCCCTGGTCTTATAAAAAAGCAAAGTACCTAAAAGAGCTTATTACCCTTGACTCAATTAGTAAGCTGCTATAAAAAGAACGTATTTATCAAATTACCACGATTACAGAAAGACCATATAGAAATGAAGCAATTCATGAAAGTCAGCTATTCATTCACTCAACAAGTATAGAATCTTTGCTAAGTGCTGAGACACAAAAGCAACTAATACTTCAAAGAACATAGCCCGTGCACAAAATCTCAGTTGAATGCAATACTAAACTATGAAAAATGTGCTGTATCTCCTCTGTATAGTATAAAAAGTACCTGAGTCAATTCGCAAATGACTCATACAATCAAACAGAAGACACCAGCAATCTGAACTTCCTACTCCTGCAGAGACCTAATATCTCTTTATGCCCAACTGAAAACATCAAGGAAGAGAAAGACCTTGAGAAATACACTCTTGACACAGGGTATATGTATCCTTGAGGGCTGACATGTATCTCAATGCCTCTTACTGGGGGTTTCTATTAAGGAGAGGGAGAGAGAATTTAATCAAGCATCTCCCACAATTAACAGGAATACCTTTTCCAAATAAGTCAAGAACCACCATTAAAGGAAGGTGAAGCAGAATTACCATTCGGTTATGTTAAAAATGTTTTTGACTTTTAGTCTAGAATCCTAAGTATTTATGACATTGTAAAAAATGCATTCCAAATCTTGTCAATGGGAAATACTAAAAAAAGGAGGGAGGGGGAAAATATTTGCAAACTTGGCACTAGTTTCATTTTTATTTCCACACAGTGCCAGCGATTGAATGTCGCAGCCTCCTGACTTCTGCTCAAGATTATTTAATACTATTATGCAGGCTGCTATGTGACAGTTACTGTTGGCTGTTAAAAAGTGTTGGAGGGCCTCCCTGCTGGCGCAAGGGGTTAAGACACAAGCTATGAAGCTGTCCGCAGCCACTGCAGCATGAGTTCGATCCCCAGCCAGCCAGGGAGCTACCCACATGGCGCAGCTGACCTCTCCTGACTCTCCCGCTGCTCCCCTCAGCAGTGTATTTCAGTCAATCTGCCTGTTCTGTTTACCACTCTGTCTCGAGTGAATCCTCTCACCCCCCACATCTATGGCCTGTACCCCAGCTCTTGTATGCATAATAAATCTTTAAAAAAAGTGTTGGGGCTCCCTGGTGGCACAGTGGTTGAGCGCTGGGTTGCAAAGCTGCCCGCAGCCTCTGCAGCGCTGGTTCGATCCCCGGCTGCTCCCCGGCCACTGGAGGAGGGTCCCACATGGCGCGTTCCTGCCGCCCACTGCTCCCCTCAGCAGTGTACTTCGGTCCTTCTGCCTGCTCTGCTCCCCGCTCTGGCTCTGGTGAATTCTCTCACCCTCCCGCACTTCTGACTGTACCCAGTGCTTGTATAAATAAATAAATCTTTAAAAAAAAAAAGTGTTGGAATCACAGCACTATAACTAAGTTATTTCTTTTGCCTTCAAATGACATGGGCAGGCCAAGCAGCACATGCTTTAGAGGAGAACGGTTTGGCTTGTACTGAAAACTCAGATGACAAATGTCCACTAAAGTTGTCACTCATGTAAACAATTTTACTCAGTTTTTGCTTCTATTTACTTTTCAGTGAAGGAGTGTGTTCAGTATCATTAGCAGTGTTTTTGATTATCATTGATCAGGGTAACCAAAGCAGTATGTGTAACATGTATTTTAGGTAGCCAAAACAGTTACCAAAACTGGATAATGGCTAAAGGCTAGGATATAGTGGATAATGAGTATTTGAGAACAGTGTACTGTTGTTCGTAATTACTATAAAAAAAAAAAAAAACTCATCGTGATGGTCTTTTGGAATACACAGATCAAAATCTTCCACAGACCAGGATAATCTGAAAGTTCCGACCTCTGGTATGACTCAAGAGATGAGTTTAACAAAGAGTTATTATAGAATAAGGGCACCAGAAAAGATGACTTCTTTAGAATAGTCAGGGTCCAGTGCAAAACTTCCTAACACTCCACAATCACCAAATCACAAAGGCTCTGGCAATTATCTAGGTTGCTTAATGAGCTCAGTAGCACTTCTTTCAGTCAAAGGCTACACTACAAATTACAGGGTAATTTTAAGTGTTTTCCCCTTTATTAAGTAGCAACCACCCAACCCCCCAAAAGCAAGCCTTTAATTGGCATCAACTACCTGTCTTTTATTTTGTTGAAATGCAATTCAACAAAACTGATCATAAAATTAAATGTTATTCATATCCATAGTCTTCATAAAATCAAAACTACCTCCTCTACAGCAGATTCCAGGTCACCTTAATCTTGACAAGAGGGCCTCCCCGGTGGCGCAGCAGTTGAGGGCTGGGTTGCGAAGCTGCCCGTGGCCTCTGCGGCACCGGTTCGATCCCCGGCTGCTCCCCGGCCACGGGAGGAGGGTCCCACATGACATGCAGACCTCTCCTGCCTCCCGCTGCTCCCCTCAGCAGTGTACTTCGGTCCTTCTGCCTGCTCTGCTCCCCGCTCTGGTTCTGGTGAATTCTCTCACCCTCCCGCACTTCTGACTGTACCCAGTGCATGTATAAACAAAACAAAACAAACAAATAAATAACATGCCTCTATTAAAAAAAAAAACTCTTGACAAGAGATTAAAATAAAAAATTGTAGACCACACTCTGAGGAACACTAGCTCAAAGAGAAACTTCCATTCCAGCTAATTTGATGCTGAATAGTCTTTTTTCCTTGGCCTGTTTTCACCTTTCTGTTCTTTCATTCCAGTGGGCCCCTGACTCACTGGAGTGCAGTATTTAGCAGCATTACCCAAGAAACAGAATGCAAGCCACATGAACTATCTTAAGTTTACTGGTTGCCACATTTAAAAAGTAGAAAGAGTGCCTCCCTGGTGGTACAAGGGTTAAGACACAACTTATGAGGCTGTCTGCAGCCACTGCAGCACAAGTTTGACCCCAGGCCAAGGAGCTATCCACTAGGCGCAGCAGACTCTCCTGACTCTCCCGCTGCTCCCCTCAGCAGTGTACTTCAGTCCATCCGCCTGTTCTGTTCCCCACTCTGTCTCTGGTGAATTCTCTCACCCCCCATACCTCTGGTCTATACCCCAGCTCTTGTATGCATAAATATTTACCAAAAAAGAAATAATATTATTCTCCAAATAAAACATCATTATAACTCTTCACCTTTGCCTATCCAATATTTGTCAACTAAAACACATTTCCATTTGTCTCTACCTCTCTAAATCCAACTTCTCCTACAGGACTCAGATTAATCCTCTATGAAGTTTTCTGGCATCCAACAGTGATCTTGCCCTCTTCAGAAACCACAGTATTTTTCATTCAGAACTTAATTAAATATGGCTTTGGGTCATTTGTTGCATTGTTAACTTGTTTGATATAATAAATATACACCTTGCTACACAACTACTAAGACTTGTAGGGTGGGTTGTGTGTAAACACAAACATATAAATATGGAGTATTTTCAAAAAAATCATAAATACTTCATAAATAACTGCAGAACACAGATCTTTGCAAATGACTTTCTTACTCAAACACTTCCGCATATACCACCATAAAAGCAGCAGGATTTAACTTAATACTTTTTTAAAGAAAGATTTTTATTTATTTATGCATAGAAGAACTGAGGTGTAGGCAATGGTAGAGGAGGGGGTATATGAAAGGATTCACCAATGACACAGTGGGGAGCAGAACAGGCAGATCCTAGTGAAATACACTGCTAAGGAGAGCAGCAGGCGAGACAGCAGAGGTCTGTTGTGCCATGTGGGTCAGCTCCCTGGCCAGGGATCAAACTCAAGCTGCAGGGATGTGAGCACTGAGACTTAACCCCTACGCCACCACGGAGGCCCCTAAGTTAATATTTTTAAATATAATGAATAAATTAGTTGTTGAATCTACCTAAGCCTTTTGAATTTCTTCAGAAATACAAACAATAAAATTTTATTTTTATTTATTTATTTTTAAAGATTCATTTATTTATGCATACAAGATCTGGGGCACAGGCCGGAAATGCGGGGGGTGAAAGGATTCACCAGAGACAGAGTGGGGAACAAAACAGGCAGACTGACCGAAACACACTGCTGAGGGGAGCAGCAGGAGAGTCAGGAGATGTCTGCTTCGCGACGTGGGTTTCTTCTCTGGCCAGCTGGGGATCGAACTCATGCTGCAGAGGCTGCGGACAGCTTCATAGTGCAGCGCTTAACCCCTTGCGCCACCAGAGAGGCCCAAATTTTTCTTTTTATAACCTTATATACATAGACTTTTTATATATCTTGGATCAAAACTATCCTTTCCAAATAACTGATCTATGTATAACATTGATAATTATTTCCTACTCCATTCCATTGTAATTAGTGAGACAAATTAACTAAAAAGCACCAATTTCCTACCATTAGTTTTAATTAAATAATAGGAAAAAAGAGTATTTGTTTAAATCCAAATTTAAGTGGTAGAATTTGATTATGTAAGAAAATGATCCTTTAGAAAGATAGTGAAAGATGCCTGATATGGATTAATGGATCTTTATATTTCATACACACATAATGTCCATTACAATACTACAAAACAACACTTGTATCATTACTAACAAACGATCTCATTAATAATGGGAAATAGGCTCCTTCAATTAAGTGTGACTTTTAACAACCTAGGTTTTTGGTAAGAAAAATAGTAAGTTCTCAAGTAAACACCATACCATTTTGAAGGAAAAAAACAAATATTATTTACATCATTTTCAAGTTGTACAAATATATACATATTTGTCAACAGTGAATAATACATGTTATACAAAAAAACAATTCAAAAATAGCAAATATCACCTATTGGAAAAATCTAAAAACAGATCATTAGAATACTTCCCTTGTCCTGTTACTTTCATGCCAGTACTCATATGCTAGATATTGTCTCTAAAGCAGGGATTTTAATTTTACAACTACACTACATCAGCACGTACCCATGCTAACAGTAAGCAAAGTATGTCAAAGGCTCATGTATGAATTGGGGTCCCCCAACTCATTTCCTATAAAACCTATTGAAAAGATGGCATTTTCAAGCACACAAAACATTTCTAGTCTCATGTGCAATATTTAGATCTTTTGATGTTTTTTAAATTCAGGCAAAACCTTTCTTAAGGAATAAGCTTCCTTAGAATCTACTCTTTTCACATTCTTAGCCATTTTTCCTTGAAATTCACAGAAAACTTGCACTGAGAATTTGAGTCTTTCAAGAAAGTTTGCCAGCTTAGTTTGTTAGTACATTGAAATTGCCTTTCACTTGTTTCATACATCTTGAATCATACTTGCTCTCTTTATAAATACAATTAATAAGCTGATCACCGATCAAGTTATATGCTAGGAAAATAAATACAAGTAAACTACAAATAAAAATAAGCAAGATGTAATTAGAAATAACAGTAACAAAAGAAACTCCCTTCTTCCTAATTATAGCTTGATTTTTTCAAACCTTAATTGCTTTTATACCCTTCTTTGAAATGGACTATTTTGAACTGTCTCGAATAACTGGTAACAAGCACAACCCCTTGTTCTTACTCATATCTATTTAAATGCTTTGCTTGAATGAATAAAATCAATGACTTAAAAATGTAAAATGTAACTATAACTCCCCCTGGAGAGAATTTTTTTCCCTAAAGAGATGAGATTAGCATAAAAAACAATCTGCTCTTACTTGACGAATGAGATAGTCTTTGAAACCTTCAAAGCAAAGAGAAAATACATTTTAATAACAATTACAGATGTCTTTTTAGGGGTACTTCCTATGAAGGGATTATTCTACCAACAAAAGCTCAAGAAATTCAACTTCTATTTCCCATAGCTCTATTTAATTCTAAAAATACATCATTCTGATCTCCTTGTGAACAGTTTGTCCTCATAAACTGAGGGCATGTTTTTCATTGAACAAGAACCTGAAGCTAGAAAGGAAATTGAATTCCAGAAGTGGGCAATTAATTAGACAGCATCTGCTTTTTTCCAATATGAATATGTCAAGAAAAAAAACTAAATGAAAAACTGAAATCATTAAATGTTAGGAAAAGGAGAGCTTAATTTAATCTCCATGGTTGAATAAAAGATCTTATTAACATAGAAGCAAATTCATTTCCGCTCTTCTCAGATAATGAAAAACAGAAATAGTGTACTGATTTCTATAAAGAGCAAGAACCTCTAGAATCTATAACTTGTAAATAATTAAGGAAGTTCAACACATTTTAGTTGGCTCTGCGTGATCAATGCAAGGAAAGCGTCACATAATAATACAAAATTTAAAAAACTAAAGAATAGATGAGCTACTTCTATTTTTTCAATGCCTTAGAATTAATCTTTTTTTATTTCTAGGAAAAATGGGAAAAATAAGTTTCCTATCAGCATATTCTTTTAAGCACATATGACAATGCCACAATTTAAAATGAAGTAGACATTCTCATTTTCAATAATCAGGGGTTTATTTCTTTCAAAATAGCAGATGAAGCCTCCAGTCTCTCTCTCTGTTTGGATTCTTGGATAGACCATGGCCAAGAGCATGTGGTTGATCACCTTTGGAAGACACTTCATTCCCAAGGTGGACAACAGTGCAATTGACTTTCTACTGCTAAATGCATCAGATGGCATTCACTACTGGACTCCTCCCAAAGGCCACTTGGAACCAGGAGAAAATGACTTGGAAAACGCCTTATAGGAGAAAAGGGGAAAAGCAGGCATAGAAGCAGGCCAACTGACCATCATTCAGGGGTTTAGACTGGAGCCCAATTATGTAGCCAGGGAGAAGCCTAAAACAGTCCTCTCCTGGCTGGCAGAGGAGAAGGACTACAACATGGAGATCTACCTCTGCCACAAGCACCAAGCTTACCGCTGGCTGGGCTGGACAGCTGGCTCAGTTCAAGAAGATGAAGACAGCACCCCAAGGACATCTGATTCTCTGCTCCACAGCAGCCTAAGCTGATCAGAGCAGAGTCATTTACCTCAGTAGGATACTTGAGGGCCTTCTGAGATGAACTCACCTTTAGCTGTGGGGAAGGTTGTGCTAGTCTTTCACTCTTCACAGCAAAGAGCAGATATTTAGTGAGATCAGCTCAGGACTCTCAGATGAGAGCAAAGAAAATCTCACTTGGTTAGAAAGGAAAGCAAAAGAGGAATTAAAATAACTTTAAATAAAAGACCAGGTCCAGTAAATACATCCTTGTACTTTATAAATATACTTTAAGCAGATTAAAAAAAAAAAAAACAGATTAAATCAAACTAGATTTTTAAGGATTTTTTCAGCTCTAGAATTTGAGTTGTCAGACAAATCATCTCCTATATCAATTTAAAAACACTGTTCTGGGCCTCCCCGGTAGCACAGCGGGTTGAGCACTGTGCTGTGAAGATGTCCGCAGCCTCTGCAGCACAGGTTTGATTCCCTGCCGGCCAGGGAGCAACCCACATGGCACCTCAGTCCTCTCCTGCCTCGCCCACTGCTTCAGCAGTCTCTTTGGTCTATCTGCCTGTTCTGCTCCCTGCTCTGTCTCTGGTGAATTCTCTCACCCTCCTGCGCCTCTGACCTGTATCCCAGTTCTTGTATAGTCTTAAAAAAATGCTTAAAAATAAACATACTCCCTTTGCCCAAAAACCTAAGAAATGGTTAGGCCTACATTTCAAAAAAAAATTTACTATGTTGTGGGTCTCCCTGGTGGCACAGCACAGCACTGTGAAGCTATCAGCAGCCTCTACAGCACGAGTTCAATCCCCAGCCAGCCAGAGAGCTAACCCACATGGCACAGCAGACCTCTCCTGTCTCGCCCGCTGCTCTCCTCAGTGTATTTCAGTAGATCTGCCTGTTCTGCTCCCCATTCTATCTCTGGTGAATCCTCTCATTCCCCCGCACCTCTGGGCTGTACCCCAGTTCTTGTATGCATAAATAAATAAATCTTTAAAAGAATTTAATATATCCTATTCGCTATCTTGTTTTTCAAAAACCACTAAAGGTAATAATATATTAAAGAACTTACATGTCTTGTATAATTTCTTACATCTTCATATTTATGAGTTACTTATTTACTATACCCAAAGCAGCAGAAAAAGTAAACAGCTAGTAAGGTCAGGGAGAGTATGCCATTATGAAATATAGATGAAGGCAAGTAAAAACTCCCATGATTAAAGCTAATTTCTGTATATTCTAAAGTAGTCAATGCTACATCCTCCTTCCTTAGTCCATTCTATATTCAATGATTGTCTGTAAGAGAAAGTCTGATAATAATCTCAACCACTTAAGAACCATTATCATCATAAGAGCAAAAGTCAAAGAAACTGATAATACAGAATAAGTGTGTGTGAAAATATGTATCTGTTTAACATGGACAGAGAAGAAAGCGACCAACTTTTAAAGTAATTTGGAAACTGTGATCAAAATTTAAAATGTGAATTTTTATTTTTCAACAATTCTAATCCCAGAAACTTATATTCAGAAATACTAGCATCACACATAAAGATGCAAATAAGGATATTTTTTCCCTAATCAAAGTTACCATGAAACAATTTTGGGTGAAAAGGTGTTATTAGCGAAAATGCAGATAACTGCAACCTGTAACTGAGGGAAACTGCACACTTAATACCACAAATTTTGACAAATAACTATTAAACACAATTAGCAAAAACTACTCATAAACTCAGGGGAGTTTATGGTACCTTAATTAAAGGGGACGGCTTTTAACACCTTGAGGCAAGTTACTATACTAATATTCAGAATGTGTGAATGGATGGAACTTTCTTTACTAAGTTCTCCCACTGGAGAAGGCAGGGTGGGAAAGCAGGCACTTTACTTTCACAGACTTTCCTTAAATGCATTTACTTAAAATTATCTGTTCCCAGGTAAGCCAAGGCAAATTTCCATGTAACCCCAACATACTCTTACCTCAATGTAGGAGTAAATCACTACTAAATATAATCTGAACTCCAGCCAACCTCTCCAGGGTCATCCCTTACAATATAAGGTGTATAAACCCCACTTTCCCACTACAATTTACTATTTGTAGTTTTCTAAACCCCATGCTGTTCACATCCTTTGACTGGCCATTTTCTATCTGATGGACAGCTCTGAAACTATGCAGACCTCTGTGGAGACAGTTTCCCTATAAAGAAAGGAGCAAAGGTGCATGCTCCAATTACCACATGCCCAATTACGGTATAACACCTTTAACACTCCTTTTACATATTATTTCCTTTTATTAGTTGAAAGCTCCTTAGGCAGAGGGACCTATTTTATTTACCTTCAAGAAAATTTTTAGTATAGTAAAAATAGGTGCTTAATATTAGCTGAATGAAGAAACTAAAGAACACACGTCTCAATTTCTTCACTGATAACATTTTATCAGTATTATTGCTTTCAATTTTAAATAAAGAAATCCAACAACTCTACATTTTCTGGAATTCCTGTAAATGTTCTTCAAATTACTCTCATTAAGACTTCAAACAACAGAGAGCATGAGCATACTTAGTGGAAATCTAAGTATCAAAAATGGGTATTTTATATGCTTTGTAATAGTTTATCGCACAAGTGACTCTGACTTTAGGATATCCTAAACACCATACTTTTCTCAGTGATTGTAGCATAAAAGGCTTACATCAATGACTTCAATGTAATTCCCTACATGCTTTATCTTCTTTCTTGTTTTGAAACAGGCAAGATGGAATGCTGCTCTGTCTCTTTAGGATAGCAAAGAGAAAATCATTTTACTATTGGTTGAATTAAGAGAGCCACAATATTATAATACCAAAATTACCTCCAAATATTCTGCTTCTCCTTCTCTGTAGCATGCATTTCTGTTTTTATGCACCTAACTGTAAATAAAAGAAAGCTGTTCTAAAATATAGTCTCACTGTATTAAAGTGGGGACACATACTATTATCTATCTCAGAATCTCCAAGCACAAGACCAAATTTCATGTCTGGAGTAGATAGCATATGATTGAGTAGAAACAACTAGTGGTAAATCCTCACTAATGTAGACACTGGAAAATATTGGGGTTCCAGATCTCTTTTAAAATAGAAGTCATGGGCCTCCCCGGTGGCGCAGCATTTGAGAGCTGGGTTGCGAAGCTGCCCGCAGCTTCAGCAGCGCTGGCTGGATCCCTGGCCAGGCGAGGGTCCCACAAGGTGCTCAGACCTCTCCGGCCGCCCGCTGCTCCCCTCAGCAATGTATTTCGTCAGTCTGCCTGTTCTGCTCCCCACTCTGTCTCTGGTGAATTCTCTCACCCTCCCGTGCTTCTGACTGTACTCAGTGCTTGTATAAATAAATAAATAGAAGTCATTTTATAATTTAAGATATAAAGTCATACTCTTATTCTCTGTCAATTCAAATCTAGAAAAGTAGGGTTGATTTCTCAATGCCCAGCAACCACCATATGTATGGCAGCTGTCCACATTAAAGCAAAACTACTATTAAGCCAAATGGCACGTTTTCAAAATGATCACTTAACTAGGATAAATAATCATGATAAATAATTGAGGTTTTTTGTTTGTTTTTATATATTCCCCAGAGATGAATTAGGATAAGAAAACAACGTAAGCTTGGAAAATGAGTCCATGGTTTCTGTTTACTAATAATCATTTCTGTCACTAACAAAGAAAACCAAAATGAAACCATGAGCAATTTAAAGCAGGTCCTACCTGCTCCGCTAACTTCATTTTCACTCTGTAACTTTTCACCCTAACAAAAGTTTTGATTCAGGAAATGAAGAGCATCTAACTGTACCAGTTACAAAACCTATTGTTTTGTAAAAGATGGCCCAGATTATTGAAATCCATATCCTTAATCATGCCAAGTAAACGATCTACAGTAATGCATCTATTTTTCTGATTTCTATTTGTAAATTAAACACGACTTTAACCGGAAAACAGTTTTTGCTAAAAGACTCATTAGTTAAGAGATCCTTTTTCCACTTATTTCCTATTTGAATTGATGGTAGCCACAATGACACCAACATACACAAACCTAAGAATTTGATTTGAAGAGGTATTAAGTCATATTTGCAAATATTTAGACACAGTGCAAATTAATCTAGAGGCTTTTCATGTGATTAAAAGCCCAACTGTCCAATGAAACTCATACACTTTATCTACCCTTGACTGTATGAACTTTGGACAAGTACTCCATGTGTATGTGTATAAATTTCAGCATATGTGCAATGCAACATGGTAGCCACTAACTTCATTTGGTTATTTAAATTCAAATTCATTCCTCAGTAGCACCTGTCACATTTCAAGTGGTCAACAGCCAGATGTGGACAAAAGCTACCATACTGACCAGTACAGACATGATTAAAATAAACTGGATGATATGATTGAGAGCAACAAATGGGAAAAGGGGAACAAGTGACAATTTTAGATTAGCTGGTCAGAAACAGTCTGAGAGGCTGACATCTGAGCTGAGGTTTGAAAGAGGCAGCTAGCACGCACAGATCTACACAAAGCATCAAGAGCAAGGGCAAAGGCCTCAGGCACACTAAGTGTCTAAAGTATACGAAATAGGGGAGAGGAGTACAGGGAGCAAGAAGGCAGCACCTTAGAAGGCAGATAAGAACTTTGGATTTTATATGAAGTACGATCAAAAGTCCTAGAGGTTTATAGATATGAATGCTATAATCTAAATTATGCCTTAAAAGCTTATTTCGACTGCTTTTAGGAATTAATTACTAGATATCAAAGGTGGAAGAAGGAAGATCTGTTTGAAGAAGACTGGCACCCTTGCCAGGAGAGAAGTTGCCAGGCAGAGGGGTCAGCAGTGAAAAGGAAAAACCATGTTCTTGCTCTACATCTTTGTCTAATGTCCTACGGTCTACTACCTCTCATAGACAGGATCCTTGAAGGTGCCAACTTCTTTTCTGTTGTCATTTTCTTCTTTAACTCCTCCACATCTTGTAAATATGTTTCCTCAAACCACCAGACACTTTCTATCCTTAGCCAAGCTTTGTTGCGTCTGCACCTGTTGACCCACTCTTCATCAAACTCTCTCCTCCCTCAGCTCCATGACGCTCACCTGGGTTTCCTCCCATTCTAAGTCTTCCTGGTCACACCTCCTGGACTCCTAAACTTTAGTGCTGTTCCAAGGTTACAACTTCAGTGTTCATTTTACCGTATACACAATCCTTGAGATCAAACTGACACTTTTTTTTAAGATTTTATTTATTCATTTATACAAGCACAGGGTACAGTCAGAAGCACGTGAGGGTGAGAGAATTCACCAGAGCCAGAGCAGGGAACAGAACAGGCAGACTGACGAAATACACTGCTGAGGGGAGCTGTGGGTGTGGCAGAAGAGGTCTGTAGCACCATGTGGGACCCTCCCCGGTGGCCGGGGATCGAACCAGTGCTGCAGAGGCTGCAGGCAGCTTCACAGCCCAGCGCTCAACCGCTGCGCCACTGGGGGAGGCCCCAAACTGACACTTTTTTGCTGGTAGCTCCCAAATTAACATCTCTGGCACAGGACACCACATTAAGTCTTAGATCTCTATAGCCAGTGTTCAACCGGACCCACTCACTTGGACAGACCAAACCATTAAAATGCAAAAGGTTGAAATCACATCTTCATATTCTCCCTCACTGTACACTCTCATTCAAACCAAAAGCCAGAGACCACTCTCAAGTCCCACAATCTCCCACTCCCCAGCTACAACCTCAAAGGCATCTTCAACTCCCCTTCACTCACCAGATCTTCACTAGGTCCTGCTTGTTTCACCTCCTTAATATCTTTCCAACCTAGTGCTCCCTCTCAAGCCATTTTATATTTTAAGCTCACATCACCTCTGGCCATAGGTTAATGGAACACTCTCAACCAATTCCCTGCTTTCAAGCCCTCCAACACACTGCCATCTAAACACATAATAAGTATTCAACTCACATGCATGGACATCTGACTATGTCATGTCTCTGCTTACAGCCTTCCAGAGGCCTCCCATTCCTTTCACAGGCTTCTCATGCCAAGCTCCTCATTACCTTTATAATCTCATCCCTCACATCCTTCCCTCACATCCTTCTCTTCCACCATTCCTCTTTCTGAGTCCTCTATCAGGCCATTTCACAGCCCCCTTTCACAGCATATGCAATTACCAGTCCTTATTCATCCTACTACTTCAAAGGTAAGTTTAAGCATCACCACTTCAAGGTGTCCCCAGGTGCCTCATATACACACCTCAATCACACTGTAGGACGGCTGGCAAATTTTGTGTTCCACCAACCAGATGATTTGATTTGCAGCACTAGTGACAGGCAGAGCAAATCTTCACATGGTTTTGATTTGGGTAGTCCTCTAAATTTTAAAGAGGATGAGAAGGGGAGAGAAGAGCAGATTTACTGGGCTTTTTATCGCCATCCCAGGAAGGCACAACGTGGCAGCACTGTACACAAGAGCCAAAGGTGGTTCAGACTGAGACTATTTAGAAAACATTAAGCACCACACACACAACCTGTCATCGGGAGAAACGCAGGAGACGCTGAGGAACTAGGCAGTATCTAATCAACCAGCCCTGGGATTTTACACGACGTGGGCAAGGGCTTATTTAACACTACTTGATGATAATGATGCGTGGAAGGCTTCTCATTTCAAAGCAAATTAACTTTTCAGGGCCATGTGACGGTAATTTTAGCTCCTGAGGGAGATTCTCGCTCACTTCCTGACAAGTTATTTTCCTTATTGGAGAGAGGCTTGTTCATCCCCTTAGAAGTCACTCACTTGTCAATCAGTCGTTTATTCTATAAATCTGGATGGGGCTGGAGGCAGGAGGAGTGTGGGCGGGTTGACGAGTAGCACTGGGGGCAGGGAGGGGCAGTAGGCCCAGGTCCCGGGGCTGGGACGACGCCGAGAGCGCGCTGACAGCTGGCAGAGATGGGGGAGCAGGATGTGCTGGCGGAGCCGGGAATCCGGGCTGGGGGGAAGGGGATGGAGAAGAGCCTGGGCGAGAAAGCCAGGAGTCCCCCGGTGGGGTAGGGAGAGCAGACGCAGCAAGACGCAGCCGGGGCCGGGGGGCTGAGGAGCGAGCGGGGAGTCGCGGAGAGGCAGCCGCGCTGGGCCGGCCGCGGCTGGAGGGCGAGGCGGGCAGGGGGCCGAGCCCGCGAGGGAAAAGCGGCGCGAGGGGGGCCGCAGCCCCGGGGCAGAGGCGCGGACTCAGCCAGGCACAAGGGCGGCGCGGGGGTCACTTACTGGGGTCCCTCCGCACGGCGCCGCTGGGGGTCTCCTCCCGCAGGTGAGGGAAGAGGAAGTCCCGGGAGGCCTGGAGGTCCTGGAAGTGGCAGAACTGGACAATGGAGCAGGCCATGGCTCCCGGGACCCCTCTCGGGCACTCACCTCACCCCACCAGGCTCTGCCCCAGCCGCCCAGCCGACCGGCTCCGGCCACGCAGGGGCGGGGACACAAGACCGGAAGCCGTCGGCGCCTCGGGCCCGCCCCCAGCGCAGGCGCAGGGCCGCCCAGAGCGCGGCCGCCGCGGTCCGGGTCACGTGACGGGACCCGCGGTGACGTGGAGGCTCTGCGCCGTGGCAGCGCCCGCTCCCGAGTGGAAGATTTCCATGTCCCTAGGGTTTTCGCCAGCGGTGATCTCATTGGAAGTGAACCGCGCGGCCTCCGTGTCCTCTGGCCTGTTTTTTTTTTTGTTTTTGTTTTTTTTTTGATATGCTGCCTGCTCTTGGCCGGGTCCTGCTATTTAGTCATTGGCAAGATGCTGTTGTCATAGAGAAGGATCCGGGTTAAGCCAGGCAGACCAGTGGGGCACAGTATCATGCAAGTGTCGGATTTGGAAAAATAGAGGAATTTCTCTCCTGGAAATCATTCCCCCACGATAGCTTTATGTGCTCCTTCTATAAATGCCTACAGTACTCTGCATGCCTCCTGCAGTACGTGTTAGACGCTAGTTTTCTTGTCATGTCTTTGAGTTTTCAGCCATTCATTGAACAAATATGTTGCTGTCTTTTCTAAGCCCTGCGCCATACAAGGCACTGAGTAAATACAGAGAGCAAAAAGATGAATTACCTCTTCCCACGGAACTAAATTCTAGTGGTAGGTAGTAAGCGCAGAATTATTCAACTGAAAATGATCGTCATTCATGAAGGAATGAAGTACAAATTGCTATGACAACCATAAGCGGGAAACCTTACCCCGTTTTTTTGGTGCCTTTTGTTGGGTGTAGGGGAAGGGGTTGCAAGCATCAGGAACACTTTATTGTTGTAAACTCCTGGACGTGGCATCTCATTTAATGCCATCTTATATCCATGAGACAGGGCAACCTAGGGTTATTAGGCAGTTTTAGGGACAGTGCAGGAGGGGACCTCCGAAGAATTTAGGGAGGCTTCAGAGATAAGGACAAGCAAGAAAATGAAACCAATTCCACTGGGAAAAACAAACATCCTAGCACCACAGATAATCTTGTTAAGGATGGTCCTGGTTTTCTTCAGATGATAAGATAAAGTGTAAAGATGCTCACCGGGAGGGCTAGACCATAAAGATAAAGATGTAACAAATGGGAAAGACAGACCTGTTAGATAAGGAATGTGAAGATCTCCCAATCAGTAGCAAATTAAGTGAGACAGCCGAAAACTGACCAATCACAAAGAGACTGGTGGAGTTTTAGAATAATGAGGGAAAAAAGGTATATATTCCCTGAGACACAATTCCACTTTGGCTTCCTTGCCCCTCCCAGGCCTGGTTCCCTGGCCTGGGAGTCCCACTTTATTTCTGCTCTTTTTCTCCTCAATAAACTTTTTCTTCTTCTAAACAAACCTGCCTTTGCTCGCTTGCTTGCCTGAGCGTCTGCGAAGTTCCTGCTGCGGCTTCGTGAGACACCAACCTGTAGGGGGTCTAGCGGCTGGGGCTCAGCGCTGCCCTGCAGCCTGGAATCCGTTCCTGGCTGGGAGACTAGACCTGACAATTCCGGTATCATCCAGACTATCTAGCATGAAGCCTGGCACGTAGTAAGTCCTAAAATATTCGCTGGAGGAATAAGTGGAATTGAATGTGTACATAAATAGAATACATTCTTCTTTAATAAAGTGCTTTATTGAAAAGTTTTGAAAGTACTTTTCCATACATTGTCCAATTGGATAGTCCCAATGCTGTCTTGAAAGTGTTTCATCTCAGTTTTTTTTATTTTTTAAAAAAGATTTATTTATGCACACAAGAGCTGGGGTACAGGCCAGAGATGTGGGGATAGGGGTGTGTGAGAAAGGATTCACCAAATACAGAGCAGGGAACAGAACAGGCAGACTGACCAAAGTACACTGCTGAGGGGAGCAGCGGCCAAGTCAGGAGAGGTCTGCTGCGCCATGTGGGTTGCTCCCTGGCAGTGGGTGATGAACTCATGCTGCAAAGGCCTCGGATTGCTTCATAGTGCGGTGCTTAACCCCTTGCACCACCAGGGAGGTCCCATCTCAGTTTTTTAAATGAAGAAATTTAAGTGTCTCTGAGAAGACTTGAAGTCCATTTAAATTGTTTTTTAAAAGTAAAAACCAAAAAAGGAATTTTTAAAAAGTTAACACAAAGCAGTGCACACACACTTCCCAAACGAAACTTTAAAAAGTTGTCCACTTTGGGTGACAGAAAATGGAAAGAAAAGAAATACAGGGCATTCATTTCTGTCAGACTGTGTACACATTTGATCCTAATAATATAACTGTAATTTAGTACCCAGATTCCTACTCCATTAATTCCTGTTTCTAGAGCACAATGGTTTTCACAAAATTGGATAATTTCTGTTACCAGATTAACATAGATCAGTCCTTTGCCTATAAAATATACGGTTGGATTAGATGTGCAATGAGGTTCCTTCAACATCAGAGACCTATAACTATAATTAAAGCTTGCAGTAAAGACAAGCTTTCAGTGTTCCTTTTTTCCATCTGAAAAAAACTGCAATGCTTCCTTAGATCATGCAGACCTGATGATTAAACCTTAAATTACAGCACCAATATGAAACCAGAACAAAATTTATATTTACATTCCTAGTTATACAGGATGAATAAAGAACACAAGACAGTTTTTAGAATAATACAGTGTCATTCCTTGAAAAACTATTCAGGTGATTGTTCTTTGTGATTGTTCTTTGTTCTGCCTTGAGGCATCCATGTAGCTCTTGCAAGGTGGCCATTGAATCTCATTACTGTTCTGTTTCAATGGTAAAGTCCCTGACTTACTTCCAAGTAGTGTTGAAAAGGCTCATTCATGTATGTTTTTAAGGACTTTAGATACCCTTCACAGAAATGACAACATTCATGAACTGAACTCTTCCTCCAGGAAGTTGTAAAACTGCAGGGGGATGCCTCTGGAGTTCCGCTGCCATGGTTTCCATGTGTGTGGGAGGATTGTGTCAGACTGTTAATCTCAGCATCATTTGGGTTCCCTGCCTGAGAATTAAGCCTCCAAGTTACACATACATTGCGCGGAGGGTCACCCTTGAAGTGTGAGCAGAAGCAGGGACTATAAGCAACTAGATTTATCTAACAGACACACATGGAGGATCACACCCACCTTTTACACTAATGCTACTGTGTTGAGCACAGCGAGGAGACGAGGGTGTGCTCCAGAGACTCACTACCTGAGGAAACAGACAAACACAAATAAATTCTAACATAAAGCTGAGTATGATGACTACCACAGGGGATGTTTGATGTTCATAAAGGGCTGTGGGAGGCAAAAGGGAGACATTAATTTTCATTGCAAGGCTTGCCTGTAGGAGTAGTGGGGAAGAGGTCTGAAAGGCAATTAACAGATAATGAGAACTTCAGAGTGCAAAAAGATAATCTGAATTTTATCCTGTGTGTTAGATATAGCAAGTTGAAGATGTTTTGAGCTGAGATAGGACATAATGGGGTAGCAGATGTGGCCTGAAGGCAGAAAGACCCCTCAAAGTGTCTTGGCAATGCTCCAAACAAGAAGTTGCGACAGTGGAGGCCAAATCAATGGATTTTGGGTATATGATCCCATAAGGACGGTAAAGAGAAGAGATGATACCCAAGATAATGTCCAAATGCTAAGTTGACATAACTGGATATCTGACAGTGGCAACCCAGCAACCAGGATAATAAATGTGAAAAGGAGGCATGGATTTGAGGGCAAATGGGAATAGGATGAATTCAGTATTACATTTGTTAAGCTTGGAGTGCCTGCAGAACAGCTAGGTTTTAATAAACATTCTTTATATATATATATATAGATATATATATAGATATATATATACATACATGTATAAATAGAAGTTAGAAATGTGGGATTAGAGAAGCCAAAGTTAGACCCTCCCATGGAAGGCATCCCCAGAAGTTCTATAGAAGGGAGGGGATAAGCTTGCCTCTGGAGTCCTCAAGTGGTGAGAGCAGGATTAGAGCTGCTTGGGGAGAACTGGTTTTATGGGGGGGAGGGGAGGGAAGGAAGCAAGAGTGGTTGGCTAAAGGTGCTCTAGCAAAGGGCACCATAAAGAAGAAACCCTTCCATAGGGGACCAGGTAGGTCACAAGGCCAAGGAGGGAGGAGATTTCATGAATGGGTGAATCTATTGTGTTAATAAAGAATTGAAGGGGAGAGAAGCCTGAGAAGAGATGGTTGTATTTAAGGAGGAGGAAGCCACAGTGATTATTCAGCTTGCAGAATGGTCAAACTGTTTTCCTTGGCAGAAAACCTGTAATATCGCTTCAGAATCGGGTTATTTTTCTAACAGCCACAGAGGACAGCTCTGGCCACTCTGGCTAAAGGAGAAACTTTCTAGAGAGGGAAAGGAAGAGTTGTCTTTTTGCTGACATTGACCAATGATGAAAAGAACTAACTACACTAAACATTGTGTTTATTACTGTTTTGAATATAAGAAAATATGTTTATACTTTCAGTATTTTTCTAATACTTATCTTAGGCCAACATCTACTTAAAATGGCACTAAAAGGGATATATTAGCATAGTTAGTGAAAAAAAATAAGCGCTATAATGCCTTTAACTCTCCATATTCTTTTTTTTTTTTTTAAGATTTATTTATTTATCCATACAAGAACTGGGGTACAGACCAGAGGTGCGGGAAGGTGAGAGGATTCACCAGAGACAAAGTGAGGAACAGAACAGGCAGACAGACTGAAATACACTGCTCAAGGGAGCAGTGGGCCAGACAGGAGAGGTCTGCTGCGCCATGTGGGTAGCTCCCTGGCTGGCTGAGGATCGAATTCAGGCTGCAGAGGCTGCGGATAGCTTCATAGTCCTGGGTTTAACCGCTTGTGCCACTAGGGAGGCCCTAATTCTCCATATTTTTAAGATTAACTCATTTAGGACTTGACAGGCCAATAAGCCACCTTACTTTGAGCAATGAGAAGTGACATTTGTGGAAGAGATTACTACTTGCCCATTAGCCATTATCCATTTTTTTTTTTACCAAGTAAAACCCTTTATTAATGGACAACTAGATAACCAGATTTTAAAACAGATCACAATTGCTCTTGACTCTGAGTGTATTCATTTTACTATGTTCTGGCCAGCAAGAAGAGCACAAATTGCTGAAAGGAATTTCCAGAAAGTTTACCTAAGACAGGGAAAGACAGCTCAAGAAAGCACTTCCTGTCTTTCCTACCCCATTACTGTTTCCTTCATAATTTGGCATTATGTCTGCAGTTCCAGCCTCCATTTTGGACAGTGAAGCAAACTGGCAAAATGGGGGAGCATAAAGACACAAACGTTTGCTTCATGGAGACACCTCAGTTGGACTTCTGAGAAAATAATTCCTTACATGTGTCATTTACTGTCATCAGAGCTGTCATTTAGAGATTTCTATTATTGTATCAGAACCAAATACTTATTCAATCTGATCTCGCTGATATATTTTTTCTTTAGTTCAGAACACATTAGACCAATTATCTAGACACTTGTTAATATCTTAAATTTTTTTTGGTTTTATTTGAACATAAAAATTTATCCCAGGTGATCAAGTATCTCTTGTTTTCTTATTTTGGGTAGAACTTAAAAATATCCTTAAATGATTCTGTGAGATAAATGAGTGTTCCCAGTACAGTTTAGAAACTGAGCAACAAATTCCAGCTAACAATATCCATTGTGGAACATCAAGGGCATATTAGGATTAGGAGAATGTGTTGAAAAGAGATGTGTTTAAACCTGGGATATTAATATTTAAGTCAAGTTGAAGCTTTGAGATTTTTTAACTAAGATGGCTGAGGCTAACTGCTATCTTTCTTGCTTCCTGCTGATAAAATGGTGCACAAATTGTTGGAAGGAATTTCCAGCAAGTTTACTTAAAGCAGGAACAGAGTGCTAAATCAAAGTTTCTATCTTTCCTTCTCTTTCAATTTCCTCCCTCCCTACCCCCCTTACTCCATAATTGGTTTTATGAAATGATTCATGAATCAGGCAGAATCCCATTTAGCAAGTAAAAGTCTGCAAGGGCTTGCACAAAATGGAGGTTTTTTATAGTCAAAAAGAGGGTGGAACATGGTTATTAGCAAAAGAAAAGAAAGATTATTTCTGAAGCCACCTTCCCTCAGGGTGTTTATCATGTGATGACCTCACTGGGCTGATCAGGAAACTCCAGGTTGATCGGTTTAAGATTACACTGTTGGGAGAATCTGAAATTGCAGTTATGGTTTGGCATTTAGTCTAGGGTGGCTGTGGGAGGGGCCCACATGAAGGACTCCATTTGGAGCCTGCTTTTTCTATTTTTGAGAATTCCTCCTTTTGTTCAGACTTTTGGCCTAACTGAGAGATCTGATCAAAATTGAAGGCATCTTTACCCAACAGGTTGACCTCTTCCTTCCCTTTTGTGTCATTTTTTTCTCACTCTGGAACACCCTTAGAACTTTCCTGAACTCCACCTTCTGAGAAACTGCATCCTCCTGGCCTCTTCTTTATTTCTGGATAGTTTATGAACTTCTTGTTATCACCTCCTTGAGTTCCTTATTCAAAGTCACTCTTTCTCCAGCCTCCTTTCTTTCTGTTAATGGTATTGTAACAGGGTGGGCCCCAGGAAAGAGGGAGGTTCCAGGTTTCCTGCCTCACTCAGCTGAGCAGGGAGAGAAGAAGCTGCAGAGGAGACTGAGGAAGGAAGGAAGCAGGATGGAGAGCCAGAAGGAGACCTGGAGGAGGCACATGGAGCCGAGAGACACATGAAGAAACTGCGCTTGCCTTTTGATCGTGGATTGGTTGACACAGATGTGGGTGAGAGACCCATGGGGAGGTGACAATGGCAGTTTTTGTCTTGACTTTGATTTTGCTCTTTTCTTCCCGGACTTGTCTGGTTGTTTCTGATCCTTTTCTGTGGGTGCCCACTGAAAGGTGCTTTAGACTTGTGACAGGCTTTGGGGCCTTGCTCTGGGCCAATCCTGTTTGGGTGGACTTTTACCCACGAGGGGATGGGTAACTTCAGGTTCTTGATTTAGAAACTATATTCTTTGCCTTTTCTATATTGTTTACTAATTGTATTTAAGTTCCTTTTCATTAAAGTCATATGTTTTGTGTTGATGCAGCTGTAACAGGGTGGTCCCAAGGAAAGAAGGA
This sequence comes from Talpa europaea, assembly GCF_964194135.1. Taxonomy (NCBI): domain Eukaryota; kingdom Metazoa; phylum Chordata; class Mammalia; order Eulipotyphla; family Talpidae; genus Talpa; species Talpa europaea. Next base: position 88,638,545 of record NC_140077.1, on the reverse strand, counting down.
GGTTCCAGGGCAGGTTTGCAGGGTCTGGAGTGCCCCTCTCCCTGCCCTGTAACACAGTGGGTGGCAGAACCTATTTAGAGCAGACAGGTTTGCGGGGTCTGGGGTGCCCCTCTCCCTGCCCTGTAACATCATGTCAGTAAATCTTCCAACAGCACTTTCATCTATTCTTTAATTTGTTTATTCATGCCCATTGGATGCCATGAATGACTGGAAGCCCCTATGAACATAAATATAAATATCACCTGTTAGCAGTGGACATGGTGGGTTTCCAAGACACAGGTAATTATATCACAGGGGCTGTGTGTCAGCTACTCCTGAGCGGCCTTTTTGGCCACCATTTTGTTAATCCTAAGCAAGGTCAAAATGACCCGTTTAGTTAGGTACAGAGCCCAACCCTGCAAGGTGTCCTTCAAATCAAACAAGCACAAAGCTGGAGCACGCTGAGAAGGCTATGCATCATGATGTTATGACCGGGAATGCCTGGGGGGGGGGGGTCGAGGACCAATGTATATAACAAAGCACCCCAGAAGTTGATCAGTGGAATGCCTTGTTGATAAGATTGAAACTGTGGCTGGGGATTAGGGTGTGATCTCTCTTCTTTTTTTTTTATGTAATTATGTATTTATTCTTAGATGAAAGTTGCAGTTCTTTTCTTTTCTTTCTTTTTTTTTTTTTGGCCTGGGAAATAGTCTTTATTTTATAGGGCATGATCTCAATGACAATACCAAGTCATCAAGCAGACAAGCAGATAAGAAGTGCCTGAAGGGCAGATACACAATCCCTAATTTTCTACATTCTTTCTCTCTTTTTTTCATATAAATTAATTCTTTTTTAATTTTATATATTTTTTACATCATTTTTCATTTTTGCACAATGTATGCATTTTCCTCTTGGTTATAGTCCCCATATAGTTCCTACCCTCCCTTGTTTTGATCCTATTCCCTCCTCCCCTTCTTTCCCCCAAATGTGTTTCTGGTTTATAGTTGCACCCTTATGTTTATAGCAACACTATTTACAATAGCTAAGCTATGGAAGCAACCCAAATGCCCATAAATAGAACACTGGATCAAGAAGATGTGGTAATACACACATGGAATATTACTCAGCAATCAAAAAAGATAAACTCATGCAATTTGCAGCAACATGGATGGAGCTGGAAGGGATCATGCTCAGTGACATAAGTCAGAAAGAAAAAGAAAAATACCAGATGGTCTCACTCATAGCAGGAATTTAGAAAACCTAAATAAGGGACCAGGAAAAAGAATAATTATGATAAAGTAAAAATCAAAATCAACATTCTTCCCCTTTCTTTAATCTCCTTCCCCTTTCCTCAATCTCCTTCCCCTTATGCTGTATATCAATAAAAGGCCAGGACCTTGCTCTTCAGCAGCATCCTGCATCATGTAGCCTGCTCCATGACTCCAATTTCTTTATCAGTGTGGTATTGCGTGATGCAACAAGGGGCACAGACATGGGCAAATACCTGTGGCTTAGAAAAGGGTTTTTGGAGGCAATACCTGAGTTTTGTTTTTAAAGTGAAATAGCTTTTAGTTCACCTAATGAAAAAGGAAAGGAAAGAAGAAAATTGATTCCAGGTAGGGCAACACTATCACAAAAAGCTTGGATAACTCGTGTGTCCAGAGAAACACAAGCATCTGTTTCTTGAATGTGTGACTCTGTAGTCAGGGAGGTGGCCTGAATGATTTTAAACTTTTTCAGATTTCATTTCCTTCAGAAATTAAAAATGAATTAACATTTCTTAGTGTGCTAAATGGTGAAAAAAAATCTTCCTTACTGTTCATTTTCTTCAATAGCATCACTTTTCAGTTTACTGGCATGAAGTGCTGCAGGGAGAGACAAGGCTTTGTAGTTAGGGTGTTGTAACCAGTTACTCTGGCCCAGTTCCACCTGGCATGCTTGACAATTTCCACTCGAGGCTAGATTCGTATTAAACCTTGGCTATCTGTTCCACTTCAGTAACAAAATGATTCATAGCCAAGGAACTTTCCCGACATGTTCAGGGAAGCGTTCCCTTCTCTCAGAAAGGATACTTCTTCAGGGTTCTCCAAAGTGAGGGATCCCACTTTCTGTGGGTCTTTCTCCAATAGATGCACACTGTAATAAGAGCTCTGCTAGATGTCACGGGTTCATTTATATTTGACACTTGCTTTTCTGGTTTGTTTTTACAAACACAGTCCTTCCCATTGTCCTGATGAGTTGAATCCTCATTGGTAGCCATAGTCTTTTCTATTTTCCTTGCACCAAAAGTCATTCAGGACTATGGAACTGCACGGAAGCATGCCGGAACATTCTAAAATGGTTAATTACTGAGCACCTGCTATGTGTCTTTTCTTTAGCAGCAAACTTTGAAAGTCTTCAAAACTCAGTTCAAATATCTACTTGGTGAGGAACCTGACTTTCCCAGGCAAAATTAGTCCCTTTGGATTCATATCTTATTAATATTTACCCATGTATTGATATCTATTCTAAAACTTAGGACCTTAAACTATGGTTTATATGTTTGCTTTTCTGCGTCCCCCACTAGATGGTGATGTCCTCAAGGGCAGGGACTGTGGTCTGTTAACCTTTGTGACATTCATTCATTCATTCATTCATTGCATTAAAAACACATATCTATGTGTTAGGATCTAGAAATACCCATGACTCACATCCAATACACAAAAGAAACACTTATCTATACTAATAGATAATAGACTCCAATGACAGACACGGATACATTAACAGGGAACTTGAACTCCATTTTGAAAGTGCAAGGCTGGGAATAAATAGCACAAGGGAGCACAGAAGAAGGATCTCTCACTTTGGAGATCAGGAGACTTTCTGGAGGAGATATTATCTAAGTTGAGAAGGCTCTGGTAGTTGTTAGCCAGATGTAAACTGGATGGAGGGGAAAATGGGAGCAAAGAGGGTAGAGCATTTTTAGACACAGGAAACAGCTCAAAACACAGAAGTGAGAGGACGTAGTGTATTTAGAGAATTGACTATCCTTTGACTGTCTAGAGCTAAAAGAAAAGTGTTGAGATGAGGTTGGAGAGATAAAAAGGGGCAAAATCTTAACTCAAGAGGTGGGGACTGTGGTTTCTTCAAGAGTGTTTTTCTTTCCAGTGCCTGGCGAAGTACTGGAAAAATCAGCAACTGACTAATAAATGCTTGTGGGAGGGAGGAAAGAACAGAAGAAATGGCCCAGCACCCCCGTGGGTGGCATATAAATGATACAAAATGCAAATGCTGCCTGCCTCAGGGCCTATGGGCAGACAACACATAGCTGTCAAAATAGGTAAATCAAAACAGCCTTCATTTGATTAAGTGTAAAAGAGAAAGGTACAGGTGAACTTGCTTCTGTCTGGAGAGATGGCTATGATCAGGAATTCTTCTGGAAGCTACTTCAAGAAGAGGACCTGTATTGCATCTGTAGAAGAGTATAGCTTAATTAGGAAGTAAAAAAAAAGAAACATTCTCAGTCTTTTCACATGGAGGTCAGGGCCTGGAGAGGCAAAGTGGAGGAGGAAGCAGTTCCCTGCTAATCTATTCTTGGTTCCTTTCCTATCAACTTCTGTTTCGTAAGAGCTGTTTTGAGGACATAAAGGTGTTTATTTAAAGACCTCAGAGAATGTGATTGGGGACTCTGTCCAGGAAAGCCTGTTTATAGAACCAGAACTTGAGGGAACTCAGGTTCATTTTCTTGATCTGGATGAAATACGCTTTGGGGCACGCACATGTATTCTGGAAAAAAAAAAGGAGTATAAAATGTGCTTAATAGTAATTCTCCAGTAAAAATAAATACCATTTTTCTGAGCAGGATCATTTTTTGTTTTAGAAAAGCAGCCAGCACCTTACAAATTTCAGACAATATTTATGTGAGAAAATTCAAGAATAACCAAAGTTTACAGGCCATTCCTTAGCACCTACATATTCTACATATTTGACTTATTCTGTCCTGGATAAGTCTTCCCCTAGAAGCCTTGTTTTCTTCTTCTACCTTCCCCCCCTCCCCCTATTATCCTATAAACACATTTTCTGGTTGCAGCTTGCAAAGCACAGTTGGGTATCTGAATTTTCATTTTTTCTAATTTTAATGTGTGAAGTTACTTTCTCTAAATGTAATTTTATAAAACTGAAGTTTATTTTCTCCTTCTTCTTTTCATTTATGCTTTTTAAGTTTGTTTGTTTTTTTTTTGTTTTTTTTTTGTTTTTTTGGCTTTCTTTTTTCAGCCTTTGCTCTTGTTTCCAACCCTCCCAAAATTTAGAGTAATCTCTAAATTTCCTTACTGACATTTCCCCACATCTTTTAGAAAAGCCTTAAAATTTATCTATCACGTTCATTCTCTTTATTTTTAGACTATGACTTAAAAATGCTGGGTTGACTGTAGAAGTTGAATACTTAAAAACAAACACCAAGATTTATTATCTCCCCATGCCTAGCCTCCCTTTAAACAGGCTAGCCATACTGTTATATTTGTTTTATGGTAATTACATCCATTTTGGAAACTTCTTTCCAAGTCAATTTGAATTAATATTGTAAATGAAATGTCATAAGATGTGATAATGAGGTAAAACGTTTTCTCTTTTTCTTTCTTTCTTTACTTTTTTCTTTTTATTTTTATATTCCCCACACAATCGCAACCCCCTGATTTTGACCCCAATCCCTCCTTTCCCGCCCTCCCCCAAAGTGTGTCTCTGGTTCATAGTTGTTTGTTGGTTTTGATTTTTTTCTTTCTTACAGTTATTCTTTTTCCTGCTCCCTTATTTAGGTTTCTAGATTCCTGTTATGAGTGAGACCATCCGGTATTTTTCTTTTTCTTTCTGGCTTATTCCACTGAGCATGATCCCTTCCATCTCCATCCATGTTGCTGCAAATTGCATGTGTTTATCTTTTTTGATTGCTGAGTAATATTCCATAGTGTATATGTACCACATCTTCTTGATCCAGTCATCTATTTTTGGGCATTTGGGTTGTTTCCAAAGCTTAGCTATTGTAAATTGTGCTGCTATAAACATAGGAGTGCAGGTGCTCTTTGGAATTAATGTTTCTGTGTCCTTTGGGTAAATACCTAGGAGTGGAATTGCTGGATCATATGGAAGCTCTATCTTTAGTAGGTTGAGGAATCTCCACACAGTTTTCCATAGTGGTTGGACCAGTTTGCACTCCCACCAGCCATGCAGGAGAGTTCCTTTTTCTCCACATCCTCACCAACATTTGTTGTTGCTAGTTTTTTTTAATATGTGCCATTCTCACTGGTGCGAGATGGTATCTCATTGTAGTTTTGATTTGCATTTCCCTGATTGAAAGTGACTTTGAACATTTTTTCATATGCCTTGTGGCCATTTGTATTTCCTCTTTGGAGAAGTTTCTTTTTAGCTCTTCTGCCCATTTTTGATTGGATTATTTTCTTTGGTTTTTGTTGAGTCTCATCAGCTCTTTGTAGATTTTTGTGATCAGTCCTTTTGAGTGTAAAAATTTTTTCCTAGTCAGTGAGGTTTTTCTTTGTTTTGGTTATTGTCTCTTTTGCTGTGCAGAAGCTCTTTAATTTGATGTAGACCCAGCTTTTTATCTTTGCGTCACTATCACTGCTTTGGGTGATACGTCTGTAAAGATGTCTTTGAGGTGCATGCCATGTAGTGTTTCGCCTATATTTCCTTCTATATATTTTATAGTTTCAGGTCTTATGTCTAGTTCTTTAATCCATTTTGAGTTGGTTTTTGTGCATGGTGTGAGGTAGTGGTCAAACTTCATTCTTTTGCATGTAGTGACACAGTTGAGGTAAAACGTTTTCTTCATCACTACTTAACATTTACTGTCAATGACATGCCAGAGTTGCCTCCCACTGACTTGCCAGAACTAATTTTTGAGAAATTTGTGAGCCAGTTGCTTTACCTTGGTATCTTGAAGTTTGTCATGGTGGGAATATTTGCTCCACAGAAATCAGCAAACTCTATGCAGTAGAATTTATAACTCTTCGTACCCCTCCCAAAACCAGTTGTTAAATATTTACCAACAAATCGCTATGAGCAAGGTAATTTAGAAAAAAATGATTTTTAATATAATGTGTTTTCTTAATAAAAGCACTTTAAAAATGTCTTAAAATTCTGGCACTACTGTTTTTTAATGGTAATAATGACCAAGTCATGCTAATCACACTAAGCTCAATTTCTTCACCTGCAACATGGATGTATTAATCATGCATAATAGAACATAGATCTCTTTCACCTGTAGTGTGAGTACATTAACATCTGGTAAGAGGACATGGGGACATTTCACAGGTAACATGGGTATATTCATATTACCTAAGCCATTTAGTATAGATTCTGTCTGGCGTATACTATACTTCAGTGAATTTAAGATGGCTTTGTTTAAAATGCTCTATTATTTTGTGCAAAAAAATTTTTAAAAAATTTGTCAATCTACAACACACTATGTTTTTTGTAAAATGTATCTATTTTACAGAGGTGCTAAGACATGGAAAATCATACATTAAAATCAATGATATGTGACAGTGAATGCACAAGTATTTTCTACAATTGGAACATATGAAAATGAAAAATTTTCTCAATAGTTTCAATCTATTTTGGAAATAGTAGTTTGAGGGATACTGTTGAAATGATTTTATTACATTCATATCTAACTATTGCTATGATTTTGATTTGCTCTAAGTTTTGGGCACAATTATACATTTTCTTTAAAAAAAGGACCAAAATTAAATATTTGTTTGCCTCTTTCGCCAATTACATAATTTATATCTTATTGGGAAAAGAGTCATGTTAGTAATGTATCTAGATACTCTTTAAAGGACAAAATTGTGACCCTTAAGAAGGCCATCAATCAGTTCTATAAATGACATATTCACTAAATTCAAATACAAATGGTCAGCAGATAATTTATGGTGGCTTAAGACCTTAGTCAAAAGTAACAAAGATTCAAGTAAGGAGGTAATAAACTGCTTTTTAAGAGCTCAAAAGTCAAAGCAAACTGAAGCATTGAATCCAATTTGAAAACCACTTATTTTGGATGAATGCTATGTTTGAGAAGATGAAAGTTTGGATAAATCATTTGTAAGCATGAAAATAAAACATCTTCTGTTGTTGCAGCATTTGAAAAACCAAAGCAATAACTTTTAAATTGTCCAGTAATTTTGTTTTCAATTAGTAGTTTTTTAAAAAATGTAGCTATGAAACAATTTTGATGTTATTATCAAGTGATGATTACCAGAGAAAAGAGTAAAAGGAAAATAGTTATTATTTAGTTTCTGCTTTCTGGAACTCTAGGAGTCTCACACACCTCACACACACTTAGCTTGAGATAGAAGAATTGCCAGCCTTCATTTTATCAGAAAATGGACTCTGATAGTGCAATATGTATAACTGTGCATTTTAGTAATCACTACGATAAACGATGACATGAAATCAGTGTAGACTTTATATGTGGAAATGAACCACCTACACTTAATTTTTTAAATTTGTGCAATTTCATCTTACATTTTGATTAGTTATTTTAACTTCATACAGTTAATCTTTTGGCATCATTTACATTCTATTTTCATGTATCTATTTGTTTCTATTCCTCCCTTTCCCATCATCACATCATCCTTGTGCACTAATTGTATTCTTCCTGATGCATGGCACTTACTATATGCAGCCTTGGTAAAATTGAGCCATTCTTAGTTAAATTATATTCCCTAAAAAAACTTACCCTTTGGAGAACAATACTTCTTGCAAGTTAGGGCAGTAAGCTTGATCAAACTGGAAAAATCCATTTTAAGTTTTTTTCCCAAAGAAATTAAATTTCAAAAGTGCTGAGATGTTAAGCAATGAATAAAACAAGGGAATAAATAATTCACTAATGTATTAATAAATATTTCAGGGCTGAATGGAGACCTGGTTAATGCATATTAATATCTTAGTAAGTGAAATTCTTTGAATGTTTCATATGTTACAACTTAAAGTATTTAGTATTATTCACCATGCATCTATAGTAAAATATTTAACAAAAGTCAGTAATGAATATGAAAAGAACACTTTGAGGATATTTTAATAAACGAACTTATTAATAATAGTGTAAGACATTCAAAGGCAAAGACATATATTTATCACACCCTAAATCTGATTGCATTGTGCTTACTTATTAGGACTGTTCTCACTTAAAATAGATGGCCAAGGTGAATTTTGAACACAAACATTAAGAGAATCATTGATGCTCCTTTAAATTTATGTTGTGCCTTATGTTGCTGAAATGTTGTTTTTACTTTTTATTTTTTTAAGATAGAGTGAGGAACAGAACAGGCAGACTGACTGAAATACACTGCTGAGGGGAGCAGCGGGCAAGCCAGGAGAGATCGGCTGCGCCATCTGGGTCACCTCCCCGGCGAGGGATCCAACTAGTGCTGCAGTGGGTGCGGATAGCTTCATAGTGCTGCGTCTTAACCCCTTGTGCCACCAGGGAGGCCCTGAAATCTTGTTTTTAGTAGGATATTTTCAGCTCAAATTTTATTTTTATACTTTCAACCTTTAGCAGTCCATTTCTTAAAGTCTGACATTACCATGTGGATTGCCTTTTTTTTTTTTTTTTATCATTTTAGTTCTTTCAAAATCCTCCCATTTGAATAAAATAAATATTTTATTTTCTTATTCTATATCTTTAATCAATTTCAACATACTTATTTTATGGTTCCCATTAGTTATCTTAATGTAAAATGTTTTGAGGAGCTAATTCTGACTTTCAACCAGGGTGGATTGTTTCCTAATGTGTTTTGTAATTTTGGGTTGTGATCCTTAACAGAGTCTCATGTGTGGGAATCCCAGGTAGCCTAGGTTAAAGACATACACCTCTGGAGCAAATTTTGATTTTCTCCGGTTAGATGCAGAAACTTGGAACCATTTTTTATGTCAATTCCTTGATTTGGAGGTGTCTTAAAATCCCGAAGAGAATTTTCCCACTTAAAGCCAAACTATCTTACTGTCTGTATTGGAAGGTGGGTTCTTTTGTGAACTACTTCTTTCCTAAGGGGCAGCCCTTTTAGGAAAGGGCTGCCAAACCCTCTTTTGGACAAGCCCAGGACATAGGCATATTTCCCAGATGATTGCTAGTGCTCCCTTGGACTCCAAAGTTGATTCCGCCTGCTGGGCCAACAGTCTGTGTGACAGCTTGCAAGCTTCCCTCTATTTTACAATTTTCCTTTCATTCCTAGCACCTACAATTTCCCCTTTACTTTCATGTCCCCAGCTCTGATTTAAAAATGTATTTGTTATATTTTACCCAGCATTTTGAGGTACTGATAGCTGAAAGATTGTCGGGTATATTTAGTTCTCCTTCTAACTGGAACAAGAACTCTCTCAAATTCTTTTTTTATAGATCTTTAAACTTGGCTTTTATTCAAAACAAAGCTTCAAGACTTTTATTTTTTCCATTGTGAAGAAAAAATATAGTGAAAAAGCAAAGCATGGAATCCTGAATGGAAATGAAATCAGCACATATATTTCAAAGGCACAGAATCCTCACCAGCTTAATCCAGTTTGTGCTTCTAAGTGCTAAGGGAGGCATCATAATGCAGTTGAAGAAAATGAATTTTTGCCTTGCAGGTTTGAGTCTTTGCCATTCATTTTACTCTCCATTTAATCCTGGAGATGTAATTTATCTTCTGAGAGCTTTAGAGTTCACCTTCAAAATAGGGATAGTGATAGTTCTTTAATTCTTTTGTAGGGTTTTTATGGGTTTCAAATGAAATAATGTACTTAGGTGACACCCTTCTGTAGACTGTAAAACATGGTATGACTGTGCTCCTTTAAGTACTAGTGGGACCATGACTGCACTTGATTTTGTTCTATATCTTGAATGTTTCTGAGAATGTAAGGTCTGGCCTGCTCATATGCACACACACATACACACACATTTACTTATTTAAAGATTGATTTATTTATGCATACAAGAGCTGGGGTGTAGGCCAGAGGTGTAGGATTGGGGGGTGAGAAGATTCACCAGAAACAGAGTGGAGAGCAGAACAGGTGGATCTACTGAAATACACTGCTGAGGGGAGCAGCGGGCAAGACAGGAGAGGTTTGCTGTGCCACATTTACCCATTTTTAAATTGGGTTATTTATTACTTGGTATTGTTGAGTTGTAAGATTCCTTTATATATTTTGGATATTTCCCCTTATCAGATGTATGATTTGCAAACATTTTCTCCCTCTCTGTAGGTCACCTTTTTATTGTGCTGATTATGTCCTCTGATGCATAGAAATTTTAAATTTTGATGGATCCAATTTATCAGACTTTTTTGTTACCTATGTTTTTGGTGTCATATCCAAGAAATCACTGTCTAATGTAGTAGTGTTTTAGGTAGCTTCACAATGGAATCCTGGATGAGAAAGAAAAAAATTCAATATTGTCTAGAATTGTAATTGTTTAAGGATATATCTAGGATTTATTTATTTATTTATTTTTTAAAGATTTATTTATTTATTTATTTATTTATTTATTTATTTATTTATACAAGCACTGGGTACAGTCAGAAGCGCGGGAGGGTGAGGGAATTCACCAGAGCCAGAGCAGGGAGCAGAGCAGGCAGAAGGACCGAAGTACACTGCTGAGGGGAGCAGCGGGCGGCAGAAGAGGTCTGCGCACCATGCGGGACCCTCCTCCGGTGGCCGGGGAGCAGCCGGGGATCGAACCGGCGTTGCAGAGGCTGCGGGCAGCTTCGCAACCCAGCGCTCAACCGCTGCGCCACCGGGGAGGCCCTATATCTAGGATTTAAATCCCCTTGGTGGTGAAGGAGGAAAGGCTCATTCTTTACCCCATTCAGCACCACTACTCCCTTCTTCCATTTCCGCACTTTCACACCTTATCAGTATTGTGGAATGTGGGGTCTGTCCCCCACACTAGACGCTTATTAGGCTGGAAACTCATTTTCCTGACCTGCTTCTCACTGAGGTGTGGACACATGACCTTGACCCTCGGTCAAACACACCTGTGCAGAGTTGCCTTCTGTGGTGATGGTTGAAGAAAACCTAAGTTCCTATGGGCAGGTCAGCACAAGAAATGGTGGTGTCTGTTGTGGGGGCAGAGGTTGCCATTGTCTATTCTTCCTTCATAGCAACAAAGCCTCTTATTTATTATTGGGCACGTGCTCCTAAGAATAAAGACTATGTGACTCTGTCTCCCTTGAAGTTCACTTTTGCTAGTTCTTGTCAATGCCCTGTAAAAGGAAGTGTCACCTGGCCTCTTCTGGGGTCCTTCCTTAAAGGACAGCTGTGGCTCCATCCCTTCTTCCTGCCTGTTGGGGATCGGTAGCAGGGTATCTGAAATTGAAGCAGTTATCATGAACCATGAGGTAACCATGGCAACGGAGGTCCTCCAGGCTTGAATAGGAGAAAGAGTTTACATCTTTTACTGAAGGTCTTGTCGTTTGGAGTCTCCCTTACTTGCTGCTGAAGTTAATCCTACCCATGCACTGCAACATGGAGGTCTATGGTATGACTTCCGCCTTCCTTCTTGTTGCACTGCCTGGAACTGGTTCTTCAACATTCCTTGTGATTCTATGTCACGTCTACCATTTTCATGAATTCCCATTTCCCTTAAAGCAGTTAGAGTTTTTTAAATATTTCTTTACAATAAAGAAAGCGTACTGAGATAGGGTGATGATTTCTTTCAAGTTTCTGTGTTTAGAAAGGAAACTGAAGCTTGTTTTCCACCATAAATTTCTGCCTCAATGGCAATGTCATTAGGAAAAAATCCTCCATGTGATAGTGCACACACAAACAGAAAGCCTTAATTTTGTAAAAGAAATCATCACTAACAGTCATGTTTTCAAATGACAAAACGTCTCTGTGTTTAAAATGGTTTGATTTGCAGCATATTCTCCTTCTGAGTCTTAGACAAATGTGCTAGAGCTATATGATAAAGTCTGAGTGAAGGAAAGAATGATTTCAATGCCTTGTTTAACTCAGCTCCTTACTAAGAGACCCTGGAACTAGCTATTGCTGAACAGGGGCTGCATTTCCTCATCTTCACAAGAATGGGAAAGCAGACGTGGAAGGGTCTTAGCTGTTGGAACAACACAGGGAGATGAGGGAGCCTGGTGTAGGCGGGGAGTGGTCAAGAGAAAGGAAAGACGATGTTGTGGCTCAAATTAAAGATCTTTCTTCGTCTCGAAATACTTCGTCAAATGTGGATGTCTTTCCCTGGGCCAGGAGAGCCTCCTCACCACCTAGTTGTAGAACACGCCTCCACCGGTCTGAGCTGTTTGCTTACTCATTCACCCAACCACGCCTTTGTCAACCACCTATTAAGATGGTGAAACTAATGTATCTCTCTTTTTTTCTCTGTCTCTGATTCTCTACTGTCCACACAGCTGTTGATACTCTTCCACAGTTTTCTTTTCTCTACATTCACTTTCCTATTCCTGCCACCTGCTACTGGACCATGTGGTTGCTTGGTGGACAGATGTCAGAGGGACACAACATTTCTGGGCAGGAGAAAGGTCTCTCTGCTTCTGTGCCAGGCATTGAGTTGGTATTGACTTCTTTCCTACCTCTTCTCTCCTTATTGTGGACGTTACACATTGCATGAATTCAGCAGATTTATCTGACGAGTCTGAGGGAAGCTGCTTGATCCCCTGGTGCATCATTGTCCTTGTGTGGTGTGTGCTGTGTTGGAGCTGCAGCATGTGACACAGCCTGTTGTCTAGGACCTGGATGCTTCCATTCCTCAGCCTTCTCAAGAGGGCGTCTGATCAAAATGCAAGTCGAGAAAGTTCTAAGTTCCTAAAATATGGTGGTTTTGAAGATACATTTTGTCTTTTATATCCTCCACATTTCTATTATCACAACCTTCAATTTGCAACCACAAACCTCGGGGAATCCAACTGTATTGACTTCAAACCCTCTCCTCTGAGATCTCTAGATTTTTGCCTGTGAGGGCAAGACTGTTGTATTTTATTCATGTTTGCACCCCCAGACCATATCCTGGGACCATCCTTTAAATAATATTTTAAAACATTTTCAATTATTTTTAATAAAAATTTCCATTTTGCTCTTTACTACTTACCTCACACAATGGACCAGAACCTCCAGACTCAGCTTAAGGATCACTTCTTCAGGGGAGACTGTCTCTGTCACCAAAGTTAAGATCAGAGCCTCCTTTTAAGAGCTCAGGGAATTCCCCAGTTTTCTGCCTAGTAACACTTAACTGATATTTAAGCAATGCTTGCATTCTCTATTAGAATATAAACTCCAGCAGGGCTGGGACTGTGAATTCTCTTATTCTCAAGGTTATTATAACCAGTGCACGGGACACATTAGACACTCAATACACAGTTCTGGAATAAATAAATTTTGTCTAAAAGCACTTGTGAAACTAATTTCTCTCCCTCTGTCTCTCTCTCTCTCTTTATTGCTCTCATTCTTTCATTCTCTTCTGTCTACAAAGCTAATTATACTCCTTTAAAAGTGTCCCCCTGCCCCTTCCTACCTCCTACTAGTTGGACACAGGGTGTTTTGGTGAGTAGATGTCAGAAGGGATCTACATTTCTGTGCATGAGAAATGTCCCTCTTTGCACTTCTCCTGGGCTTCCATTGAAAAAGCAATGGTGTATCTCTACCCCAGAACCTTGTCATATATATATATATATATATATATATATATATATATATATGATTTCTTTCAAGTTTCTGTGTTTAGAAAGGAAACTGAAGCTTCTTTTCCACCATAAATTTCTGCCTCAATGGCAATATATAAATATATATATATATATATATATATATATTAAAGGGGAGGTTTATTAGGGAAAGGGACAGATGAATGAAGGACACTTACATAGACACCAGAGGGCAGGGAGAGCTGTCCTGAAAGGGACAGGTTTGCTAAGAGAGGCCTGCATGTCTACAGGTAGGCAGCCTTCAGGAGAGCTGCCTCTGCTGAGGGAGGTCAGTGAAGAGAAGTCTTGGCATGGTACAGGTCACGGGCAGGCAGGAAGGCTGCTGCCCTGCAGAGGGAGAGTGTTGGTGAAAAGAAGCACTTGCATAGAAACATGTGTGCACTGGGATTGCTGCCCAGAACCTTGCCTTTTAACCTTGTTCTGTGGAGTAAGCCTGTTAGGAGAAAGTTTTCTTTCTGGAGAAAGTTGTTCCTCTGTTCATTTCAAAACTGAGCTACCCTGAGGTCATCTCCTTCTTTCAACCACCAGAGGGGGCAGTGACATGCTCCACCGATGCACCTGATTGGCACCTGCAGGCTATTAGGACTAGCTGGATTAGTGACGTCCTGGGCCAACTTTTCCCATTTTGTAAACAAAGAGAGATGAAGGAACTTCTCTAAGGAAACAGAGGTGGTCAGTGCTCTCTTGCTTTCTCTTGCAGGGTATCATCCCCTGTTTGCCAGTCATTGGAGCATTCTTACTGGGTCCACTGATATGGATCCATTTTGACAAGGCTTATTAACTTGCCAAGAACTCCTTGGACTACCAATGTCATTGCCCAAGTTTATTTTTTAATGCTGCATGTCCATGCATGTGGGCTGGAGGGTGGAGTAGCATGAGGTCATGGCAGTTGTTCTGGATTCCAGCACTTACAGAAAACAAAATGCAGTGGGTGGTGCTACCAATTGTCTTTTGTCCCCCCAACCAAGCTTTCCTATTGCCCCTTATTCTTGTAACTTCCCTCCTTCTCCCTCCCCCACTCACAGAGCCATGGGCCAGTAACACAATTCTAGTTAATCGTAGTTCCCGACATAGTGATGGCTCAGGGGAGGGTGTGAAGTCAACTGGATCCCTTATGATCAATTCAAGAGTCCTCCTCTCCCTACAAGACTCATGGGTGAGTAGTGATTAGATTTTTTCTAGATTTCCTCCTGCTATCCACTCTGGTTAGCACAATCAGGAAGAATGTGTTGCTAGTGAGGCCAAAAGCATGGGTATGTGGTTTAGTTGGTTCCGTAAAGTTTACTGTTTAAGCCTTCTCCCTAAAAACATCCTGTTGTTTTGCACCCATGGCCTTGATGGTGATATGAACTAGTGCAGCTCAACGCATTTGCACATCTACACTGACTCTGGGAGGGAGCGTTGGGGTAACAGGAGCATGGGCCGTTGTGCTTCAATCCCATCTTCTTTCCTTATTGGGAGACCCCAAGTGAGGCATTCACCTTTTTCAGACCTCAATTTACTCAGGTCACAAAAAATAGGTGATACTTAAATAATTTGCTCCTGATACCATCTCGATCTAAAATTACTCTCAGAGTACATTATTCTCAGAGTACAATCACTTTGAATGGGAAGCTGGTCTATTTCTTGTACCAAAAAGTTATCATGTTTAATCCTACTGGTTTTTCATCCACCCCTAGGGCAGTAGGTAAGAAATCATTAAGCCTCTTTCAAAGAGAAATCTCTGCTTCTGGCACCAAAGTGCAGTCCTGCCTTCCTTGGCAAATTATTTGTTACCCTTAGGGCTCAGCCTTACAGATGACAGGAAGGCAAATCCCTTCTTCTGTAATATTAATTACCACCAAGCAGCAAATCTTTACTTCAAGGTTTGGGAGCAAAGAGCTTTCCTCACATTCTCACCTCTACCACCCAGGCTCCCTTTGACACCTCTAGCTCCTAATCTGTGAAGAGCTGAGGGTTGCTAGGAGACTAGGGCAGATGTGCAGACTGTGATCACATGGGCCTTAGCTCATTGGGGAGGACAAGATGGGAAGCAGTAGGGTAGCAAATACTTCCTAATCTCTTGATCTAGTTTTTTTTTTTTTTTTAAAGAGTTGAAGTATCATTGGGGAGTGGGCTGGGAAGGAGAAGGGGAAAGTTTGGCAGAAGAGCTGATAGATAAGAGGCACTAAGCGGGGCACTAGGTGAGGGGTGTGCTGTTGTGTAGATGGCAGAGGCTGAAGACTTACTGCTCAGAGGAGATAAATATAGAAGTCATTGGAGCGAAGCTTCTGGTGAGCTGGACTGGGAGTGATAACTCTCTGATTTCTTCAGATCCAACAAGATAACAGAGCACCTTGCAGGACTGCAAGACCTGCATGGCTGAGGTGGTCCTGCCTGGGCCTGCACTCATTTCTGGAAGCTCTCAAGTTGATGCAGATGCAGATGTATTTGGATGGTTCTGAATGGCAAGACTGGAGCCACAGAGCCCAGCATTATTGACTGGTGGGGGGAATGGTCAATTGGATCCTGATGGGAACTCCCTGGATAGACAGCTAAGACTGCTCTAAGGTAGCCCCCTCATCTGGTCGTGCTCTTAGCAAGGCCATGAGCATGTGTGACACAGCACCTGGCTCACGGTAAGGACTCAGGAGACAGTGGCCAGTGTTGCTATCTTTCTAGTGAAAATTGTCCTTACAGATAGCAGTGGTCAGTCGTCATCTCCCTCCACCTCCAGGATTTGCCTCAACATTGTTTGGAGGGGATTCTGGATCACCGATGTCTCTAAAGTTAGCCTCTCTTCTTCTAATGCACCTCTGAAAATCTCTTGTCCCATTCCTGGCCATATGTGAAGGATACACTCAGAATCACTTTTCTTCAGCCAATCAACAATGACAATTCAGGCCAACCTTTGGCCACGTAATCCAAACTTGATGGCCCAAACAACCTGACTGAGCCCAACATGAGCCACATGCTCCCAGACCTTGCCAGGAAAAGTCACCTTTCTTTCATTCCTGATCTTCAACTGGGGAGTCTTTCATGTGTGTGTGTGTGTAGCGTGCTGTGTGGCCTGTCCCTGAGTTAGCACAACCCACAGGTGTGTCTAATGTCTTCCTGCCTTGACTGTAGGCTGTAAAAGCTTCCCCAGCCCAAGATCATGGTTGTTCGAGCAGAGGTGGCACAGCGACAGCCAGTTTGGCAATAGCAGGAATCACATCCCGGATGATGTAATGTTTCCGGACGCGGGTGGTCGGGTCACATGAGGTCTGACATCATTGGGAGGCGAGAGCTTCTGGGAAAGCTGCCACTAGCAACTCTGCTGGGCAGACTTGATCAGAGCTCTTTCAGGAGACAGGAAAGCAAACAAAACAGAGCAAAACAAAAGCTGGGTGCCAGCCTCAAAAATCTGAGCCGTCACATCACAAGGGAGAAGGAAGGGACTTGTCAGACATTCTCCCCGGACTCCACACCCTCACCCCTGAGCCTCCAGACACATTCACAGTTAAAAGGACCATGGGAGGCTCTGTCTGATTCAACCATGTGCCCTTAAGGAAGCTCATATATAAAACCCCAAAGCATGTGAAACTCTCCAGGAGGAGAGTGGCACATAACCTGTGTTGGTAAGTGGCCCCATGGCACTGGCTTTGGAGCAGTGTCGAGGTGGAGGGCTTGGGCCTGTGTCTCCAGCAAGGATTCTTACACATCCTAAGTGGGGAGAGAGAAAAAAATCTTGGGGAGAGAAATGGAGCTTCCACAAATTCCCTGATTGGACTAAAATGCAAAGCTTTGCCTTTCTTAATCATGATAGTATTTGTAATTGCAAAATGTCAAAGCTATAAAAAATTATATTTTAGTAATGTTACATGCTACAAAAGAAATGCCCATATATAATTTTCACCTACATTCACCAATGAACAATTTTCTGTTTTGTTTTTCTCTCTTTACACACACACATACACACATACACACAACTTAAAGAGAAAAATAAAGCTGTCATCTTTGTCTCTTTCTCTGTCTGTCTCTCTCTCTCAACTATTATAAGAAATTGTCCAAAATTTTCAAACCA
Organism: Talpa europaea; assembly: GCF_964194135.1. Lineage (NCBI taxonomy): Eukaryota > Metazoa > Chordata > Mammalia > Eulipotyphla > Talpidae > Talpa > Talpa europaea. The sequence continues at coordinate 88,620,833 of NC_140077.1, read as the reverse complement.
AATCCCACTGTTTCCTTCTCTTCTTGTTTTCTCCCCATGTTTAGAATTTGAAATTCTAAACAAGAAATTTGTTCTTGTGTTTGGTTTCTTCACACTTCCAGATAAACTGTGCATTTACCCCCTTGTTAGAAAAAAAAGATGCCTATCAGTGCCATAGCCACAGTGTCTGCCTCTTGAATTTACCAAAGAGAAAAGGGAAGTCCTGAGCATACGCTTAGTACCTCGGCCAATACTCATTGGCCAAACTGCACAATGGCCAGAATTCAAGTGCATTCAATTTCTACCTTTTGGTACCAACCACAGATGAGCAGCAGTTGCTCTTTGATGTTGGCTTTTCTGTCTCCTATTCAGCACAGGCTGCGTGAGGAACTTCACAGGCAGACAACTTAGCTGTTCAGCCCTGAGTCCTTCTGTCTCCACTCTGCATTGGACTACTCTAGGTTGGGAGTTCTTTTTTTTTTTTTTTTACAGATTTATTTATTTATTTTATTTATTTATTTATACACGCACTGGGTACAGTCAGAAACGCAGGAGGGTGAGAGAATTCACCAGAGACAGAGCGGAGAACAGAACAGGCAGACTGACAAAGTACACTGCTGAGGGGAGCAGCGGGCGGCAGGAGAGGTCTGCATGCCATGTGGGACCCTCGCCCGGCAGCCGGGGATCGAACCTGTGCTGCAGAGGCTGCGGGCAGCCTCGCAACCTGGGAGGCCCCTCTAGGTGGGGAGTTCTTAATAGAAAAAGATATGCTGTAAACATATCTTGCTGTTGGCTCATCATAACTCCTGCCCAGTTTCCACTTCTCCATTCCGTGCCCTCCCATGCCAGCATGCCCACCTATGTATGCACATGCACACCATTACCAAGTTAGCTGTGCATGCTGAGCATCTTGCTGTGGGTCAGGGTTAGGGCCTGGAGGTTTCTGATGTCGTTTCCATGACAGTGGTGTAAACACATTAAACAATTCATTGCACTTGTGATGCATGCTGTATTAGGAAAAAGAGAGGTTTTTAGGAGACTCTACAGCAGGGGGCACTGAACCTAGTTTAGGTGAGGGAAAGGTTCCCTGGAGAAAGATATTTAAGCTGAGATCTGAAGAAAAGAGTAGGCGTTAACCTGGAATGTAAGTTGCGGGTAGGAGTTGGAGTGAGGATTTGAGAGAGGAGAATATTCTTGTCTCAGGAAGCAGCTTGTCTACAGACCTGAGGACAAGAGAGGGGAAGACTCAGTCAAGGAACAAGAACGGTAAGGTGGGTAATACTGTTCATGGCCAACCTCACAGGCCCATGGTGGTTTCCTACTTGCTCCAGGCTTGTGTGGTAGCAGGTGTTATGTGGGGTGCATTAGCTCCAGTCTCCCCCTTCAGAGAGGAAGTCACCTTTAGCACACCCTTCACATGGACTCAAGTATTTACCCATCTACCAGTTAACTATCTTTTAGAACAAAACAACACACCTAAAAGAAGACAATAAACCTACTAAAGTACTTAGAATGTCCAGAAATGACTCATTATCTGAAGGAATAAGAAAACATGAACATTAATTGATAGATATAGCATCCAACAGAAACATTCCCAGATAGAAACAGTTGTTGGAGTTAGCAGAGAAAGCCTGTAAAACACTTCTAATTCAAAGGCCTAAAGGAAAATATACAAAATGAATAATTAGATGGGAACTTTTACCAGAGAAGTGGAAACTACTTAAAAGAACAAGTGGAAGCTGCTGAGAGTACTAGTTGGGAAAGCACAGTCTCTCAGCAAATGGTGCTGGGAAATTAAATCTACACGCAATAATATGAAATTAGACCCCACACAAAAATCATTGTCAAATGTATCAACATTAAACATATGACACGAAACTGTTAAATTCCTAGAAGAAAACATAGGGGAAAATCTCCGAGACATTACTGACTTCAGTAATGATTTTGTAGATATGACAGCAAAAATACAGGCACAAAAGCAAAAAATAGACAAATTATGCTGAGTAATGCACACCAAAATCCTATCATTATTGGTATTCATTTCTCTTCTCTGCTGAAATGACTGCTTTGCCTCATGTACAAATAGCCAAAGCTAATTATGACTACCAACATCAAAATAAGGAGACAAAGTAAAAGTCCAATGTTCTATAGCTCAAAATGAAAGAATATAGAATCATTTTGATAATATGGAAAAACAGGTAGTGGACAACTAAGAAAAAGAATGTTTGAAAATCAGGTCTCCCCGGTGGCGCAGCAGGTTGAGCTCCATGCTGTGAAGCTGTCCGCAGCCTCTACAGCGCCGGTTCGATTCCCGGCTGGCCAGGGAGAAACCCACACAACTGAAACACACATGGCATGGCAGACCTCTCCTGCCTCTCCCACTGCTCCCCTCAGCAGTGTGTTTGGTCCGTGTGCCTGTTCTGCTCCCCGCTCTGTCTCTGGTGAATTCTCTCACCCTCCTGTGCCTCTGACTTGTGCCCCAGGTCCTTGTATAAGTAAATAAAACATCTTAAAAAAAAAAAAAGAAGAAAAAGAAAAGCACTGCTTCACTTACTAGTCATAGTGCAAGGAGAGATGGGAAGAGATGGGGTAGAATAAGAAAGAATTTTTCATATGGCCCTATTACATCCATTGTAATGTCCCTGTACTGTAAAGGAGAGACACAAAAGAAATACCTGTGATTGCAGTTCCAAGATAACTATTTCATCAAAGATAATTCTGCTTCCCAGTATTAAATTAGGAAAATGATATCCTTTTGCCTCATAAAACTGGTTACTCTTTCAAAGTTTCTTCCATCCGCCTCTTCTCTTGCTTCAAACAGCTTTTGAAAATAAATGAGCTGAGACATATTACTCATCTCTCCCGGTTTCTATGTGACTTTCATATCTAATGCTTAACCCCAGCCCCTGGGGAAGCTAGTATCCCTTCCCATTCAAACCTGATGAAACAGCAAAAGGTTTTCAGGGAAATACTGAAAAATCTAATTGCTGGCAGCAAGTACAAAGATTCAACCTCTAGTTTTCCAGATGTGGGTGGATTCTGTTCACACAGATACCATTTAAAACTTAAATTTAAGTCCTTTGCATTCTTCAAAAGAAGATGTTTAATGAACTATGGAAGCTGATGACAATTTTAATTATTCACAGTATCCTTTTCTTGGTAAAATGATCCATGCTTCTAAAGGGGAAAGGGAAAAATACCAACAATTTGCCAGACACTGTACCTTTTTTTTTAAATTAATTTATTTATACAAGCACTGGGTACAGTCAGAAGCGCAGGAGGGTGAGAGAATTCACCAGAGCCAGAACGGGGAACAGAACAGGCAGATCGATGAAATACACTGCTGAGGGGAGCAGCGGAGGGGGGCTGGGGAAGGCACTGGAGAGGTCTGCTGCGCCATGTGGGACCCTTGCTGGCGGCCAGGGATCACACGGGCGCTGCAGAGGCTGCGGGCATCTTCGCAGCCCAGTGCTCAACTGCTGCACCACCAGGGGAGGCCCTGTAACTTCTTTTTAATTCTCATAATTACCTTATGGAATGGCATTGTTATTGCTGACCAAGCTGGGATACAACCAAGTAGTCAACTTAACCAGAATTACTTACTGAGTGATGAAGTTGAGATCAGAACTCCAGTGTGCTTGACCCTAAGTCATTTACATTCTTCCACTCTGGGAATTCTGGTGTCTTTATTGCACCTTGTGGTGTGGGTCTGCTAATCCTAAGTGGTCTGTTCGGCCACCTTTTTGTTACCTACAGTTCTAAATCCTAAGCAAGATCAGAATGATCTGGTCAATTAGGTACAGGAGACCAATCTTGCAAGGTGCCTTTCAAATCAATCAAGAGCACAAAGCTGGATCACGCTGGGAGGGCTTTACATTGTGAGATATGACTGGGAAGGCCCGGGAGTGGGGGGAGCTGATGACAGATGCATAAAATGTACTCCTGACTTATACATCACTACACATAATGAGGTACCAGGAATGCCTAGATTTGGGGGTTGGGGGAGCTGAGGGGAACTAGAGCTTGATCTCAATTACAATACCAAGTCATCAAGCAGATGAGAAGTGCCTGGAGGGCAGACTCAAGATCCCTGGTACTATAGACGACAGAGCACCTTTTCTAGTTTTACCCCTCCCTTTTCTTTTGTCCTCCTTCCTCTCAACTGATGCTTTAGAATTCTTCTATCAGTAGTGGTGTTGACTAATGCAACATATTGGGCTGTCAGTCCTTTTTAGAAGTGATCAATGAAATGATGAGCTGCTTCTCCTTAAACTTGTTAGTTGACACCCTCCATGTGCAAAAAGTCATGAGTTATATGAGGCAGGGATCAAAAGCAATGCCAGACAAGGCCTTCAGTCTCAAGGTATGCAAATCTAAACTGCGTCCAAGCTTTTTGTCACTACCTACAATTGTAAGGTTTATTTTACAAAAACTTTTTTAATCAAGACTTTTTAACAAGGGACATATTTCTTGAATAAAGTGGAAAATTTTCAATATTGAAACACATATCACCATACATACCACACCTGGCGGGAGAAAAACAAAATAGCAAGTTTACACAATCTCTGTAAATAGTGTGGTTTTGGTCTCAGATGCTTCCTCCATCTGCCAAGAGTGTTCTGCTGGATACAGAGCTACCATAGCTTTATGGAGGCACACTCAGTCGAGGCTGCAGCCCAGAACACTCATCTGGCTGGCTGTGGGGCTGTTGGCTGTGCTCAAGCAGCAAAGCAGCCATGCACATTCAATGTACTGAACATCCTTTAAATATCAGAGTGAGAAACAAGAAGGCAAAGTAATAGTAGTATCAGAAAGATGTTAGCACATTGTTCTAGTTAGCTGAATAAGCCATCCTCACTCTTAATAAAAGTGTTTGTTTATACCTCATCTTCCTGCTACCTTTCTCTCATTTATTATGAACAGTTTATTCCCCTAGTTGTAAGAGGTGGTGTTAATCTCTGCCATTCCCCAGAGTAAATAGTCTGGAAGATTCATTCCTATTTTTTTTTTTTTAAAGATTTATTTATTTATTTATACAAGCACTGGGTACAGTCAGAAGCACGGGAGGGTGAGAGAATTCACCAGAACCAGAGCGAGGAACAGAACAGGCAGACTGACAAAATATACTGCTGAGGGGAGCAGCAGGAGAGGTCTGTCGCGCCATGTGGGACCCTCGCTGGTGGCCGGGGATTGAACAGGCACTGCAGAGGCTGAGGGCAGCTTCACAGCCCAGTGCTCAGTCTCTGCGCCACCAGGGGAGGCCCCCTTCAAAAATTCTTTGCTCAAAAAAAAAAAAAAAAAAATCTTTGCTCACACTAAGTCAAATCTCCATTTTCACCCCTTAATGTGGATCACTGGTTAGGGTGAAGGAAGGACATGAATTAAAAAAAGGACATGTCATTTTTTTGTGTGGCAGAGACAGGCTTGTCTTCTTTCCTCCACCTGTCCAGGGCCTCTCCTGGGGCACTGGGATGGAGGGACCTGGGGCTCAGAGCGCAGCAGGTAGGCACAGTGGGAAGTGCCCCCTCTGCCTGGGCACAAACCACACATTCACTTCCCATTATTCTTGGTAAACTAGGTGGAGATCAGAGAGGATTAAAAAAAATTATTGTTATTGACGTACTATTGTTTTATCTCCTTGCCAGTGTTTTGACAGTATAGGATATCCCCACCTTAGGTGTAGTCAGGTGGCCCTCTCACCCTGAAGCATCCATGAGCATCCATTGTGCTCTCACCTTTTTTTCTTTTTTAACTCCTAAAGGCTCAGATGACTTAACTGAAGAAAACCCTACTTGGCATAATACTGTGTATTAGTATTATATACATAATGCACATGAATACTCTGTATTTAGGAAGCCCTTTCTTCTGCTAATAGTAATTCTAATGCCTTACTTTTGCATAATACACCTGAGTTTGTTTACAAAACTTGCACATATGTTACTTTATTTTACTTACACAAAAGTAGGTCTTTCACATCTGCAGCTGAATCATGGGAAACAAATGCTGACTTTCTAGGTTAAAAAAATTTATAGGGAGAGTATGGAGGGAAAGTCCCAAGATTCTGTAGGGGCTTGGGCTGTCTGAGGTGGCTGGGGGTGTGTGGGGGTGCTCCTGGGCTTGTGCAGCTGTCTCCCCTCTGACACTGACTCTGGAGAAGTGGAGTGAAGAATGTGTCTGCTCTTGGCTGGATAGGTGGGGGACATAACTTTGACATTATGGAGGGTAGACATAGTATTCTCAACAATTACTTCATTTAACCCTCATAGCAGCTCTAAGACAGAAGTATTATGGCCCTGATTCCACGGAGAAAATGGAACCAAGTGAAAGCAAATAGTTTACCCAAAATCTGGGCCTCCCTGCTGGCGCAAGGGATTAAGATGCAACCTATGAAGCTTCTGCAGCCTCTGCAGCACAAGCTTGATCCCCAGCTGGCCAGCAAGCAACCCACATGGCGCAGCAGACCTCTCCTGATTCGCCGGCTGTTCCCCTCTGCAGTGTATTTCACTCAATCTGCCTGTTCTGTTCCCCGCTTTGTCTCTGGTGAATCCTCTCACCCCCCACACCTCTGGCCTGTGCCCCAGCTCTTGTATGCATAAATAAATAAATCTTTAAAAACAAACAAATAACCCCCCCCCCACTAAAATCTAGCAAAGGGCAGAGGTGGGATTTGAACCCTGGTTTTGCAAACTCTCAAGTCCCTGTGCTTGGACCTTCCTCCCCAGACTCACACTACCTCATCAGATCTCTTCCTTCCCTGTTTCCATCCCATTCCCCAGGGACCCCTCCCTGGATTATTCCCAGAAAATCTAAATTCTTGTTTCTTTTACTAAGAAAAGCCAACAGAGTCACAACAATGCACAGAAGAACAAGAGGTCCTTCTGGTGACAGGATCCCTGTCCTGAGAAAACAAGTGTAGTTTAGAGGGATGCTTTTCTCTTCTTTTTTTTTTTTTTTAAAGATTTATTTATTTATGCATACAAGAGAGGGGGGAGGTGAGAGGACTCACCAGAGACATAGTGGGGAACAGAACAGGCAGATTGACTGAAGTACACTGCTGAGGGGAGCCACAGGCGAGGTAGGAGACGTCTGCTGTGCCATGTGGGTTGCTCCCTAGCCGGCTGGGAATTGAACTCGTGCTACAGAGGCTGAGGATTGCTTCATAGGTTGAATCTTAACCCTTGCTCCACCAGGGAGGCCCTGCTTTTCTCTTCTTTTTTTTTTTTAATTTTTTTTTAAGATTTATTTATTTATACAAGCACTGGGTACAGTCAGAAGCGCAGGAGGGTGAGAGAATTCACCAGAGCAGAGCGGAGAGCAGAGCAGGCAGACTGAGAAAGTACACTGCTGAGGGGAGCAGCGGGCGGTAGGAGAGGTCTGCGTGTCACGTGGGGCCCTGGCCTGGTGGCCGGGGAGCAGCCGGGGATCGAACCGGCACTGCAGAGGCTGCGGGCAGCTTCGCAGCTCAGCGCTCAACGGCTGCGCCACCGGGGAGGCCCTGCTTTTCTCTTCTTTACATATATCTTCCCTCAATATTCAGAGCAACTCTATGAGAAAGGTACTTTTAAAATTATATCATTTTAAAATTGAGTTAACACTGGTTGACAGCACTGTATGTAATTTAGGGGTGTCGGATCACCTCTCACCAGATGTATGTCACCACACCCACTCAGCACCAAGGCCCCTATGGGCCAGCACCGTCCGCTGGGTTCTTTGTGCTTTTGTGCACCATGGCATAGACATTATTACAGGGGAGAAAACAGCATCAGAGTAAAATAATTCCTCCAAGACCGCACAGATTTTAAGTAGCAGAGACAGAATTTTTTATCACATCCATTGGAATCCCAAACTGCGGCTTTTCTTACTATTACAGCTAGCCTCAAAACGCACCAGAAATTCCAACATTTGTGCTTGTAAGTCATGGTTCTCCCGATGGACTCAGGCTCCTGAGGGCAGCCCAGACATCCTTTTCCAGATCACAGGTCTGTTCTGAGCTGGCTAGGAAAAGAAGTTGAAAGACAAAAAGCCTTGGAAATAGGGGCAGCCTTTCTGGTGTCTCTCCAGTTGCGGGCGCCACTGCAGGACTGATGGCTTGTGATCTCCAGTGTCCTCCACTAGGCAGTGAGCCCAGTTAGCTGTCAATCTGAGGGGGCCAGCTCTTTCTGACTGAGCAGAGACTATCCACAGAACCCAGCAAGCAGCTGCTGTCGTGTGTTTTATTTTTATTTTTTAGCTATCTGGAGGCTTCACTGGGAGGGCAAGACTCAGGAAAGAGATTGCATCCCAGGCACTAATGTGCCTCGAAGTTACCTCCAACCTTGTGGCTGAGCTTCTGCCTTGAGGCCCCCACCCCCGACCCCCCAAAGTACAGAAGCCTGGAGTCAGCAAGCAGCCCTAACGCTCCAGCTGAGGGTGAGCTCAGCATGAAAAGATGCTCCTTATATTTGGTGACGCCTGTGAATACTGCCTGCCAGCTGTAAAATTTGCTTTCCCAGCAGGTCAAAAAGGGCTTGTGCTGAGAAATGGCTCTGCCCATCCAACGATAAGTCCAGCCCCCAGAGACCCTTCCCAGGCCTCTTCCTGCTTCTCTCCTCTTCAGAACCTGAGTGGCCGAACAAGCAGTCAGCTTAGGAGACAGTCACCTGCTTCCTGTAGGCAAGGCATTCCATGAAGGCTCCCAGGGGCACCTGGCCCTGTGCAAACAACAGAAGATGCACAGGTAATCATGCTTTCAAGTTGGGGCTCCTACTTATTAACCAAGAATGGCTCAGTCATCCTCTGCTGTGCTCTCTTATTAAAATAGAGACGTGTTTTGTGTCTCAGCCTATTGATAGTGATGCTATCATCTGGGAATGCCTGGGGCACTCACCTGGACTCAAACTACTTGTGTTGAGTCCTTCCTCTCCCCACATATCCCCAGCCAGATCCCGTATTGTGGCTGGACCAGCTCTTGTGGTTTTTATTATGACTGTTATGATTATTATGATGTAGGGCACACCTCAGATACAACCATCAGGGGATTTTGAAAAACAAGATTAGTCACAGGTCCTAGAGGATACACAGCATACCCAGGGACACCCAGGGAGGTGGGAGAGAGAATGAGAGAGAGAGCTAAAGTGAGAGAGAGAAAAGAGAGAATAGATCTGGCACTCTCCTTTATTGGGATTAAGAGGAGAGTGTATCAATGGAATACTATTCAGCTGTAAAAAAGCTGGAATTTTATCATTTACAACAACATGGATGGGTCTAGAGGACATTATGCTTACTAAAGTTAGTCAGATGGAGAGAAACAAATGTTATATGATTTTATTCCTAGGTATTATATCAAGAAAACAAACAGGTGAAGTAAATAAAACAAATATTAACTTTTGGATCATAAGACTGTTTAGTGGTTACCAGAAGGGAGAGGGAAGAGTGGGTAAAAGGAGAAAAGGAAACATTGCTTTGGTGAAGGGTAGATCTGGACATTTAATGATGAACTTAATGTAGTATGTAATATGTTGATTCTTAATGATGAACTAAGACTTATATACTGTTATAATGCAGTGTTAATGTCAATAAAAATTAAAGTAAATTATGAATAAAAAAGAGTGGAGTACATAGGATTTCATGGGTTTGCTTTTTATTGATTAATTTGGAACATAAAGTGGGAATCAAAACTCAAGGAGAAAAGCAAAGACACTCAAGGTCCAGTTATCTAGGTCAACCAGGGCTTCCTGCAAGAGGGACTTCATGGGTGGATGCCCGGCATCGTATATAGCCATGTAGTTGGCTGTTCCTTCAAGATGGACTTCGTTGGAATGGATGCCTCAGTAATCAAAAGCTAAATGTCAGGAACTTACATTAAAATCAGAAAAGCTAAAAAAAAAAAATTGCAAAGTGCTAGGGAAAAAAAAAAATCAGAGAAGTTAATGGTCAGGTAGCTACACAACAAGGCAGTTTTAATATGTGTCAAAAATTTAACTTGGGGGTCCGGGTACTCTGCTTACACTGGGTGATGGGTGGCTCCCGTTATAATGTTGGTGATATGCTTTTAGCTAAAGCATCCACATGAGAGCTAGCTCACTGGGGTCTCTCTTGGAGTGGAAGGCATTCAAGGAAGAGATTCCCACTTAGTATGAACATGGAATTGCAGCTGCTCATCAAAGGTGCCATCTTGGAAAAGCAGTGGCAGTTTGGGAGGCAAGTGAAAGGTGCCCTCTGACCCCTTGTGGGTCATTGTGGAGTGGCAGTATTTGTGGATTCAACACTTGGATGTTAACCACTGTGTGAGAGAAGACCTGGGCAGGATGGCTATGTCATCTGGATCCCTAGAACCTTCTGTTTGGTCAATTGTGAGTCTTCTTAGTAACAGTCATTCACAAAATAGGGCAGAGAGGTTTAACTTGCCTTCATAGGAGCTTTCAAATAGAAAAATCAAAAATGTTTTGTTAGAATTGGACTTTCAGTGGTGAACTTAATGTAGTATAAGCAAATGTTGATTTATAAACCTACATGATGTTAATAATGTGATGTGACTTCTATAGAAAAATCATTAAGAAATCTTTTTTCCTTAGACCACTTGGTTTTATTGTTGGTTTAGGGAAACCCAAACTTGGCAGGTGAAGGGACAGCTGCTGACAGAGATCCGGGCAGAAAAGGGTGATCTGGGAACTGCAGTCCACCTGGGCCCTCTTTGAAGGGAGCAGACCCAGACAGGCAGGTGGAAGCTCACGTGGATGGCACCGTGGTGAGTTGGACAGGAGGTCAGGCCGAGCAATTGGGAAGTGTGAATCTCCCCGGCCCCATCCCTGAACATCTTCGACCTGGCACTGCTGAGCCTGGCATTTATAGTTGCCACTAAAATCTAATCCTTCCCTCAATATGCTTGGTGATTATTTCCTAACCAGCTTTTAAAAATACACAGCTTTTGCTATTTACTAAGATATATGCAGGCAGGAAGAGAAGGAGGGAGAGAACAAGAGCCCAATGACTCTGAACATTGTGTTTTACACCTAAGTACGCCACTCAATATCCTCTGGACCCTCAGGCTTTTCCAGGAACATACAAAGGAGGAATTCACTTGGACCACAAGTAAACACACTTCAAAGGTCTGATAATAATGTTAAGAGAGTAATGGAAGTGTACATTTTGGGAAGAGGAGGGGTAACAGGAAGTAAAGTTAGATACACCTTGGAAAAGAGATTCACATATCTATTTTGAAAACCAGGGTGGTCGTAGCCAAAAACATAAATGATACATCTGTGAAGAGACTGATTCACAATATTTTGTCTGAAGGGCAAGGGGAGGATAGCTTTGAGAGCATAAAACACCAAGAGTAATTATTCAATTATTCGTTCTGTTACTTGATCGCCGGCGGAGATAAGGGAGAGTTGCTTTCTCTCACCATTGCCAGCACTTTGGAAGTAGATACCACACATTTACAATGTTATTTATTGAGTTTATTTATTAAGTTATAATGACACCTCTCCAAGGACTGCAAGTGTCCCTGCCATGGCATAGGACGTCATAGTGAGCGTGGTGAGCATGGTGAAGACAGGCAAAGACCACCTGTGGGTAGGCAGCTGCAGACTAGAACTGTAAACAGGTGAACTCTTATGATCCTGATCCTCTTGTTTTTCTTTCTTTTCTTTCTTTTTTTTTTTTACATCATTGCTCATTTTAAAACAATATTTGCTTCCCCCCACCCCCTCAGGTGTAGTCCCCATATAGTTTCCTTCACCAATGTACCTGTGTACCATCACCTCAGTCCGCCTCTGCAGTATGTCTCTGATTTATAATTGTCTGTTTTTCCTTTGTTTTGTTTTGTACTGTTATTATTTTTTTACACTGATGTCTTACTGGGTTTCCCTATATTCCTGCTATAAGTGAAACCATCTGATATTTTTCTTTTTCCTTCTGGCTTATTTCACTGAGCATGATTCCTTTTATTTCCATCCACGTAGCTGTGAATGGCATGAATTTTTCTTTTTTGATTGCTGAATAATATTCCACTGTGTATTGATGCCACATCTTCTTGATCCTGAACACACCTGATCTCGTCTCCTGTTTATCTAGAACAGTTTTAGGTATGCAGCAAAATCGGCAGAACACACAGTTCCCAAATACCCTGTGCCCTGACATGCACAGCCTTCCCTATCATCAACATCCCAACCTAGAGCGGTGCATCTGTTACAATGAACCTACATATCATTTCCCCCCAGGTCCATAGTTTACATTAGGGTTCACTCTAACCCCCTATTTTTCACATAGGACCTAATGTGCAAACTCAACACCGATATCTACACCAGGTTGGCCTGGAGGTGAAGCCTCCGCATGTTTCTGTGTCTCTCTGCAAAGAATTTATGTTCACCCTTCAGTGCCCACTGCTGTCTGAGAGTCCCCATTTTATGGCCAAGGCAAGTCCAGTGTCTGGGGTTTTTCCAGCTTCCTCCCCACATCAGAACTTTTAATTCTGTCGTATTTCCCTGGGAAGGAGTTCAGTGCTTTCTAAGGTCATATTTAGTTATTTATACACAAATGTGGGTTAAGGTGATAATGAGTGATATTGGACACAAGAGAAAGTTGTAAGAGACAACAGTTCCCCAAAGGAAGGACCCTTGAATTTTGTGAATTTCAAGAAGCAGGCTTGGGCAAGCCAGAGGGTAGACATATCTGGGCTGGCACGCTTTAGAGCACTGCTCAAATATACCAGATGGGTGTCTCCCTGCACTACCTATGCAAACAGAGTCTTGTGTTTTCATATCTGTCATTGTCTTCCTTATTTTAGATTTGAAATGCAAGGAGTAGGATTGTCTGGAATGACCCTTCTCCTCCTCTTCTCCTTTCTTCATCCCTGCCAGACTTTCCTTCCTTCTGCTCTTCCTTCCTTCTTCCATGTTCTTTCTCTCTTTCCTTATTTTTATTTACTAGTGGGAAAACAAATGAAAGACTCACTTCCAGTCTCCTAGGGTTCTAGACCTTCGGACAGTAGTTACTAGTAGAGTTTAACAACTGGGTCTCTGGCAAAAAAGTACGTTTATGAGTTTATTATGACTACTGATACAAAGGGAATATGGCATACAATTTACAAAAATAATAAAATTTGCAAGGTATTTTATTGTCAATTCTGTATAGCCAAGTGACCCTCACAAAATGCTTTGGCAAATATTGCCTGAATTCATATATCCACAGCCAGCCTATGGTGGGCGCAATTCAACCACGTTAAGACAAAGAGAGCTATGTCCCAATCTACTGATTTCTTTCCCCAATAAATTTATTAGCATTACATCTGTTATGCCATTTACAGCTTATTTGACTTTTTTTTCTATTTTTCAATTTACAGTTTATGCACCATTTATCACCCTCACACAAAACATAACCGTTCAACTGAGAGCTCTTTTCACTCTTGGTATTTGTAACATAATTAATTTTTTTTTTAAAAGGCCATGTTTAAGAACTGACTTGCAAGATTCCTGAAAATTGAACAGCTGGCTCTCAGGAGCCTAGCCAGCTCCAGCACACCTGACACTTGTGCCCGTGAGGCTGGGCTACCTGCCTCGATTCTCTCCACTTCTTCAAAGCAGGGCCAGGATGTAGGGCTCGCTTCAGAAGCACCAAAGTATGTTTGCTTTGGGTTGTGTGGGCCATGGAGGCTCTGTTGATGTCTTACTGACTTTATAAGCTGAGGTGACTGGAAATCACCTAAATAGACCAGGTCTCTGCCTGCGGAGAACAGCTTCTTTGTGAAGTGACTTGTCTTGCCAGTCACACCCTTTACCTCCCAGCAGAGATTGAGGAGGCATGACTGAGGTGAGAAGCAGGCAGTATGTCTCTGTCCATTTCCTTCGAGCCTGCTGTCTTTCTACCTGCCGCCTGACACAGTGTGGGTGACGGGGCAGGGAGGCTCTTCAGGGGTCAGCGCTACCAGCACCATCCAGCTCCAGAAACTTCTCTGTCCTTGGTTCCTCTTCAAGGGCTATATCTGGTTTGCCACCCAAATCAGTTCTGCGAGGCATGGAGAGTAAAATAATAATAATCAAACATGTAAATTGGCCTACGTTTGGCGGAGATAAGTCAAAAGAACCCAGATATGTTTCTTGGTTACCTCTCCTTCAGGACCCCATAATTCTAAGTCAGCTCTGAGTGGAAGCACAGTCTCCCCTGAGATGACTCAAGAGCACATCATTTCTCTTTTCAGATTTTCCATCGATTCGTCAGTCAATTGCCTCAGAGCTGAGCTTTGTGCCTTTGCCAGTCTGGTTGCATAAGCTGAATTTAATTGCTATTCTTTGTGGTGCTAATTATTTTTTTTTTAAAGATTTATTTATTTATGCATACAAGAACTGTGGTACAGGCCAGAGGTATGGAGGTTGAGGGGATTCACCAGAGACAGAGTGGGAAACAGAACAGGCAGATCGACTGAAATACACTGCTGAGGGGAGCAGCAGGCGAGGCAGGAGAGGTCTGTACCATATGGGTATCTCCCTGCCTAGTGATCGAACTCGTGCTGCAGTGGCTGTGGATAGCTTCATAGGTTGTGTCTTAACCCCTTGCGCCACCAGGGAGGCCCTGCGATGCTAATTACTAATATTCAACTTCAGGAACAGTGAACAGGAGGTGGCAGGAAGTCAAAGATGGCTACTGATAGTATTGTTACTTAAAATCAGAATATTTTAAAATTGTGATAAAAGTTATTTAACCGAAAAGATGCTACTTGACCCAATTAAAATGGCATTTTGTATATGCACAATACCATGCACCATTCACCGTCATTTTGTTTCAGAACATTTTTCATCATCCTCCAAAGGCTGCCCAGTACCCATTATACAAGGGTCGCCCTGGATAAGGAAAGTCTGATTGTTCTTTATTACTCTACGAAGGTTCTTCCCTTACTTGAGGCTATATCAAGACCAAACTCTAACAACTAAACTTTACTCCTCCCTACTTCACTATCACAGAAGGAAATTACTGTGCAGAGAAATGTAGGACTAGTACTACACATGGCTCTTCTCAGAGGTCACGCACTCATTGAAATCGATATAATTCCTTGCCCAATCAGCTTTCTTCTTCCCACCGTGGAGATGAGGCCTCCAGCATGTCCTCTTCTGTTGAACCACAGGGCTGCATTGGTTTCAAATCCTTCAAAAGTGGAGAGTTCTCTACCTACTGTGTCTTTTCTTTCTGACCCCACAATCTTCCTATCTCAGTATGACAGGTTCTGGAAATTTCCATTGCCTTTAGAAAAATATGCAACCTCAGGCCATAGAAGGTAGCTGTATCCCCAGAAACACAGGCTTGTTTTCTTCACTGGGTTGGAATAACTTCATATCAGGGCCATCTTCAGTGGGGTGTTGAGCAAGCATTGTTGAAGTTGGCCCAGCTTGTTTTCCCTTTTCTCTGTTGATAGAGGTAAAACCAGACCTCATACACCTGTCACCATCTTGGGGGGCCAGCCGCCAATCTCCTTGAGCATGAGTCACTCTACATTTCTTAAGAGCACCCAATAATTTGTAATAGGACATGTCTAGGTTCATATTTAGCAAGACTCTTTACAATAAAAGAGACTTTATAGGACTATGAAATTCAAGTGAACATTTTGCAGTTGGAGAATTATAAACCACACATTCTAGAAAAAGGCTTCCGCTCTATTTCTTTTTAGGCCAAGACCTTTTTGATAACAAATAAGATAATTCCACTAAACTAATTTAAAAAAAGAAGCTGGCAACATGGTCCAAGGGTAGAAGATGAAGCTGGCTGTCTGTCTCACAGGAACTTAAACTCCCGGCACCCTGAAGCTTTTCAACTTTTTCTTATTGTGCATCAGCTTTCCATCTTTACAAATTGGCCTTTGCTTCTCCATGCACAAGACTGAGGGGGTGATGTCCAAGTTTACATTATTATTATGTCATTTCAACTAAGTTTATATTACTCATTTCAGGAAGCCATTAGTGATTTGCAAATGTCTCTCAGCCCATAATTTTAGAGAAAGACTGGTCCATCTTAGAGGGGTCCTTTTATCTTCTTTACTGTAGCCAGGGAGAAAGCACCCCATGGTGCACACACCTCTTCCTTTGTCTACCTTGTGGGTCTGAGTGGCCATTTTCACAGCAAATGAGCAAAGGAATCCTTGCCCCAAAACAGCTTTATTTTCTATTTTTTTTTAGATTTATTTATTTATGCATATAAGAACTGGGGTACAGGCCAGAGGTTCGGGGGGTGAGAGGATTCAACAGAGACAGAATGGGGAACAGAACAGGCTGATTAACTGAAATACACTGCAGAGGGGAGCAGCGGGTGAGATAGGAGAGGTCTGCTGCGCCAAGTGGGTCACCTCCCTGGCTGGCGACCAAACTCGTGCCACAGTGGCTGTGGATAACTTCATAATGCTGCATCTTGACCCCTTGTGCCCCTTTTCTATTGTTTATAATACAGAAAATTACTCAAAAGTTTGATATGAGATTTTTTTTTTTTAATTTGATTCTCTTTGTTAAGATGTCCAGGGTTGTAGGTTCAAATTTGGGTCAACACTCAAATGACTTGATGCTCACTGAGCCTCCTTTGCAGGAATCCCTGCAGGAAGGGAAATTCTCCCAAACACAGAACCTGGGGTGAGAATTCAGGCCTTAACTCAGAGGAAAGCCAGGTAAAGTCTGGGTTCCCTTTACAGATGTAGCTCCAGGCATCAGGGTTCTTTTTTGGTCATGGTTTAATGATGGGACAGCAGTCCCAATGGGCTATACCATATAACCTAGATAAGCAGAAGGCTATGCCAACTAGGGCTGTGTAATTACCATCTATGACAGCAAAATTGCCCAATGATGCATTTCTCAGAACATATACCCCTCATTAAGTGACACATGACTGTACTTGCATCTACATGGCCCCGGGCAGTTTTTTCTTTCTAGTCCGCCCAGGACTCATTGAATGAATGAATCACTCATTGAATGAATGAATCACTGATTCTTTTGAACTGGGGTCTATTCCATTTGTAAGACCACTTGCAGTTCAAGAATAATTGCCCAGGCTTTTGATGGTTGGCTCCTTATCCCAAGCATTTTTTCTTTTCCATGAAACCTTAGACTTCAGCTGATATTTTTTCAGCTTTTTGAAATTTTCCTAGCTCTGTGACAGGCAGGATTAATTTTGACCTCCTCTGTGCTACCATGGTAATGTATTTATATTATTAGTAAATCATTTATCATATTGATGTCCATTTACTAGCATCCAGGTCTGCCTACCCAAATAGAGGATGAACCAATTAAAGCTAAGATTCTCTTTCTATACCGTTGGCACATGTTAAATGCTCAAAAGTTATTTCTTGTAAGTATTAATGGATAAATAAATGACTAAGTTAAGTTTCCTGGGGTATTTCAGCCTTAGGAAAAAAGTTAAAGCACTGTAAGTATCATCAAACAGTTTTTCCCTGAGTAGGCCTTCTTCCCTGGGTAGGCCTTCTCCCTGTCACAGAGTTCTCAAATTCCAACCAGATATTTTTGCTGTTGCCCCTGGGTGAGAACTGGCCAAATAATAAAGCAAGTCTTGAGAATACAGTGATGATGATGATGATGATGATGATGATGATGATGATGATGATGGTTCCTATAAATATTTTCATGAATTCAGAACCAAACTAGAAATCAGACAAGGGAGTCAGCGTATTGAGACAAAACTAACACATTTTAAAAATTCATGATTCAAGTTTGTGTTGGAGGATGAATCTTCTGTCTGTGGACTTCTAAATACTAAACCCCAGAATAGACTCACCCAGCTAGTCACAGACAGTGATCCCCCGGCACACACACCTGTGGTTTCTGTCCCTACAGAACTAGCCACGAAGAGACAGAATGTCTGCTCTCAGAGGGAAAACTGGCTCTCAAGGGAAAGGGCAGGGAAAGATTCATTGATAGAACACGATCCACTTGTGTAGCTACAGCAATTTTCCTGTCTTTGGTGATCTGGCTGTTGTTGGTGATCTTTCTAATACCAACCCTAAAAGTGACTTGTGTTATCAAGATGCCTGGAAGCCATTATGGATTCAGTCAAAGTCGCTTCCATGGCTGTGATGGCCCAGCCACCCCCTGTGCCAAGGTTGCTGACGCCTATCAGAGGCGATAATGTCTGAGTTGACTCCTGTGGTTGCCAGAGTTACCCAAGTTGCTGAGGAAGTGTTGGCACCAGAAGGTTTGCGAGATCAGCGTCTCTCAGAGCTTATGGATCAAGAGCTCTGTGGTTTCAAGTTGCTCTATCCCTGCAGCCCCGTGGGCGGAAGATTCAGGATGGTTACAGAGGACAGAGCAGGAGGACACTCCGAGAACCAGACACAGCCACTCACAGGCCGGTCTTGGGGTTGACCGCAAATGAGGTCATTTATGCCATCGCAGGGGAAGGCCAAGGGGTAGAGGGGAGACAGCCAGCACCCACAGCCCTCCTGTGTTTCTGTGCTGCCCCCTTGCCTGTGCTAAGTTATGAATCAGGAACACTCAGAAATCCTTTATTGATCTTGTGAATGCTGCAGTGACTTGCGGTGTGCTTTATCTTGTCAACCTGGAGCAAAAACAGTTATTTCAGCAACCAAATAGGTTTATTCAGAAACAAACCACGGGAAAAGGGCAGATTGGAAAATAGATGGTGTCTCATGGATTCTCCAAGAAGTATGCACAAGTCCCTATATAGATGACCAGGGTCCCCGGCCCACTGTATATATTCTCTGCAAAACCTCCCTCCTCCTTCCACTTTGACTGGAAACAACATCACCTCCCATGGGAGAAGCCAGGCCTGTTGAGTCCTGTGGCTTGCTGATGGTGCCTGCGTGTCGCTCTCTTTGAGCCTCCAGACCTCATCTAAATAGTGTCTTTTATCTATTATTTTTCACCATTGTGATGCTACGGATTTAAAAAATCTTAAATGTCAATTGTAAAATGTATCTTTTTAGAGCCCAGTGTTTATCTATCTTAATGGTGTGATGTTTCAGGAGCTTGGAGTCTCCTCAACTTCTCAGAGGTTTCCCCTCACCCACTACTCTTTTTGCCTTTTCCATTTTGGATCTCTGTCAGTATTAAACTAGTTTGCCCCAAGAGTCTCTTTCCCAAAGAGGAGATATTTTCCAGAAAGTTCCTCTATTCCTTTGCATAAGGGAATCCCTGCGGCAGGACCCCCTCCCTTCACCCCCACAGTCCTTGCAACTTGTCTGGACCTGCCTGAGACTTAAGAGTGAACCGGCTCAGTCTCCTGCTGGGTTCCCTGCTTGAGGGAGGCATGCATCAGGAGGGGCTTACCTGAATTAATCCAGGAGCTTAATGAAACTATTAAGAGCAGCCTTTGCAGGGTGGAAATAAAGAGGACCCTGTTTCTTGGATTTGTTCCCATGCTTCCTCCATGAGAACATGGAGGAAGTGACTAGCTTCTAGTCACTATTTAGCCATGACTAATTCACTGTATTTCAACAGTTGCCCATAGAAATCTTTTGAGCACCATCATAATATAAGGAAAGTTCAGAAAATAAACTTTCTGGGAATTTTAATAAACAAAGTGTGTTTGGAAGTTCTAGCTCTTCCTCTATTTTCTGCACAGAATGAGTCTCACTTAGAATTAAGACTCAAATGTATGAATGATTTGTTTCTCTGGCTGCTGGTGACGGTGCCTATTGACATCATTGAGAGACTGGTAGCAGTAAGGGAGGAGGCGATAAAACTTCTATACTTGATTTTTTAAAAAAAAATCAGCAGTCATGATTGTGTTGTCGTAACACAGATCAGTGAGGATTTTTCCCTGTTTCCCTGCTGCTGACCAATAATCTAGCCAGCTCCGCTTCCAAACCTCATCCCTCCATTTGGAGGAAAGTTGTTGCAGCTGCTGCTTCTCTGGCTACTTAGCGGAAGCCACACTAAAGTCTACCTGTCTCCAGGACAGGCAGGAAGCTGGGTGGCCTGATACTATCTTAGGTAACTGGAGCACTGCTTCTGGAAGTGAGAAGCTGCCTTTAAATTATTCAGTGAGTCTGCCTCCAGTTCACAGGCGGCTCACAACAGTAGGAAAAGCAGCAGGAAAGTGCAGCGATGGTCTTGACACAGCAGCATTTAATGGGAAGGAAAAAAATAGGGGCAGAGGAGTCCCCAGTTAGAAGACGTCAAACAGGGCCTGAAAGGTGGGAAAGATCAAGATGCACCTATTTTCCAGGTGGGAGTGTGGGGAGAGAAAAGGGCCAGTGGTTCTTAGTCAGAATCACTGCCACCCTCGGTGGTTTTTGTGAATGTGGCTGTGTTTACTCTGTATTGTTGATAAGACCATAAGACCGAAGGTTCGAAGGTTCGTGCTAGAAGGTTCCTGCTAGAAGGTTTGTGCTAGAAGGTTCGTGCTAGACCATTTGTCCCTGGGGATCTTAAATCCTTTCAATGTTTTGTATCCCAGTGGAGCCCTTAGGATCCTGACTAATATATGTTGAATGAAATGTGCTGTCCATGAGCTCCTCTTTCTGGCTCTATTTGAATGATTAAAAAAAATCACAAAATAAGTTTTTCTTTCACTTTACTGCCTAACTCACAGTCCATATATTTGAAGTCTTTTTTCCTTTAAGTTGATTGGACAAGTCAGGTGCCTGGTTTCAAAGGGATTAATTGTTTGGAGGATATGCCTTTAAGTATTTGTGAGGACCTCCCCTGGTGGTGCAGGCAGTTGAGCTGTCTGCAGCCTCGGCAGCGCCTTTCAATCCCAGCTGGTCAGCGAGGGTCCCACATGGCACCACAGACCTCTCCTGTGGCGCCCACTGCTCTCCTCAGCAGTGTATTTTGTTGGTCTGCCTGTTCTGTTCCCCGCTCTGGCTCAGGTGAATTCTCTCACCCTCCCACGCTTCTGACTACACCCAGTGCTTGTATAAATAAATAAATAAATCTTAAAAAAAAAAACACCAATCAATCAATCAATCAATCATTATTTGTGAGACAACAGAGAGGAAGGCACTCCCAGGTTGTTTTTTTTTTTTTTTTAAACGTCATTGGTTTTTTTTTTTTTAAAGATTTATTTTTTATTTATTTATACAAGCATTGGGTATAGTCAGAAGCGCGGGAGGGTGAGAGAATTCACCAGAGCCAGAGCGGGGAGCAGAGCAGGCAGAAGGACCGAAGTACACTGCTGAGGGGAGCAGCGGGTGGCAGGAGAGGTCTGCGCGCTATGTGGGACCCTCCTCCCGTGGCCGGGGAGCAGCCAGGGATCGAACCGGCGCTGCAGAGGCTGCGGGCAGCTTCACAACCCAGCGCTCAACCGCTGCGCCACTGGGGAGGCCCCACTCCCAGGTTTTATTGGCCACTGTGGAATGCTTCTGGGCATGTCTGTCTGTGAATATATTTGATCATTACTTTTCCTACAGCAGGATGGATTTAAAAACTTAGATTTACTTCAGTGTATATGATCAATTCACTTGAGAAACAACTGTGCCCAATTCACTTGAGAAACAACCGTGCCCAGGGTCTATAGCACCCTGGATATTGCAAAGGTGTTTCATGGATGGAGTCCAGAGACCTCAGTCAAGTATCTGTGCCCCAGAGTAAGTTCATTCTACACTATTCCATGACAGGCAAGACCCATTCCACATATCCCAGCCTATGGATGTGTGAACCTAAAATCAAAGGCTGAAATAAGAGGTAAGCAAGCATTTAGTTGAGATTAAAGAATTGCAATTCAGTGTACATGGTTTTAGGTGGAAACCAAAAACATGCCCCAAGAAGGGGTAAAAGTTGGGGGTTTTTATAGGAAGAAAAGTGGAAGTTAAAGGAAAGTAGTGGGGAAAAGATAGTGTTCACAAGCTTAAAATACTCTTGGCTATACATCCTTGCTTTCTTTTTTTAAAATTAATTAATTTATTTAAACAGGCACTGGGTACAGTCAGAAGCGTGGGAGGTTGAGAGAATTCACCAGAGCCAGAGTGGAGAGCAGAGCAGGCAGACTGACGAAGTACACTGCTGAGGTAAGCAGCGGGCGGCAGGAGAGGTCTGCGTGAAATGTGGGACCCTCGCCAGTGGCCAGGCATCGCACTGGTACTGCGGAGTCTGCAGGCAGCTTCACAGCCCAGCACTCAACCGCTGGGCCACCAGGGGAGGCCCTACATCATTGCTTTCTGATTCAAGACCCTGGCAAAATTCGAGTCATCAGTTTTGAGATCAGATGTCCCTTCTCCTGCTGATTTCTCAAAAGATTGCTGTTGGCTCAGTCCAAGGGTCTTTGGCCAAATACAGATAATAAGCTGCTTTTCTACCCTGACATTTCTGACCCCATTTTAAAATGGCTCCATCTATGTCTGTTTTTCACAAATGACACAAATAATACAGAGCATGGCAAGTTAGGGATGAGGCTGGCTATTGAGTATATTATGAACCTAGGAAGAGCTAATGGCCAAAGCTGAATATAATAGGTATGTATTGTTCCTTCCTGATATCTAATCCTCTGCTTTGGCCAATAGCCCCTGTTTTCATTCTGGAGTCCATTCCTTCCTCTTTTGTTCCTGTGGTTTAGTCAGGCTGTAGTCCTGGGGGTAGAAACTCTTGGCACAAGTGTGTGCATGAGATCTAGTCTAGTCTAGTCAGTGTGACTCTCTGAGCTTTTCTTGAGAAGTCTGAGTCAACGACAACACTGCTTTCTACCAGATTTGAGTCTAGAAGGAGATTGTTCCTTTGCAGGTGACTGACATTTGGGGGCTATGAGGAGAGCACCTATCTTGGGATAGAATCAATATGGGAAGTTGAGTCATGAGGCAGGGAAAACATAGACTTTGAGGTTCACCTGAACCTTTCTGCTGGGATGCGTTTAAATTTCTGAAATTTCCAGTTATGTGAGCTAATACATTTCCTTTTGGGGTTAGACCAGTTTGTGTTGAATACGCCATTACTTGAACTGCAAAAATCCCAATGTATATGGTATACACTGGGGCAGCCATGTTCTTTTGTTAAGTTCAAGACATGAACACAAGGTGGAGGAAAAAACAATAAATTATAAGAGGACACTGGAATAGTCTCATGGGTGTGATGCAAGCCATCACGAAGGGAGAGGATTCAAGATGGTACTCTTGAGTGGGGACACAAAAGTGCTTGGATGGCAATTGAAATCCTACTTATCTTACAATTTTTTCTTAAAGTTCAATTTTGGGTCAATTCCAAATATTCTTATTTAAAGCATAGCTTTAGTAATCTAAATATGGGATATAAAGCTTCCCAAGGCCTAGTGACCCTCTGAGAAATATTTGAACCATTAAAAACCAAAAATAAACTAAGTTCTTTTTCTAAAAGTTTCAACCATCTAAAAATCAAAAAGGGACAGAGATTCCTATAGTCCAATTTACTCCAAGTCTTAGTTACCAATAGCAACAGATAGTTATTTTAAACACAGTTCTCTGACACTGCTCTCTCCATTTTCTTCTTGGCAAATGGGTAGAAAATCTCCCACACTGAGAATGTGAAATTATTTCAGATAGTCACAGACACAAGATAAATTACCCTTCAACCCCTAACAAAATGTTCAGCATCCGTGGCTTCAATTCTATTATTGTTTTCCATCTCTGCTTATCAGGACACAAGATTCTCCCTTGGTCAGAGGTTTAGTTTAACCTACTCAAATGCTACAGCAAATCATCCATGAAGGAAAAACAGTATGTAATGGATTTCCCAAAACTACTGGTAGGCAGGAAGATGATTATTTGGGGCTGATGGAGAAATTTCATGCTCATATTCAAACAACTCTACTTTAGGCAGAGTCCAAGACTTTCTCTTTCTGAAAAGTAGTGGTTTATTTTCACAAATCCTTCTTGTTTATTTCTAGGAAATAGGTTGTTGTTTTCTAGCTAGAGAAGGTATCTGTGATCCATCTTCAACCATGCTCTTTACACCTATTGCAAAGCCAGTTAGTGACAGGTGAATTAATAAGAAGAGCATTGTTTGAAGGTAATTTTCATGTTGAATGCACTGAAATTTTCTGTCCTCCGAATACATAGTCTAAGGAGTTGAACACTTCATTATTCCTCTAGAGGTTTCATGTATTGCTACTTGTCTCTTTGGGTAAAAAGACAAAAAGGAAAAAGTCCTTTTCCCATACTCCTAACCCCAGTGAGTTTCTCCCAGGGGATGGCTGCCATGTGGTGTCTGCTGGCTGACTTGAAAAAGTGCACTTACACATACTGGAATATTCCCTGTCCTCTCCCCTTCATCTGTCTTCCCCTCACCTTCACATATCCTGTGTTGGACCCCTCAGCAACCTCAGCAGCTGAGGCAGATACTTCAGCCCTCATTCTTCTAAATTTAGCTTCTTCTCAGCTCCTTCTTCCCTAGTCATCAACGTTGCTGAGACTAACAAGAACTCACCAAGTCATGGCAGACCAGAATAAGAAAATACCATCATCTGTCTGTTATCCACTGTTAGTTCATCCATCACCCTTAAACTTATTGATTTAAAATAACAACATTTATTCTGCTCACAAATCTGCAATTTGGGCAGAGGTTGGCAGAAACAGTTCCTCTTTGCTCCACCGGGCACCAACCTGGTGTGGCTGGCATGTGGGCTGGCATTACCTGAAGGCTCACTCTCATCACTGCTGGTTGAGGCTGTGCAGACTCCAACAGCTGGGTTCCCTGAGCATCCGAGGGCTCCAGGACTCTCCTTTACCTGTCTTCATAGGGTCAGAGAGAACCAGCTCTGTGCCTTCTTGCCACTACAATGTGTGTCTGCACAGAGAGCCCACTAGATGTCATATTGCATTTTAGGAGTCACACAGCGTCACTTTCACTTAATTCTAGTTATTAAAAGTGGATCACTAAGGCCAACCTATTCTCTTAGGGAAGGCAATAAACTCCACTAGTTATATAAGGAGTGTCTAGGAAATGCCTTCCTTCCTTCCTTCCCTCCCTGTTTTTCTTCTTTAATTTAATAGTGAATTTTCTTTCTTCCATTCTTTTATTTAATACATTTAATTTCATTAATAATAATTTATTTCATTTCATGTATTTAATAACTTTTTTTTTTGAGCATGTTCTGCATGTCTGCTACTCTATTAGAGACTGGGGATGTTGAGTGCTCACAATCTAAAAATCTTGGGTTTCTAATAAATTTTGATTGTGTGCAAAGAGCAGTAGCTATCCAATCAGCTGCTATTCTGATGATCTTCCCCATGTTTTTACCCACCATGTTACAATCTTCTACTTCTGAATTTGTCTGCCTCATTTCTTTATTAGTCCAGAATATGACATTTCAAACTGGAGACAACAGTCAGAGAAATCATGAAACATCATTCTACTCTCTTTCAGACTGGTAGGTTTCTGTTTTTAGTAATAACATCATAATGAGCCCCTGATGGTTTTTGTAAACTGAACTTCATCTACTCACTGTCTGTATAAATACCTCAAGATACTTGCAAAATCAGTAACATGAGTCTGAGTTTTAGGCAGTGAAGTGAGAGTTTATTTGTTTGTGTACTGACCAGGTGTCTTCAAGGACGGTGTGTTGGTGCTATTGCTTAAATGCCCAATAAACCAAGTGGATAGCTTTTATTTCTAGATACTTATGTTTCATTCTTCATTTGTTAGAACAAATTGAAATCAAGAATACTTTCAGATTGACAGTCAACTCAATCCCAACTTGGTGAATGTTTATGTAGTTCTAGAAGACATTTTACAAAATCAAAAGACCACATATGTGTACATTTTTTCTATCCTTATTATTTGGAAATTGATAAGCCAAAAAAAAAAGAGGAAATGACAATCCTCTGTTGATAGGTTTTAGGTTTTAATATAATTACTTCATTATAGTGATTATGGAATAATTTTATTTACCAACTTACTCCGAGGTTAATTATTATAAGTAATGCTGAAATTAAGTGATATCTTGATAATTTCACGAAGAGACACATTTTGGTTAGTAAAGGATGTGAGAAGACTGTTTCCTTCATGTTTGAGGAATTCTCAGTTTATATAGGTTCCAATTAAAGACACTAATCATGTTTACTGCTGCAATTCAAGATAGAGGCCAGAGATCAATGGCAAAAATTATGCTCAAAAAAAAGTCCATTACCACTTGATCTAATCTTCCAAATTTCCAACTCCTGATGATTTGAAAGCAAAAGAAAGCTTACCTTTTCCTTTTAGAGAGACTTAGAGGATCTAGTTTTAGTTTATCTGATGCCACAAGTTCAAATACAAAGATGGAGACCCAATAGCTATGGTCCAAACACAGTGGTTTAACAAGACATGAAGAAGCTTTGGGTCAGAAGTTCTTTTATCTTAAATCTGCTCATAAGTGAAATAGAAGATGGAACTGTCACCCATAGCATGACGTGGCAGTTGTTCTTGTAATGACAACATCACAAAACAACAGTCAAACAGTCCTTCTAGAACCCCTTAGACATACACAAAAATTAAGCTCTGGCCATCAGATATTTGTGGCAGCATCTCTCTTGTGTGGAGGGGCTTGCTAAACAGGCATGTGGCCTTGCCATCATTTGTAGCTTTGCAAAGCTAAAGAACCATTAGGTTTAGGAAGAAAATGGGTGGTTTAGCTGTTTTTTGCCTCTGAATTCACAGGGAGTTGCTACTTGTGGAGTTGGGGATGTGAACACAATCCCCACATCCACAAACTAGAGTTCTTTTAATACGCTTCAAACTAAACGCAGGGAAAGCTGAATGTGCTGCTGCAATTTGGTCCTAACAACACACATCTTTGCAACAATTTCATATAGAAGAGCAAAAGCAAACAGCTGAAAAGTGTGCCTTCCTTTCCTTAAATAAAATGACCTCATCCAGAAACTGAGGTGTGGTTAATTAGGTGGTAACTGTCAGCATAGCTGCCCCCAAAGCATGACAGTGTGCCCACAGATTATAGCTGGAGATGCAGAAGGGTCTCCAGTGGGGAGGCTCACTAAAGACAGCCAGGTATTTAATTCAGTTCCTTCTTTGGGCCCTGGGCCTCCTGTGTTTGCTCTCCTCCAGCCCAGAGCTCAACCTCTGTCTCTCCTGACAATGACCATTGCTCTGAGCTGATTCCTTGACGGGACCCCAACCACTCTTCATGTTGCCAAGCTTGCTGCCTGTTGATGCTCTGTATTCCCCTAACTCCCCTTCTACCTGACAACCATATCCTCTCATATCCCTCAGAGTCTGGTTTTCATGCTCCTCACCACAGATGCTACTCAGCCTAATTCATCACAGCCCTCCAGGAGAACTTTGTTTTTTTTCCTTTGGCCAAAGTTCAGCTTAATTTGAGGTGGAGTGAAGTCTCAGCAGCCATTTTTTCTGGCTCTGGTGCCATTTTTCTTACCTGACACAGCTGAGGGAGACAAGCAGTGTCAGCAGCAGTGACTTTCAGGCATGGAGAAATGAGTTGTCAGGGAAGCCTCAGAGGGATGCAGTGGGCTGTATGCTCAGGCATATGCCCAGTGTGATATCCCCTTACAGACAGTGATGTTCACACAATGACTGAAATGTCCAGTCACGCACTTCTCTGAATATGTCCTGTCCTTAGCGACACATGACTGCAGTTTGGAGCTGATCTGGATTTCCCTCCCCTCAGCACAGGCCATTCAGAGGATGTGTGTCCGGCTCTCTGTGTTTTACCTCTGTCCACATGAGCAGAAGTCACTGTGAGCTCGAGTGGGCTCTTGCTCCTCTCAAATTTGAATGATCTGGACAGAAAATCCTAAGTAAGAGCGCTGGCTGTAACGGAGGCATGATGAACTGGGAGAGCAGGGGATGGGGAGGGAGCACTTCTCACCACCCACACCTGCATGGCCATGTGTCCTGGGCAATTCTTAAACTTATGACCTTTCTTCTCCAAGATAAAATTCATTCCATGTAGTCAACAGGGTGATGAAATGTTGGAGTGGTGGTTGGTGGTACTCTCTCCTGCTGGGTCATTCTCTTAAAACTTCCTCTTCACATGTGTGTTACCATACCACACCCACCACCAAAACACCTGTAATCCTCCACTACAATCCAGTGGGGTCCCCTCCCCTCTACTATCTTTTGCGTTTCAAATAATTAACTTCAAAGTTCTCTATAGTAAGAATTATTGAGATCCTCATCCAGGTGTGTCTGGGAGACTCGTCTTTGTTCTGGTATAATTTGCTCATCGTGAACCAGATTCAGCAGATACTCTTATTTATGGCTTATAATATTTCTATATGGAGGATCTTAGACTAGCAACAGAGAATTTTCAGTCTCTGAAATGTCTGAATTTTCAGTTATCTTCAGTGATTCAGTTTGTATTCTGAATCCTGAAAATTTATCAATTGCCACTTAGACAAGTTGCTATCTTCCAGTACTATTTTAAAAGTGCCTGTTACTAGTTACATATTACTCAAAAGGGGCTTATCTTTGTATTTTTGCCATTTGTCAGTTTTTTGCTTCTTTCTAAATGCTTTTTAACTGCTGCTTGGGAGATTCCCATCGTTGCCAAGTGGGAGAAGGAGAAGGCAGCACAGTGGAAGTTGGGGAGGCTTGTTTTTATAGCCTCTGGATTTTCAGTGCAACAAAATGTGTGTAGTTCCCTTTTGAGTGGAAAAGATCTCCGCTGTTGGGAAGAAGTCAGAGATGCAGCACTATGAAAAAGAACCCTGGCTGTAGAGATCCAGGACTTTACTGTTTAACCATTTCCCTCCAGTCTTGGACAGGCTACAGAATCATCTTTCAAAATAAGCCGAGAGCAGTCTGGCCTTCTGGCTGTTGAAAGAACCAGCCAACAGAAATGGAAGAGTTAGTTAAAAAGGTGAATTGGTGATGGGAATTTTGTGAGGACTACCCCTGAGAGGAGAAAGCACTCATTGTACAAAAAGGAAGAACGATGTAAAATATATATATATAATAAAATAAAATTATTAAAACAAACAAATAAAAACACTTAAAAGGATTATCGCTTAGAGGAGAGATTGTTACTCACCATGGCCAGATTTCAGGATGATCAGCTTCTTTTATCAGCTCATTAATTTTTGACAAAGGAAGCTTATCTGTATGACTCGGGTGAACCAGCTTGGTTTTACACACCATGAGCCATTTTCTCTGCAACTCTGCCTGCTCCCACGGGCTTCTTCTATAACCTTAGCCAAAATCATAACTCAGCTGCCAAACCAGGTCTTGCCTAAGACACATTTCCCAAACTAGGTTCTGCGGAACTCTGTTGCACAAGCTGTTAATAAATGTGCTGTGTAGACAGTGTGCTCTGCTGTAAACAATATGAAAAAAGCTGGACTGTGTGAAAGGAAATGGCTCATTTGCCTCAGGACTTCTCAAGGTCTTCAATGTTAATTCACATAGTAGCATGCAAAGAGGGTCACCAGTATCTGTATTTGCCATGGTTCTCTCTTTCCCATCATTGAAGGCAATGTTTTCCCATCACGACTTCCAGAACTGAAAGTTGTCCTTTTCTATCAACCATCATAGACCTTCTTTGTTTTTCATGTATTCGGGAAAATTTTTATAAAGTGCTTTATTTTTCCCAATTGTAGTATCCATAAGCACCAGAACTTTGGTTATAATAATGGGAGTGAAACCTTAAAAGGGACTTAAACGGCAGACTTTTACAAACACTGCAACAGCGTTATTGAGAATGACTAAAGCATTTTCTACAATAAAAATTACATTAGGTTCTGATTGAAATATATACACAACAGAATCTGTGAAAAATATATACAACAGATTCTGATTCTAGTTACTAATTCCTGTCCACCATCAAAGAGTGAAATGTTAAGTCATTATGACCTGGAGCAAAACAGACTCATTTTTGTTGAGGATCCTCTTTTGACACCTATTTGACTCTTCCAAGCTTATGTCACCTATAGGAGGATAATAATTGTAACTATTGCACCAAACTCACAATGATAATAATTATAATAAAAACGATCTATGCAGAGTCTATCATTTTATTAACTAGTAATGTATTATTTTCTTCATATGTATTTTCTTACTTGATTTTCTCTATGGCTTTATGATTGAGGTCTAGTATCTTCTTTTTCGCCAAAAGAAAATTGAGACTCAGGGAGATTAAAGAACCTGGCAGTGCATGACTGGCATCGACATGTGACTTACTACAAAACCAAATGTTTCCATTCAATAATTTTCACCCCAGCGTACATGCATTTCTAGGATATGCCCCCCAAAATCTTTTTAATTGTATAAAATACATTGCTAAAATTTTTTTAAGGCAATCAGTTTCCAAATCTTCATCACTCCTCATTGAAATATTCTTTCTAGGGAGCAGAACTGTGTTCCCTCTAGCTCTTCACCTCCCCCATGCATTTTAAATCTTGTGTTGGGCACTTGGCTTTGGAATGGGCAGACTTTTAGGTGTCAAGCAGTAGGAGGGCTTCCTCTGGTGGGTGACAAAGGCATGTGAACCCCTAGGCTGCCTGCCTTTCCTAGATGTGCTCTTATTTTTGTTAAAAGTGGAGGGTGATTTTTCTGGGCTGAGAAGTTTAGACATGGCAGAGTGAAGAGTGGGAAAAGTGACAATTTTGCTTCATAACTTTACCTCTTTCATTCCCTGACCATTGAGAGTTTTTTTCAAAGTCGAGACTATCCATATAATATATTGAATGCTTAAAATAGATTTCCTAAGATATTTAAATGAAAACTTTTCAACTATTTTTAAAGGAGTATGTGCTGCATCCTTCTTTAAAACTGGACAGCAAGTGGGCCTCCCTAGTGGCACAAGGAGTTAAGTCTCAGCACTATGAAGCCATCCAAAGACACTGCAGAGTTCCATCCCAGCCAGGGAACTACCCAGATGGTGTAGCAGACCTCTCCTGTCTCACCCGCTGCTCCTCTCAGCAGTGTATTTCAGTCAATCTGCCTGTTCTGTTCCTCACTCTGTCTCTGGTGAATCCTCTCACCCTGACACCTCTGGCCTGTACCCCAATTCTTGTATGCATAAATAAATAAATCTTTTTAAAAAAGAACTGGACAGCAAGTGAACTCTGACTAACAATATAGTGGAGTGGCATTAACTCTTTCAAATGTTACAGGAAGCTTTTTCAACATGTATTAACTAAAATGCATAGATAAAAATGTATGTCATTTCTTTTTCAGAATTGGTGGTTAAAACCTATTATCATCTAATCACATCAAATATTTATTCCAGTTATAAGCAATGCTTATTCCATTTTGTAAAATTTTAAAATTATTTTTAACTCATTAGCAAAAGTTAAAGTTATGTGCTAGTGGGCGAACCTACACACGGGAAAAGTTTGATCATGATTCACCTAACTAAGACAAGCAGTACCAATATAGTTTTATGTTTTATTATAGTCAATAGTTGCAAAAATATTTATATTTCGCTTTTATTAATTGTGTTTAACAATCTTTATGAAGATAATGCACTCCCCCTGCAAAAAAGTGTAAACATTTAACACCTTAGGGCACAGGAAATAAAACAAATTTTAGACTTTTAATTAATATATATACTTTTATTACAAATGTGATGAGGCAAATGCAGATTTATTTATTCATTTATTTATTTATTTATTTATTTATTTATTTATTTATTTAAAGATTTATTTATTTATGCATACAAGCGCTGGCCAGAGATGCAGGGGAGTGGTGTGTGAGAGGATTCACCAGAGACAGAGTGGGGAACAGTACAGGCAGATTGGCCGAAGTATACTGCTGAGGGGAGCTGTGGGCGAGTCAGGAGAGGTCTGCTGTGCCATGTGGGTTGCTCCATGGCCAGCTGGGGATCAAACTCGTGCTGCAGACTGCAGATTGCTTCATAGTGAGGTGTTTAACCCCTTGCGCCACCAGGGAGGCCCCCAAATGCAGAGTTTTAACTATAAAAGAATTCAGCTGTAAAATATCTTGGCATAGACCTTTTGTGGGGAAGCAGAATAGAAATAGAAATTCAAATATAAGAAGCAAAGATATTAAATTTCCAAGACACTTCTCATATATTTAAGTGAATGAGATCAAATGGTTGTGATATTACACCTCACTGAATATTGTGGCCATTTTATTTTTTAAATGTCATTATCTGCAATATAATAGAAATTATATTCTGGTATATAATTGTTCTATGTCAGCTTAAAAATGTGCAAGGAAGTACAGTTTTAAATTCCTTAAAAATGTGCAAGCAAAAAAAACCCAAGGAAAACCCTGGTCTGAATCAGACAGCAGGCTCATCTTCTATAACAGGACTCCTGCTATTAATCACAGGAAGATTTGGTTAATTATGGCTCATGATACAGTCTCTGATTACTAAGACTTTAATGATTGCTTTTGTAGCGAGCTTTCTTTTCCATCAAAATGCACTGTCTTAATTTTAGAAAGACAGGCTGTAGCTCTCTGTCTCTAAGTTAAGCTTCTTCTGCGTTCCCAGAGCTGCTCACATGCTCACAGATGGGGGCATGGGAGCATTGCACATGGCGGGTGGGGGTGTTTCATGTTCCCCATGGTAACTTGAAAACATTGTTAAGTCGAAAGTGCATACACCTAACCTACTGAACATTGCAGCTTAGCCTGGCTTAATTTCAACATGCTCAGAATTACTGACATCCCCCTGAGGCTGGGCAAAACCCTGGAACACAAAACCGGTTTATAATAAAGTGTCAAATATCTTGCATAAGTCATTGAATACTGTCCCCAAAGTGAAAAATCAAACAAGAGGGGATTAAAAAAAATAAATACAATATCAAAAAAAATGCTTAATACCCAGTGTACTGCAGAATATGGGTGTTTTCCTCTGTGATCTTGGGGCTTCTGCCCACCGGCATCACGAGACATCATAGTAAACTCATCACTAATCTGGGGAAAGATCAAAATTCAAAAATTTTAATTCTAAGTATAATTCCTACTGATTGTGCCTTTCTTTTACATCAACATAAAGTAAAAAATAAAAAAAATCTTAAGTCAAACTATCCTAAGTTAGGGACTGTATGTATTTTGAAGACTGAGGGACCAAGAGTTACTTCCAGATTGGAGTCTGGTGAAGTGGCTGGCTCTGGTGATGCCACCTGTCCAGACAGCAGCAGCCCCAAGCTTTGCTGGATGGACTAACCACTCCTAGGTTGATAGCTGGCCTGCATTGCCTGGACTGGCCTGCTGTTAGCATAGAAAGCCCTATTCCTGGAAAACCACTCCCAGGATGTGAAAGAAACTGGTTTTTGGTGATAGGTGTGGAACTTGGAGGGGGTGTCAAGTACAAAACCCATAATATGGCCCCCAAAATGGGAGCTGAGAAAAACAGAGACTTATTGTCAAGTGGACAAGCATCTATTATTCATCCTCCATCATTGCTGTTGTCATTTCTTCCTTCCAGACCACGATTTCTGGTTCTCAAGAATGGATCATCCATTGTTGCATCTGGGCGCGACTTCACATGTACAACTTCACTGTATTGCAATTGCAAGCACTAACAACTCATCTTTAGCTTTGTCTGTGGATTAACTCTAATGTTTTGTGTCAAGTTAAAGTTTTCACATTGTGGATATTGGGACAATGTTTGCTGAATCCAGATAATGAAAATGAGGACAATGACAATCCCAATACCAGCATGACCCAGATATCCCCAAACAAGACTAAGTGACTCTGTTCTCTTTTGCTCACTGGGAGGACACACACAACTGGATTAAGGGAGATGACTGATCCAAAGAGGACAAGCTACCTTGGATGCAGGAAAGAATTTGTGACTGGGAGGGGTGGAGAAAGAGAACAGAAAGCACATAGAGACTGAATCTCAGAAGTTTAGCTTTTTAATCAATCAAAAGATCTTCATCTCTCTTGAAGACACCCATTCTCAGTCAAAAATAGCAGTCACTGAATTAGTTTAGGCATACTACACTACTGCACATTATTCATTGTTCTCTTGATTGCACTATGAAGCTTAGCAAAGATACATTTTCTGACATTTACATAATGTTGCAACTAAAATGTCCTATGGGTGAACAAAAGACATTGGTAACAAATGTGTAGATCTCCCTACCACGTGGATCTGCTTTATTCAGGTCTTAGAAACTGCTGGCTTTCTAGAGCTTACCAAGTGATGCGTCAAATGCCTGAAAAAGTGGGTTGTTCCTGGCTCTTAGGTACTTTGATTTGAAAACTGGAGTTCCAAACCATTTTCTTGATTTCCATGAAGATTTTAATGTGACTGCAAAAGCATCATTAAGATTGTTGTCAAGTGGAAACCACACTTTGCTCATCGATACGCATTCAGGAGACAGTGCAAATGTGACTTTTGGCAAACTCCTCTCAATGTATAAGCTTCTTACCAAACAAAAAGCAAAGGTCTTACCTGTGAAATGTCCTGTATATCTTGCAAGCAACACTGACAAAAAGAGGTATGATTTGCTTAGGTGTGATACTGAGGTTTTCAGCATGAAAGATTTCAGTCAATTTCCTCAAAATGTGCAAAAGCATTTAATCTGATATTTGACATTGCAGAATTTGAAGGAGATATCCTTAGATAACTTCCCACAAGATTGCTACCATTGATGCTGGTCATTGAGAAGATGGTAAAATGTTGACCTGCTATAAAATCTTCAAAGTGTAGGAGAAGAATGTTCTTTATTTTGGAAAAGCAGTGAGCATTAGAATGGGGGAAAATATTGCTGTAAAAGAGAAGTTTATAAGCTGTTTTTCTAAAAGTATTTGATGATCTTTGAAGAGGCCACTGGAACAGGCTAAACTGATTGCACTTGAGCTGCTGGATGTTTTATGTTAGTTGTGATAAAAACCTTATACAGTTTTTAAGAAAATGATTAACTTTTAAGAAATAAAACTACTTCAGAACTTACAAAAAATCTCCACAGTGGAGGGCAGCCGAGTTAAAAATAGAACTTCCTCAATATCTTTACTAAAACTACAATTTATTTGGAATCCAAATTCTATTTTACAAGCCCCAAATTACCTCTGAGATCTAAAACTCTTTCCCCTGAGAAAATGTTTAACTTAAGATGACATCAGCATGCTTTGGAGTGTTTAAGAATGATAGGCATTTTATGTTCACCATCACTTGTAATCAGGGAAATGCAAATCAAAACTACAATGAGATACCATCTTACACCAGTGAGAATGGCACATATTAAAAAAAACTAGCAACAAAATAAAAAAGAAAAAAAACTAGCAACAACAAATGTTGGCGAGGATGTAGAGAAAAAGGAACTCTTCTGCATTGCTGGTGGAAGTGTGAATTAGTCCAACCACTATGGAGAGCTGTGTGGAGGTTCTTCAATCTGCTAAAGATGGAGCTTCCATATGATCCAGCAATTCCACTCCTAGGAATTTACCCAAAGGACACAGAAATATTAATTCAAAAGGGAACCTGCACCCTATGTTTATAGCAGTGCTATTTACAATAGCTAAGCTATGGAAACAACCCAAATGCCCAAAAATAGATGACTGGATCAAGAAGATGTGGTGCATATACACAATGGAATATTACTCAGCAATCAAAAAGAGGAACTCATTCAATTTGCAGCAACATGGATGGAGCTGGAAGAGATCATGCTCAGTAAGATAAGCCAGAAAGAAAAAGAAAAAAGAAAAGAAAAATGGTCTCACTCATAGCAGGAATTTAGAAAACCTAAATAAGTGACCAGGAAAAAGACTCATTATAATAAAGTAAAAATCAAAATCAACAAGCAACTATAAACCAGAGACACACTACAGGGTGGGGGCCAGGAAAAGGGAGTAGGATCAAAGCAAGGGTGGTGTGAATTGTATTGGGACTATAACCAAGATGAAAATGATACATTGTGCAAAAATAAAAAATGATGTAAAAAATATATAAAATTTAAAAAAAAAAGAATGATAGACATTTTAGACACAGTACCTGTGTGGTACATTTATGAGATGCACAGGATCTGATTGACAAATAGCTGGTCCACCCAAATGAGCCTGTAACAGAAAGTGGGTAGACATTTTTGCAGAGATGGAAAGGAATTCCTACAAATCTAAAACCCCATGGTTGTCAGAAATAAAATCCTGAGGTGGCCTCCCTGGTGGCGCAAGGGGTTAAGCACCCCACTATGAAGCTATCCGCAGCCTCCGCAGCCTGAGTTCAATTCCTGGCGGGCCAGGGAGCAACCCACATGGTTCAGCAGACCTCTCCTGACTTGCCCACTGCTCCCCTCAGCACTGTATTTCAGTCAGTCTGCCTGTTCTGCTCCCCACTCTGTCTCTGGTGAGTCCTCTCAACCCCCCATCTCTGGCCTGTACCCCAGTTCTTGTATGCATAAATAAATCAATCTTTTAAAAAAAATAAATAAAATCCTGAGGGTGCCAAGTTCAAATGCATCTGTTGTGAGGATGTAAACTTGATGTTACCACATTGGACTAATTCCAAGTATCAGTGTAATGTGGGCTTGGGGGAAGTGCGGAGCAAAGGTCAAAGTGAATCTGGCTATATTCAGTTCATCACTACATATAGAAATGAGGGATGTATGAAGCTACAGGCAGTCCAGAGAAGAGTGGTTGGAAAAGAAAACAGAAAGTGTAAAACACCTACTGAGTCATGGGACACAAAAGAAACTATCAGTGTTAAATATTGCTGATAGTTTAATTAGCCCCGTTGTAGTTGTGTTATTTTTTCAAAAAGACTTATATTTATGTATCTTAAGAGTATACAATAATATAACCTATAAAATTTAACTATCCAATGAAAAGTTGAAATATATTGCTGTATTAGAAGAAAGCCCTATTGTTATAGGCATATATTTACATGTATTTTGTCCTATTAATTACTACTAATTTACTGTTACCTAGTGCTATTATTGTTATGATTAAGTAATAGCAGTTCTGTAACAAAGAGCATACAATACAAATGGATATATAATTTCAAATTAATGTAATTTTTTGTATTTTTCTATTAATTTAATAACAATAGTTGTATAATAATTTATTATATGTGGAAAAAATTACCTCTAGCTTTCTGGGGGAAAACCCTTAATTTTTAAATAAATACTAGGATTTGGATTCTGATATTTTCTTATGACAAAACAATTTGAAAAATGGTTACCCTAAACAAATCTCACTAGTGACTCAAATGGGAATACAAATGTGGGCACAGAATATGATGTCCTAAGGATGAGAATCTAGGAGCCCAATGGCTGAGTCACTCACACACACACACACACACACACACAAACACGTGTGCAAGCACGTCCCTAATCCTGTTCCCAAACTCTCTAGGACTCTTCACCCTGAAATTTTGTTTCATGTGAAATTGCTAAGGTTGAGTTGAATAGAAGTGGCTGGTTCTAATTGCGTACACACAAACACACACAGATGATTTTAGGAGTGTTCAAACACCTGCTGTGTGTCAAGAATGGTGACAGATATAATGTCTTCTTTTTTCATTCTCATGTAAAAGTGAGCATATTATTGCTCCCATTTAACAGATAAAGAAACAGGGCTTGGTGAATTTATGAAATCTGCCCCAGATAAGCAACTACCAAGGAGAGAGTGTGCCATCGAGCCCAAATCTTTGGACCTCCAAAGTCTGAGGTCTCATCTTCTGTGAGGGCAATATCACTGTCTATTTTTTTTTAAGGCTTATTTGTTTATGCATACAAGAACTGGGGTACAGGCCACAGGTGCGGGAGGTGAGAGGATTCACCAGAGACAGAATGGGAACAGAACATGCAAACTGAATAAAATACACTGCTGAGGGGAGCAGTGAGCGAGACAGGAGAGGTCTGCTGTGCCATGTGGGTAATTTTCTGGCTGGGGATTGAACTCGTGCTGCAGAAGCTGCATGGATAGCTTCACAGAGTTGTGCCTAACCCCTTGCACCACCAGGGAGGCCTGTCATCATCTATTTTTGATACCACCTGAATTCCCAGATTCCAGGAGTTCCTGGCATATGGTATTCTTTCCACAACTTTTTGGAGAGTGAATGGTCATATCTTATCTGTGACTAACAGATCACCAGTGTGAGCAGCCTGAGCCTTGTAGCAACCTTTGTTATGGGCACCATTTCAACACACACTGCCTTGGCCTCATCTTCTTCCTTGTCTCTCTGATATGTGAGATACTTGAGAGTAGAACTTTGCCTCGTCTGTAGTAAAAGCCCCAACAACCCAGCACAAACAAGGTGGGGACCATGGCGGGGCCCTGAAGTGGGCTTGAGTGGATAAAAGCTTGAAAGATATGTTGATAGCT
Organism: Talpa europaea; assembly: GCF_964194135.1. Classification (NCBI taxonomy): domain Eukaryota; kingdom Metazoa; phylum Chordata; class Mammalia; order Eulipotyphla; family Talpidae; genus Talpa; species Talpa europaea. Next base: position 88,582,764 of record NC_140077.1, on the reverse strand, counting down.
TGAAAGTGGTAGCATTCCTTTTAGCTTCTCTTTCCACTATTGCATCAACAGTCATTCAATCAGAATCCATGCGTGCTCTTTACACAGGTGGCAAAGAGGCAGGAACAGTGTTGCCAAGTCAGAGTATCTTTGATGCCATTTCTGTTGGTCTGCCAGGACAAGGAAACCCACATCATCACGAGGAGGACAGATTACCTTGCCACTCCTACTCAGAAGTCACCCCACAACCCTCTGACCCAGGGAGCCAGCATCCTTTGTGGATTCTTAGACACCTAAGTGATTGTTGTTCTTTTTCTAGATCTTTGAGCTTCGAGATTAGGTTGTTTCTTTGAGTTCTTTCTTGTTTTTTGATGTGAGCTTCTATTGCTATATATTTTCCTCTTATTACTGCTTGTGCTGCATCCCATACATTTAGGATATTGGTGTCCTCCTTGTCATTCAATTCAAAGAATTTTTTAATTTCTTCTTTGATCTCCTCGTTAGTCCAGTGGTCTTCCAGTAGTGTGGCTTTTAATCTCCATGAGGTAGGATAGTTCCTTGCCTTCTTTTTATGATTTATTTCTAGTTTGATGCCTTTGTGGTCAGAAAAGATGGTTGGTTATGATTTCAATCTTGGTGTATCTGTTGATGCTTGTCTTGTGCCCCAGTATGTGATCGATCCTGGAGAATGATCCGTGTGCGCTTGAGAAAAATGTGTACTCCGTTTTTTTTTGGGTTTAGTGTTCTATAGATGTCTGTTAAGCCCAAATGCTCTAGGTCCTTATTTAGAGCTTTAGTTTCTTTACTTATTTTTTGTCTTGTTGATCTATCCATTGTTGATAGTGGTGTGTTGAAGTCTCCCACTACGTATGTGTTTTCTCTGATTTCTGTTTTCAGAGAGGACAACAGTTGTCTGATATATTTTGGTGCTCTTTCGTTTGGTGAGTATATGTTAATGAGTGTTATTTCTTCTTGAAGTATTGTCCCCTTAATCATAATGTAGTGACCATTGGGGTCTCTTTTTATTTTTTTGAGTTTGAAGTCTGTTTTATCTGATATAAGTATAGCTGTTCCTGCTTTCTTTTTTGGCCCATTTGCTTGTAGGATTGTTTTCCATCCTTTGACTTTGAGCCTATTTTTATCTTTTGTAGCTAAATGTGTTTCCTGGAGACAGCAAAAGGTTGGGTTTTGTTTCTTAATCCAGGCTGCAACTCTGTGTCTTTTTATTGAAGAGTTTAGTCCCTTTACATTTAGAGTTAATATTGATATGTTAGCATCTGTATTTGCCATTATGTTCGTCTTTCCTTTGATTTTATTTATTTATTCTTTTAATAACTTTTTTTTTTTTGGTCTTCTTTCGTTGTTATTCGTCCCTCTGAGGTTCTGGCTTTAGGATTCCTTGTAGTATTTTTTGGAGTGGGGGTTTAGTCGCAATGAAATTCCGGAGTTTCTCTTTGTCTGGGAAGGTCCATATTCTTTCTTCATGGAGGAAAGAGAGCTTTGCGGGATAGAGTATTCTTGGTTGGCATCTGTTTTCTTGGAGTCTGTTGACTATGTCCCTCCACTCTCTCCTTGCCCGTAGTGTTTCTTCAGAGAAGTCTGATGTCAGCCTGATTGGTTTTCCTTTGAATGTTATCTGTTTCTTCCCTCTTGTCAGCTTCATTATTTTTTCCTTGTCCTGGATTCTTGGGAGCTTTACTATTATGTGTCTTGCTGTGTTTTTCCTTTCGTCGTGGAAGTTTGGTGTTCTTCTTGCTTCTTGTATATCAATTTTCAGCTCCTTCTTCGCATTTGGGAAGTTCTCTTCAATTATATCCATGAATATTTTCTCTGTTCCTACATCTCTCTCCTCTCCTTCTGGAATTCCTATAACTCTTATATTTCCTTTCCTCATGGAGTCAGATAGTTCCCGAAGTCTTTCTTCATTCTTTTTCCTTCGTACTTCTCTTTCCTTTTCTGTTTTGGTTCTTTTTATTTCTGTGTCTTCAAGATTACTTATTCGTTCTTCCATGTCATCTATTCTGCTTTCATTGCTTTTCCCAGAGTTCTTTAGTTCCTCCATTAATTCTTTGATCTCCTGCATTTCTCTTACTTCCCTCTTTAGGGACTCAATTTCCTTCTTCTGATCTATCACTTTTTTAATCATGGCAATTTTAAATTCTCTTTCTGGAAGGCTCAGAAGTTCTTCCAAGTTGCTGTTGTTGCAATCTGGGGAGTGGTTTTCTTTTTGTGGTGTGCTTCTTTCCTGAGGAGTTGTTAGGTTGCGTGTGGTTCTTCTACTCCCTACTGTCTGTTTTCTAATTTGTCGTATGTGTTGGGACACTGTGTTGCTCGGACTGACTGACATCTTGGGTGAACTTCTCCGCTCCCCTCTGGCTCTTCCAGGAGCCATCTCTGTCTTCTGGGGGAGCTTTCTGCTGGTTTTAGGCAGTTTTTACTGAAGAAATGTCCCTGTTCTCAAATGGCGAAGCGGGATGCAGTCCCTGCGCCTCCGGTTTCAGGCACACTCTTCTGCGCACCCGGTCTGCCCCGGACGTGGGTGCCTGCTCCCTCTGTGGGCTCAGACTGCTGGACACCTAAGTGATTGTCCTGATTCTTCGTGGTATCACGTGAGGAGGTGACAGCAGTGGGCACATGAAAGTTGGGTGGACTGGGTCAGCCTTCAGTGTCCCTCTTAGGGTCACAATGTATTGAGTCTGGGGAACTTAGGACCCAGAAGGGCTCTCAGTTCTTGTCTGGGAGAGGAAAGAATTCAGTATCAAGAGCAGAGTTAGGTACAAAAGCAAGAAGTTTATTGACAGATAAGAAGGACAGGAAAGCTCTGTGAGCAGAGAGGGGTTCTGAGGGGGGCAAGAAGCAGTGTTTATGTGGGTGTAGCGGGCAAAGAGTGGGGCTTCGAATATTTGGCGTTGTGTCTCTTGCTGACTGGTTTTCAGGCCCTAACCAGTCTAAGTTAACGCCTAAGTTACTGAGACCCACTGACTCTCCCTGGCCTGCTTTCATCAAATGAGCTTTGGTCTGTTGCTTCGGCACTGTATTATTGTGTTGGTGTTCCGAACATTCCATTTTTACTGGGTTGGGGGCACCCTGACTCCAACCGATTGTTCCTTATTCAGATTGATAAATGGACTTGGATACCTGGGCTTGGGGCCTGGTTCCAAGTGATTGTTCCTCATTCAGATTGATAAATGGACTTGGGGCCCTTGGGCTTGGTCCCCTCCCCTCCAATCCTAACTGACTACCTGTACCCATTTTCTAACTTCCTCATTCAACATGGTCCAGTGGATGAATGGATGATTTAAGCTCATTCCAGTGGTTAATCCTTTCAGAGTCCCAGTGTTACCAGATAGGGCCCTTGAATTTCCCCCCTAAGGATGGGATGAGAACTCGAGACACCGGATGACAATGGGATTGCTGTCATTTATTGAGAGTGAAAGGGCAAGAGACAGAGCTCCAGAGAGACCACTTCACAGAGATGTGGCTCCCTGTTGAGGTTTTGCTGGGCTTTTAAAACTGTGCCAGCCCTCATCCTCTGTCTCGCTTTATGGCCAGTGGTCCAATTCTAATTAGATGGCAGGAAGACCTGAAATATACTAAAAATATGCCATTAGCCTCTAGCATTCTATGGGCACACTGATGGGAACACTGTACACTTTTCTATGCAGGTGTAAGGGGTAGAGGTCTACAGAACCTCAATTTTGTGGTCTCAACAGAATGCCTTGTTCTGACCCATTAAACAGTTGTACATCTCTGACACCTGGGAGGTCTTTCTGTATAATTCTGCTACTGCGGGTGGTTTGGCATTTTCTCATCTGCCACCCAGTCTCTATCTCACACCAGGACCTGGAAGTGCTGGTCTTCTTTTCAAGCTGGAGTAGAGGGAGCAATTTCTCAGCCCCGATTTCTCTCACTTGCTGTGCAATCAGCATTGCCATTTTAGGCCACACCATTTACTGGGATGTGTCTGTTCAGGAAGCCTTAGGCAATCTCTTTTTAGCAGCTGTCCGTAGTGTGGCGCGGTGATCCTCCTGCTTGGCAGACCCCCAGACTAAATGCTTCTCCCCAGTGAATCTCGCTTAGTAATTCTTAGAGGTGAGTCTTGGGCATGGTATGGCTAGATTCATGTTTTTCCATTAGTCACTGTGAAATGTGTCTCTACAAGAGACACATTTATATTGATTGTTATGGTCCTACTTTATTTAGCAGTTATAATTTTATTCAAAGCACATCACATGCTGTTTCAGGAAAAAAAACAGTTTCTAATACACTTGACACGCTCATTCCTGTTGTCTTTTCCACTCCCTGACTTTGAATTTATGCTTGACCAAAATTGGCATTTTCCTCTGTGCTATGGGACACGCCCATCAAATAGCTTTTCATGGATAGTTTGGAAGTCTTGAGAAGGATGCTATTGTATGGATGGAAGTTGTAGAAATAACTGATTTGTGAGTACTCATTATGTATCAAAGGATGGTCTAAACACTGTATATATTATTTAATGTGATTTTAACAACTGGAGCTTGTCTAGAATGTTTGGGAAGATGGCCCTAATTCACCCAACCATTATTTGGTGGGGCTGGGATTTAGGTCCTGATCATCTCTTGAATGGTGTCACCTTTCACTGGGTAAGTCTAGGGGGATCTAGGTCTCAACATCCCATTTTTTTCCCCCAAGCCAGGGCTGAGAATGGCTTCCCTATTGTTGCCAATTTCTGGATTGTCTCAATAGCTCTTCCTTCCTTTATGAAACCAGTTTCTTGTATTTTTTTTTTCTCTTGAAAAAGATCAGAATGATTTCCACTGTACCATTTATACTTTGACTAACATGGTCATGATAATCTGGACATGCTGACCTCTCCAATGTTATTTCAACCACATCACTTACTAATTTTTATATACATTTCACACTGAATTCCCCCTCATTTCCTTGAAAGTATTAGTCTCCCTCCTGCCACAGGATCTTAGTACGTGCTATTTCTCCTGTAATAAAAGACAAAAGCACTCTCCTCTTATTTGCCAGTAGGTTCCACACAATACTAAGAACTTACTACAAATGCCACTTCTTCAGGGAAGACTTCCTGGACTTTTAATTCAGGTCAGATACTTTATTACTGTATCTGCTCACAGAATCATAATCTTTCCTTTACAGCACTGAGTCAGTTTTAAATAACATTTTCACTGTTAGCTAATACTTCTCCCCTCGTTAGATGGAAAATTCCATGAGACCAAAGGTCCTAATTTATTTAGACTCCATTTTATCTCCCAATGTCTGGTACAGTGCCTGTTACATACTAAACGTGTGATAAAATACTTGTTGAATGAGTGGATGAATGAATAAATGAATGAATGAATAATGAATCAACTCTCTTGTGAATAGCAGTTCTTAATTGTGGCTGCATGTTGGAATAATTGGGTGGAGTTTTAAAATGTACTGGTATCTGAATCCAGCCTCTAGAGTTTTCTGACTTAATTGATCTGGAGTGTGGACAGAGTGTCAGGATTTTTGAAAGCTTCCCAAATAATTCCAATGAGCAGAAAGGCTATTGTAGACAGAGGGTCAGAAGAGTTGAAGTTTGTGTGCATAAGAGATTGAGTATATAAGCACATGTGTATGTGTGCATATTGACACACTTTCACCTTTTAGGAGAATTTGAAATTATGTTCACTGAGTCTTTCCCCCAGTGTTTAAACAGAATAGCACTTCAACCTCTTGTACTCAGTTTCTGGGGGGCTGTGGAAATTGACCTCTTGACTAAATCACTTCTGAGATTTCTCTCAATATTGAGAGTTTAACTTTTTCTTTTTTTAACTTTATGTTGCTGCCAAAAAAGACCGACAGGGTATTAAGCCTCCTTTATTTTTTAGGTGGAAGAACTATACTCAGCCCTGGAGCCATTGCTCTGATTTGCAGTTAACGAGCCTTGACGTCTTACACTCCTTGTAGAAAATCGCAAGGACTTAAAATTCCAGTCACATAGATTCCAGCGCTCTGTCTCCCCATCACGAAGCCACATTGCCAGGTTCACTGCCAGCCTTCCTGCAACTCCATTTCCCCAAATGTTCTCAGCCAGGGCATCGCCTGACAGTGCCATGACTCACTAAGCTGCCATTTGAGGCAAATCTGCGATTTGCTCAGTAATCCTGTCAGGTGGAGATCAGACATCTGTTAGTGAAATCATTTCTACAAGGCACAGGCACATCTTTCCAGCAGGCAGCTGGTTAATGCAAACAGATTTTCCTGTGGACTCAATTGTTGGAGGTCTGATTTTTTTTTTCCCCTCCAAACAGCGAGGCTTACAGGCTGCTTGCTGATTGAGGCCTGAAGTACCCTCTGTCTTGCTCCCTGCGTCCCTGTGACCTCACCAATGACAGGGGCAAACTCAAGCAGCAGTTCTTGTTATAGTTGATTTTTTTTTTTTAAGCTGAATAGCTTCCTGCAATGCGTTCATGCACTCTGTTGTCTGCTAATGCACATCCATGCACAGACTTCTGTGGCGCTTTAACTTCCTGTAATTTGTATTGTGCATTAAAAAAAAAATACCTTTTTGTTTTGAAGTAATTTTAGATTTACAGAAAGCTGCAATGATAACACAGAGTTCCTGTAGACCCCTCACCCAGTTCCCCCCATCATTTGCCATTTTGCATTTCCATGCTATAGATACTATCTTTCTGTTTGAGATTTTAATACAGCAGCCTGCCTTGAAGAATCACTGGTTTGCTGCAGTATGTGTGTGCATGTGTGTGGATGTACATGCATAAGTGTGCATGTGTACACAAAGTGATAGGGAATACCACCCCACTCTGGAATATGCCCATGACTCTGGACCACCCTGGGGAAGATTAGAAGCAAGTGTCCCTGATGTCCCTCCAGACCAAGCACATACCCCATAGGCCCTGAATTGGATAGGGACCCTGCCCTCAGTGGTCACAGGCACAAAGGAACTCCAAGAGAATTGTGAAGTGCACTTCTTTGCTTGATGATATTTCATGTCTCTTTGATCTCTATTTTCACATTCACTTAGGTTAAAAAAAAAAAAACTCCCTTCTGCTCACCTCTTTCTGTAAGATCAGGTTGACCATTCTGTGTGTTTCATTGTTCTTCCTTGAAGGCTTTGGAAGATGCTGTATTTTCTCAGAGGGCTCCCCCCCACCCCAGCATTAGACAAAACCTCTTTCATGGAGTGTGGTTTTAAATGGCATCTTTTCAAAACAAGTTAACTGGTCACAAAGACAAGTCTTTCCTGTTTCCTATAAGGATGGAAGTGTGGTAACTTACAGCTGTTGGAGCTCAACTTCCTTACCTCTACCTTTGATTCTATCTTTGATTTTCATGCTTAACCAATTCCTACAGCCCCCAAAATGTTTAACCTGCTAATTTCATCCTGATCAGCCTGCTCAAGTGTCAGCACCTGCTTCCATATGAGTCTGCTCTCATTTTCCACAGGGAATGCTGGGACGGGTGTTTGATTTGACCCCAGGAAGTCCTCCCTATTTGTCTTGTTTCCTCAAGTGGTGCATACACTCAGTGGCACCACACTTCCAGGTCCCATTAATGGGGCACAGGAAGAAATCAGAAGGGTAGATGGAGATACAATCCAGGAGCAAAGCTGGACAGGAAACAGGTGTGAGCCTTCATGGAAGGTGGAAATGGGTGTCTAGAGCTGGTGGGAAAAATTCAAAGTCAGAGTTTAACAGTGAGTTCTGTTGATCAGGATGAGAGGGACACTGGAAGAAATCTGGAAAAAGATTTAAGGTCATTTTGGGTAACAAGGGCTTGTCTTCCAATTTCATAAATTTCAGAAGACTTTATGATCAGGGAAGACTCCCAGTCTAGGTTCTAGAGGTGTTGACCTCACATAAAATGCAACAGTTATGCCAAGAACAAAATGGTTTTACTTGGAAACAACAAAAGGCAATTTGGCAAGTGCAATCTCACGGCTAGACACATGTGCACTACCTGGAACTAAAGCCAGCACCCCATATGTAGCCTTTGGTAGGGTTCCTGCAGGGAGAAGACCTACTACCTTCCACTTCCATCTTCCTGTCAGAGATGCAAGGCATGCTGGGTCCTGTGGTTGGCTGATGGCACCTGTATACCCACTTTCTTCTAGCCTCCAACCTCATTTGCATAAGGTTTCTGATGCTGATTTTCACAGAGGAAAACACAATGGAGTTGCTTGTTGCTGAACCAAGCTGTTGACCATCCAGATAGAGGTTACAGTCTGAGATCAAGGAGGCCTGAGCTGCCCAGAAGGCTTATGGAAGTCTGTAGAAACTGCTTTTGTGTAAGTAAAGTCCTGTCCTTTGATTGAAAGGAAGAGGATGGGGGTCTTTTTTTCAACCCTGCAATGTCAGGGTTGGGCCCACTTTTTTTCTTCTAAGTGCATATGCCACTGTGTGTTATGCTTATGATAGACACAGCAGTCTTGTGTTATATATATAAAACTTATATCCATCCTCTCTTTCTCAAAGAATTTAAGGTGATGTGAAAATCTGAAGAGTGGGATCTTTTTTTTTAATTAAAATATATCTCCCCTTAATATCTCTTTGTTCCTTTCTCCACCCTCAACCTCAGAGCCCTCAGGATGATTATTTTGTCCACTGAATTTTGAAAGTATTTTACATTATAGAATTGTCTGCTATGCAAATGTCCAGTATTTGTTCTTGTTCTGACTTACTGGGTTGTACATAATTCTCTCAAATTCCCTGAGTAAAATAATTTTTAATGAAAGTCACAGACATGTTTTAGAGTGGGGCAACCGGAGGGTTCCTGGAAGGTTCTATAAGTTCAGGAAGGAGTTTCATGGGGCAGTATTAACCTTATAAAGTTTTATAAACTTGAATTTATCAACAGCACACTCTTGTTTGACCTGTATAGACTCTAGAGATGTCACTAGCTAAATACCTTATAGGATACCTCTCACTGTTTCAGATATCTGTTGAGGTTGGAATTAATTCAACCACCTATGCAAATGTTCACTGTGGAACAAATGTTGTTAAGGCGGGCAAGAAAGTCAGAAAACCACAGACTCTGGTGTCATTAATATAAACTCCTTCTCTATGAAGCAATCTCCCCTACAATCCTTTTCTCAGTCAGAAAATCTATCTGCTTAAATAGTTAGGCTGCTAACTTTCTTCACAAAGCAACCAATATCCTTGTTGATGCCTTCAGTTCTGCAGACCCTGGTGTGATTTATGGAGTACTTGCTTTCAGATGAGTCATGAAAACTAATAAGTAAAATGGAATTTGAGTGTGTGGTCAATTAAGATTGGGAAATGTTCTTGGAGAAATCTAAGCATACTAACACATTAAAGTGCTTGAGGAGTTCAGTCGTGAAGAAACCTGTTTACTTTGTTTAACCTGAGGTTCTGAATTTCCCCACATTACATTCTAGTAATACCCAATGGGAGAGGCTGTAGAGAAATAATCTGGGAGAAAGCGCTTTCTTAATGGTTAGAAGTTTCTTCACTTAGTGAATGGAAATCAGCCTCCTTATAACCCACACCCACTGGTTTAATTCTTCCCTCAGGTGTTACTATGAAGAAGTTAAATCCTCTAAAGGGCAGCTCTTCATTTAGAAGAAGCTGCCATCTTCCTCAAAGAGCCTCTCTTGACCAGAAAATAAGAGCCAAAGCAATTCCCAGCTCCAGTCACCTGGACTGTGCCTTATATAACACCTCATCACCCTTTGACCTGCCCTCCTGAATGGGAAGCGGCCAGTTGGTCCAGTGTGGTCTGACAAATGCCAAACACAGATAATTCCCCCTGGATTGGACACCATTCTTTTAAAACAAGGGTTAGTGAAGACTGCATTAGCTTTTGTAGAAGCCTCTCGAGCTGTGACTTCATTTTAATTTAGTGGCCAAGTTGAAAGCCTACGGATCATTTCCCCTCAACTGGCTGCCAAGCCTGGTCTCCCATCCTCTCTCGTCAGGATGGGGATAAGGATGCACTGTTTTTTTTCTTGTCCTCTCAAATTTCATACATAACCAGGCCACTTCATTCCCAGTGGCTGCTTAGTCTTCTCTACATTCTGGAACAATTTCAGGCCCTAGATGTAGAGACATCTGCCGACCCAAGAGCCATAACTGCAGAGCAGCATTACTCAGCCACATTGCTGACCTCACTCCACCACACGTCCTGGAGGGACCGGGCCTCTGACTCTGGCCTTCTTTGAGACCACATACCAGGTCACTGAGTCACTGCCTGAGTTCTTTCCAAGATCCTATCCTTATGGAAAAGGAATGCCCCTTTACTAGCTACCCTGGATTCCTGGCTACTCTCAGAGGAAGAATAGACTGGGACCTCCATGAGGTGCAGGTCCTCGTGCCACCTGCAGCCTGCACTGGTGCTGGAAAGACACTTTTGTTATGGTTAAGCTTCTCCAGTGCTGGCTACCGCTCCAGCCCCTGTCTCTGTCTCTTTCTCTGTCTCTGTCTCTCTCTCTTCTGACTGTTGTCCTGCTTTCTCCTTGGATGTCTGTCTGGAATGGCAAATACACAGCTCAATTACTACCTCCCCAGCCCCTGCACCCATGGCAGATATTAATAACCAATATTCATGCTCTTTCCAGCTCAGCCTAGACACAGCCCCAGAAACCTCGTCCCTGTCTTCCAGGTAGCCTCACCCAGCCATTGGGATGACCCTGCCAGGAGAACCTCCTTGCTGGCCAGGCTGTTATCTGCTTCCAAGGAGTGCACCTGCTCTTGCTTTGTTGGTACTATTTCACACACAAGTTGTTAAAAAGTTAACATTTTTATAAGCTTTGGCTTCAGGTGGGCTTTCTGCATCCTGAAAATGTCCTTTCAGGTCTTGGCCCCTCTTTTATGGAGGGGATGGTGAAGAGCACAGCCTCTGGAGTTGGGTTGTCAAAGGTGAAATCCACATTTGGGAAATCTCTCTGTTGTATGGGCATGGCCATGCGAACCCTGGTTTTCTCATCTGTAAAATGGGAACAACAGTACCTGAGACAAAGAGCTGTTTTAGAATTGAGTGAGGAAGTATTTGTAAAAGATTTTTTTTCTTTGCACAGTTGTTGGTCTACATTAAGAACTCAGCAAATGGGGCCTCCCTGATGGCGCAAGGGTTTAAGACGCAACCTATGAAGTTTGGTCCCTGGCCAGGGAGCTAACCACATGGTGCAGCAGACCTCTCCTGACTCGCTTGCTGTTCCCCTCAGCAGTGTATTTCAGTCAATCTACCTGTTCTGTTTCCCACTCTGTCTCTGGTGAATCCTCTCACCCTCCACACCTCTGTACCCCAGTTCTTGTATGCATAAATAAATACATCTTAAAAAAAACAAAACAAAACAACTCAGCAAATGTTAACTAAAACAAGACCACACACAAATTGCTTGTCCCAGCCCCACTTAAATCATCATTGAGATTGTTTGGGAGTATATAATTAGAATTCTATTTAAATTATTCTAGAAACTCCCACCTTCCGTTAATCATATTTCCCATTAGAATTTCTAGTAATGGAGTTATCTATTTTGACTCTGAGGCTCAATTTTTGCTTTATGTGCCAGGCCATTCCCTTTCTTGGTTCATGAACTTGAACATGATCAGGTCACCAGGTTCTGAGTTATTATCTGTCACGTCAGCAACAGTTGGCCATGTTTGAGTCCAAACTGCAATTCCTCTCTTGACTCCCTCTGCCTTCTTTGGGAGGCAATCCTAAAAGAGTGTGATTCCTGCAGGCAGATCTGTGCAATGTATGTGTAATACAAACCAAATGTTAGGACCAGACCTAGCAGTTCTGGAGCCCAAATATCAAATAGGAGCAAGACTTGTGGCACTTTCTCTAGAGGACAGGAGCCAAGTCCTCCACATGGAGTCAGTTTAGACTGAGCCAATAACAAGTACTAGAAATCTGCATTACCCAAGACTGGCTGCTTCCATCTCTCCCTAGGTTGTTTTCAGAGGTCTCGGCATTTCCAATCAAGAGGTCATATCTAGTGCACTCACTGAGTGCTTATAAAAAAATAACACATTCCCAAGATGAGGCCAGGAGAAGGCATTAGTCAGCAGTTGTGAAAGAGGTTAGAAGACCACAGAGCTGGAAACAGATTTTTACTAAAGGATTTAAAATGCTTTCTACCCTCTCATACCCCCCCAGACCCCCTCCAGATTCCTTCCTGCTTCCTTCCCTCCCTCCCTTTCCCCCTCCCCCTCCTTTCTTCTCTTCCACTTTCAACCGACCAGAGTAGTACACTTATTAGAAATGATGTATATTGATACACCATAATCACCAGAATCCATAGTTTACTTTTGAGTTCTCTGTTGGTGTTGTCCTATAGGGTTTGGACAAATAGAAAATTTCATGAATCTGTCATTAGAGTATCAAACAGAGCATTTTCATTGCCTTAAAAATCTCCCACCTTTTCACTCTGTCTCTGCTCTAAACCCAGACAACTGCTGATCATTTTCCCTTTTCAGAATGCCATATATTGAATAGTTGGAGTCATACAGTATGTTGCCCTTTTAAATTGGCTTCTTTCACTTAGTGATATGCCGTGAAGTTTCCTTCATGTCTTTTCATGACTTGATTGCTCATTTCTTTTTAGTGGTGCAGAATAATATACACTGTCTGACTGTACTACAGTTTGTTCAGTGTTCGCTGAAGGACACCTTGGTCCTTGGGTGAAGTTCTGGAAGAACTGCTAGGGTCTTAGACAGTCAGTGTGACTGTGGTTATACTAGACACAGAAGTGCCCGGCTGTGAAATTTTCTGTTTGCTTGGGAACTAATATATGACAGTGTGTCAATCACCTGGGTGTTCTGGGACTTTGCTTATGAGAGGTTGGCAGAGAGGTCCTGTGGGGGAAACAAAGGCAGGAGATTGTAGCAATTTGGGAATTAGGAAAGCAGGGTCACAGAGTATGGGGAGAACTAATAGGTATCGGTGAAGCTTTGAACCCTCTCTGTTATAGCTGAGCTTCACTGTTATTAAAGTGCTTTGAGTGAATTAACGTCAGCCAAACCCTCCCCCTATCTAAGCACCCACTAGGAGCACCCACTAGGGAAGTCTGGACTTCAGACCAACTTGTTATAAATCAGAGCTTTCCTTGACCCCCCTTTTCAGAATTGACCAATTTGCTAGAATGGCTCACAGAAGTCAGGAAACCTATTTTCTCACTACATCACTGATTTATGACAAACAATGTAACTCCACTGACTTTCTGGTATGTGTGTCCTTGGTCAAGATTCAAATTCCCAGGACAGAACATCTGGTTGGCCAAGACTAGGTGTGTTCACCTGTGCAAACATGAGTGGGTAAGGAGTACTGTGATGGGTGGCCCCATCAGAACTTCATGCTTCAGACAGGGAGCACCTCTGAAGAAAGAGGGTTGCTGTTTTCAAAAGGCAAGATGGGATGTTGAGCAGATAAAGGTCACCAGATTCCCACTGCAGTTACTTTTCTAAGCAATGGCATGAACTTGTTCTAAATCAGTCACATTCTCTTGCCTACTATGACCTATAGCACATACTTTTGAGGAAAATACAAAGACACTAGTAACATTGCCTATGACAAAAAAACACAACTGATGCTCATGATCTCATGAGACTTAAACCCGTGACATCGGCATCATTAATATTGTTTGAACTAAGCTAATCAGCCACGGATAATCACCCCCGGGAGTTCCTTCTTCCCACACATCCAGCTAAGCAGGACCATGCTCTAACACTAGAATCAGACATTTATCCTAGGGCTTCCTACTGACTGTTTAATATTGGGATGTGCTCATGAATATTTTTGATATCAGACAACTAGGCATTAATGGGTCCAGACTGCATAACCTACTAATTCTCACCTGGCTCTGACAACCATGTACTTAATTTCCCAACAAGTTTTCAGGTTCATGAATCAAAGTTGTACTGAAAGTGAGTACCATTCAATATTATTGACCTTGGGTTTGTTTTGGAGTTTGTTGCAATTTCATATTCACTCTGCTGACATCTTAGACTCATCTTCTGGACCTTGGTTTAGTAGTTTATATTGAGATCATATGTTGCCCCAAGTGGATTTCAATGATGGCTGCTTAAGGTTAAACATCTGGGAAATCCGCACTATTTTTCTGTTGTGTTCTTAGTTCAAATGTTTAGTGGTCATGGTAGGACATAAATAGATGTAAAGGAACCGAAATGACATAAATAAATGAGAGAGAGAGAGAGAGAGAGAGAGAGAGAGAGAGAGAGAGAGAGAGAGAGAGAGAGAGAGAAAATAGACTTAGTATAAAAAATTGGCTTGTGTGATTATGGAGGCTGGCAAGTTCAAATGTACAGTATGGGCTGGCAGCCTGGAGACCCAGGATCACTGATGGAGCAGATAAAGTCCAAAGGCAGAAGTACAAGTGCCTGGGACTTACGACTGGTCAGTGGAGTTGGGTGCGGTGGGTAAGAAAATGCCTTGTGGGATTGAGCCCCTAACCTTCAGGGTCTGCCCTAACCTTGCTTAGTGTCCGAATTGAATTGAAATGTACAGCCTCAGCTAGTGTCACAGAGAATTGCTTGATATGGGGTAAATTCACACATGTAGTGTGAGTGTGTGAGTAAAGGAGAAAAACAAGAGTATGTTTTTCCAATTCAGTTCCTCAATGGTGGGGGCCAATGCTCATTTGTCTTTATATTCCCAGAGTTTTGCTCATTCTCTGGCATACAATTGGCGCTCAATAAATGTCGACAAGCAATATGAGTCCACAACTCACAAAAGAGCTTGAAATCTTTGAAGCTGATTGGGGAAGAATTTCACCCAATTTAGACTAATATCTGCTCTACTTATGAGTATATTTGATCTGGCTGGCAAATGTATGCTTTGTAAGGACCTGTTCAGATTACCCAGGAATTCTCTGGAGACCTGAGTCTCTGGTGGGGATTTAATTATTTGCTACTTTATAACATAAATATTTCTGGTTGAAATCACATGAAATGAAAGCTGGTCATCAGTAAATGGGCCATATTTATCAAGTCAAGAATAAAAAGTGCCGATAATTAACTTCTTTGAAACAACACTATTAGAAAAAGCAGAGTAACTGCTGCTACACAAATTTAGTGTGTTTAGAGTCAATTAGTCATGTAATTTAATAAGGTTGGATTACTTTTTTTTAAAGATTTATTTATATGTACAGGAACCGGGTTGTAGGCCAGATGTGCAGTAGGGTGAGAGGAGTCACCAGAGACAGAGTGGGGAACAGAATAGGCAGACAGACCAAAAAACACTGCTGAGGGGAGCAGTGGGCGAAACAGGAGAGGTCTGCCGCACCATGCAGGTATCTCCCCATCTGGCCAGGATCGAACCCATGCTGCAGAGGCTGCGGACGGCATCACAGTGTGGCGCTCAACTGCCTGCGCCACCAGGGAGGCCACAGGTTGGATTACTTTTGTGGCTGAAAAATCAGCCTTGATCTGAGGCTCTATGTCTTGTAATCACCTGGTTTCTTGACTCTGGTCACGACATTCTTTAAGAGTAGATGCTGCCATCAAAGCAACTTTCCATCTAGGTTTTGCTTTGATTCCTCATCAGCTAAGTATCCCTGGGCCACAGTCAGCACCCAGCCTCCTTGTTTGACCCCCTCTAATTTTGAACTTGTGCTACCCAATGGCTTACACTGCATTTCCAGCCAATGGCTTCTTCCCTTCACTCTCTCCTTACATCTGAATGCTGCCCTGATTGTGACCTGCCCAGAACCTAGTTCCTCTGACATGGGGTCCTTCCCTGCCTGTCACTTCCCAGCATAACTCTTGTAGGAAATGGGATTTTCCAGTTTTTCCTTGACCCCATCACTGAACCTTTGGCAACTTAACCTACCTCAACATCTCCCACCCTCCTGCTGGCCCTGGGATCTCTGGGATTTTAATGCTTTTAATTTTAATGCTTCCTGCCCTCCTGCTGTCCCTGGGATCTCTGGGATTTGGTTTTCTTCCATTTTGCCTCTCTGACTACCGGCCTAACCCAGGTAGGAGCATTTCTTTCACTCTACTAGTAAAATTCTTTGCTGGATTTGGTGAGGGGCTAAAAATAAAAAGAGAAAGAAGTGAGGGCGAATAGAAGACCTGGAGGACTAAGAGAGGGAGGAAGGAATTGGTTTGTACAAAGAATCTTTTCCTCTCACTGTCATCAGGTGACTAACAGGAAATGAGCTGAGGAGACAAGTATGAAAACAGCAGCTCCTATGGATCAATACTCCAGGGTAAGATGTACTTCCTGAGATGTGTGATTTCGGGAAGGCCCTCATCATCCTGTGAACAAGCAGAAGAGCCACATGGTCCTACTCTCAATTTACCAGGGAAACTGTCATGTGAACATTCTGTGAAGGCGAGAAAGGAAGCTCTGTCCTCTTCAGAGACATGTGTCAGATTTCTGCCATCTGAGTCTTTATCTGCTGCCAGGCCACCCATTCATTGCCAGCACAGCCTGTACTAGAGGACCGTTTTCTGTGCCAACCAAACCACACACTCTCTTGCTTCTAGGTAATCACTAGAAAAATTAGATTGCCACTGTGCAATTGCAGCCACCCATCAGGGCAAGCTAAGTGAATTTGCTCACAACTGTTTCCCCCTCCTTGCTCGGCCTGAAGGGACTAGCTCAGAATGCTGGGTGTTGTAGAAACACAACGGGCCGTCACAACACCTGCCAAGTAGCTCCTCTGTGGGATAGACACAAGTCCTCAGGAAAACTAAAAATAAAGCCCTGCTTTGTAGTGCGAACTTCCAGGCCAATGTCACACCACCAAAGTTGGGAAGAGCTGAGAGTAAGAATTGGGAAGAGACTTAGACAGGTAGTCCTCACGCCAGTAGCAGCTGCTCCATCACACTGTGAGCCTTTTACACTTGCCATCTCTTGCTGACTTTTTTCAGGGATCTAGGGCCGGAGTGGGGTGGGTCCATCCAAGAAGTCTCAGAGCCAACAGTAACTCCAGAATGCAACACTCCACTTAAGATTGCTCAGTGGTTGAGTGAGAAGAGCTGCTCCACATATGTATAAACTGCTCAAACTTTAGAAACAAACATCCAGCAAAAAGAAAATGACAGCTGTGAGCATCTGTACACAGAGCTACACTCTGAGGCAGATGCTGGGTGGGGAGGCCGGCGTCCTCACTGTGGCAAGGGAGGTGATGAGGGGCAGAGGGGAGTACAGACAACGGACACTAGGACACACACACACACATTTACAATACCAGCTACGGGAGTGTGGTGTGTGTGTGTGGGAATGGGGGTGTGTGGAGGAGAGGGAACAGCACAGTTGCATGGGTCAGATTGTTCATTCTGGAAGCAGGAGGGATCTTTACATCATATTCAGTGGCTGGTGCACTCAGAGAGTGTGTACTTTGTGGAGAGGATGTGACTAGCACCTGGGCAAAGATGAGGCTTTGTGAGCAGGGTCATCCCTACAAAAACTGGGGCTGCTGGGCATTGCTACGGACACCAGTGTACCCCCAATGCCCAGGCAAAGCTGGCTGCCAGCCCACACTCAGGCCAGTGCCTGGTTGGAGGGAACTCCTGTAGAGGGTGACGCAGTCATGTAGCAAGCTGGCAATGATGCCAGCCAGCACCCAGCAGGATGGACTTCACGATTAGCTCCAGCTGCATGGAGGATGCCGGTGTCACTCTTGGCCTGATCAGAGGCAGCTCCTGGGACGCTGGAGACCATGGAGGCTGAGGCGCCCATGACCTGGAAAAAGGAGACCAACTCTGGGCAGCTCTTGACCTTCGACAGGTCTGCGGGTGAAGAGCTGGGTTGCTCAGCAGCAGAGCAAGAGGTGGGGTCGAGGTCTGGCTTGGTGGGCAGAGGGCTGGAGGCTGTGAAGGCCGATAGTCTGCAATTTTTATAAAAGTCAAACTTTGTTGTGCATGAACAGCCTGAAGCAGGATGCAAACAGTTTGGAAACTGAATTCACAAAAGGACAAAAAAGACAAGTGGATTCACTCATGCTAATGCCTCCAGATGGTGCTGAGCACAGAGCACAGCCCTGTCCTTGACTTATCTTGCATATGCATGTCTCACACTTCCCAGGGCATCTGAACAGGCCCAGTGTGCTCTTGAGAACTTGGCTGCAGAAGAGTAACTCTGAAAGTAGACAACAAAAAGGGAGGTTGGAACCATTGCCTCTCAGCTGGACCTCGTGGTCCCTGTTGCACGGTTACTTTTACGTGTTGTTAATTTTTTTAACCAATGGCAAAGGGTTAAAAGGAAGTGCTGTAGGTTAGTGAGAGGATGAGGGAGAATCTCTGCATTCCCTGGAGAGCTCCTGCAGTTTGGAAGGCTCTTTCCCAGCTGCTCTTCTGGACTGGCATTCAGAGTTTGCAGCCGCCACAACTTACCCCTCTGCACCCTGTGGCCCTGGTCTTCAGCTCTGGCTTCTGATGAATAGTTTCCACAGCAACCAGAGTAACACCTCCAGCCAGCTAGCTCCTACCTGCAGAGATGAAAAGAGTAAAGGAAACATGAGCTAAGAGCAATTAATCATCATCGTATGCATTCAAAAGGAATTGCAGCTTAATCACTGAGTATTGTTTAATAAAAAATATCCATATTAATTGGCCAAATTTTTCTTTATTTTTGATGGTTGTATTATTTTTTTCTTTTGACTGTATTCCTGATTTTTTTGTTAGGTGGTTCTAATTCCTGTAACAACGGCCTAAAATATTACTTAAGCTGGAGCTTAAGATTCTTCAAGAGGTCAAAAGATTCTGATGCAGAGAAAGCGTAGTGAACGGAAAACTGCAGGTTCTCAGGCAGAAAGAAGTAGCAGTTTCCAGAATTTTCTTTCTCCAGTTTTGCTAGCTGCCCGACTTCCTTACTTTTGTTGTTGTTGTTGTTGTTCTTCCCAACATGTCCACAAATCTAAATGGCATTGTCTGATGACTGACGGGAGAGAGATGAGCAAGGTAACAGAAATGCGTAAGAAAGGATAATGGGGGGAAGATGATTTTAGACTCCTATTTCTTGTTGCCTCTCAAAAGTCCCCCAGTTACTGAAAGTCTATGACTTTTATCTCTTTTGGAAACTCTGAGCTGTGGATCTCCATGATCTGTTCACTGTCTGAATTTTATTCATTCATTCAACCAGTATTTATTCAAACTTTATGTGCCATATAGAGAGAGAGGGATAAGATAGGAAGTCCTCATAGAGATTTTATGGGTATCTTAATTTTTCCACTTCAGCTATTTGTTTGCTTAGGAATTAAAGCAATCTCTTCAAAACCAAGATAAGGGCATGAAAGTAACCAGGCTGGCCAAAAATTATGAAGATTGTGAATCTATCTTTTCAGTAGAGCCTGACTGGGTATGTACAGAACAGTATATGGTTTTTACCAGAGAAGTCTGATGGGGAAAATGAACCAGGCATGTCCCCTGGGGTGGCGAGGACTCATGGGTAACAACAGTGTCAGGAAACTCTGATCCTAGGACACAGGTTCTTTGCTCCTTATTGCTTTCCCTTTGCCTCTGGTGCTCTTGACTGCACAGATCTCAGCCCCAGCAAGAAGGATATCCCAGGTCTACATCCCAGTCATGATCCTCACTGGAATTTGGAAGCAGATGTACTGGAATCATCTTTTTCAGTGTTATATTTATTATTTCCTGAAGTTGACTTTTAAAACAATTAAGAGAAGAAGAAAGCAAAATACATTTATCCTGTTTTTGCAGTTGTCCTACATAATTACATTTACTGGTGTTCTCAATTTGTAACAGGGTGGTCCCCAGGAAAGGGGGAGGTACATGGATTTGAGCTGCTGTTCCTTTTTAGCCAAAAGATCATCCTTTAGTATTGCTTGAAAGGCAGGTCTGCTATCAATGAATTTGTTTAGATTTTGCTTATCTGGGAATCTATTTATTTTGCTTTCATTTTTGAAGTATAGCTTTGCTGGGTATGGAATTCCTGGTTAATAGTCTTTTGTTCTCTCAGCATTTTCAACACATCATCCCACAGATTTCTGGCTCCATTTTTTTTCATGAGAAGTCAGAGTTTAATCTTATTGATGTTCCCTTTTATGTAAGAGTCATTTTTCTTTTGCGGCTTTCAAAATTTTCTCTTATCTGTCTTTTTGTTAGGGGGAAAGGATGTCCTGAGCTAATCCCATACAGGCTTTGTGGACTCCACCCCCACCCCAGGCCAAAGCCAAAGACACTGGGGACTCCAAATCCCATCACCACCAAAGGGAAGGTGGCTGGGACCTGAGGGTGGGGTTAAGCTGCCAGGTTGGTATAAAGCCAGACACGTGGGCTTTGCAGGGGTTCCCCCATTTTGGCTCTCCGCCAGCTCGCAGCGTCCAGCCAGCGCTGAGAGTGCCTTTGGGTTTCCAGGTCGGTGGGTTGGGTAGGATGCATTAAAGATTTTATTTCCCTATTTTCTCCCAGAGTTGTACATTTTCCTTTTTCCTTGTAAATAAACCTTTTATTAACCTTTTGTGTATGCCTGAAGTGGAGTATTAATAAGTCCCTTTTAAGCGCACGGGTGAGGACCCACAGCCAGGCAACCCCTTCAATATCGGGGCTGCCCCATAACATTTTGACCATTTAACTATGCCATGTCTAGGTGTGAAGCTCTTTGAGTATTTCCTGCTTGAGGTTTATTAAGCTTTTGGGATGTGAAAATTTCAGTCATTATTTCTCCAAGTATTTTTTTCTGCCATTTTTGTCTCTTTCTCCCTCCACCTCTCCTCTTGGGACTTCCATTAATTGGATATTGGTTTAATTAATGTTATTTCACAAGTCTTTGATACCTATTCATTTATCTTCAATCTTTTGTTTTCCTGTCCTCCACATTAGATAATTTCTGTCTATGTTCAAATTTGCTGATTCTTTCTTCTGTTAGTTCAGATCTGCTTTTTAGTCCTTCTGTTAGGGAGAAATGATGTCCTTGAGCTAATCCCATACAGGCTTTGTGGACTCCACCCCCACTCCAGACTAAAGCCATCAAGACATTGGGAAAGACAAATCCCATCACCTCCAAAGGGAAGGTGGCTGGGACCTGAGGGTGGAGTTAAGCAGCCAGGTTGGGTATAAAAACCAAACACGTGGGCCTTGGGGGGCTCGCTGTCGCTCACCTCCTGGCTTCAGGGCTCCTGGCTCGCTGCCAGCTCTCAGAGCACCATTTGGGATTCCTGATCGTCGGATCGGGTAGGACTTATTTAAAACTTTGTCTCCCACTTTACTCCCTGAGCTGTACATTTCCTCATTTCCCCTTCCCTTGTAAATAAACCTTTTATTAACCTTTCACGTGTGCCTGCAGTAGAGCATTGATAAGTCCTTTCAAGCGCACAGGTGAGGACCCACAGTCAGGCACCCTGTTTTGTATCGGGGTTGCTCTAAAACACTTCCACGGAATTTTTCACTAGTCTTTGAACTTGTTACCCCAGAATTATTTGACTCTTTAAAAAAAAAAGTATTTCTTCCTCTATTTGTTTAGATATTATTGTAATACTTTCATTTAGTTGTTTAAAGATGGCTCCTTCTGGTTCTTTAAATATAGTTATAATAGAAAATTTGAAGTCTTAGTCTTTAACTCCAACATCTGGGCTTTCATAGAGACAATTTCTACTAACAACTAGTTTTCCCATGTATGGGTTATATATGTATATATTTATGTTTCTGCACTTCTGGTAATTAAAAAAAAAACTGGACATTTTAGGTAATACATTGTAGCAATTCTGGATTTTTATTTTCTGAATTTTGGTTGTTGTGTTTGCTCTTTGGTTTGTATAATGACTTGCTGGGCTGATAGAGTCTGTACAGTGTGTGGCGACTAAAGTCTCTGGAATTTTTGTTTTTTTTTTAAAGATTAGGATTTTTTTTTTAAGATTTATTTATTCATGCATACAAGAACTGAGGTACAGGTCAGAGGTGCGAGAGGGTGAGAAGATTCACCAGAGACAGAGCGGGGAACAGAACAGGCAGACTGACTGAAATACACTGCTAAGGGGAGCAGTGGGCAAGACAGGAGAGGTCTGCCGTGCCATGTGGGATTCTCGCCGGCTGGCCAGGATCAAACCCTCGCTGCAGAGGCTGCGGACAGCTTCACAGTGCTGCGCTCAACCTCCTATGCCACCAGGGGAGGCCCTAAAGTTTCTGGAATTTTTAATTATAGTTTTGATATTGAAGTCAGTCTATTCCTAGGAGTCATTCCTGGGTCAGCACAACTGAATGGTCACCCAGTGACTGGTTAGAAGTTTATCTTAAACACCTTGAGCCATAAAGGCTTCCCACCACTGCCAAGTGACTCGTGTGGGTTGGTGCACACGTTCAAAGTTCAGATGGCTCACAAGTCTACCTTGACATGCGCTTTCTATCTGCACAGAGCCTCACGGTGCTGTAGAGGCCCTGGGACTCCCTTTCATCTTTCCTGAATGTGCATGCATACAATCTTCCAAATATCAGGAAGGTATTGGAGCTTTTCAATAGCCCAAGGTTATCTCATTTCCCCCAGGTATCCCTTTTATTTTATTTTATTTTTCATTTTTGACCTTTAAATTTATTTGATAATATGCCTATTAGAAATTTCATTTATGAAAAAAGGTTGATTATTTTTCTGGATTAATTTTCCTTTTTTCAAATCATTCTATGTCTTTTTTTAATTTTTTTTGTTTTATTTATTTTACTTATTTTTTACATCATTTTTCATTTTTGTACAATGTATGCATTTTCAACTTGGTTATAGTCCCCTTTTAAATTGTTAGCTGCCTTCTCGCTTGTCCCAACCAGTATTGAACCTTAGGCAGTTGCAATATTGACTTTTCATTTCTTTACCTGGAAATGCTATTTTTTTTTGACAGTACCCTGAGGTACAGAATTTTTTTTTGGTGGGGTGGGGGTGAATCACAAAAAAAAATCAGTCCCTTCCAAAGCAGTGAAGTTCTGGGCTTCCTGGCTTCTGGACCTTGGGTGTGGTTCAGGGGGTATGAGAACAGCTCCAAATAAGAATGCCACAGGCATTTCTACTATCAGTACAGTCGCCAACTTGTTTTCTAACCATCTATGAAGGATTCTGTGTTTTGCACTAAAGTATGAGCTCCTCAAAATAAAGGATTGTGTTTTAATAATCTAAGTAGTCTTTCAACATGTGCTCACAGTTCCTAATAGATGCTCAATAAATTCTTGCTCAATATTACTGAATGTTGTAGCTACTTTTGAGATGATCCAGGATGGAGCAATGCTAACTGTGCCCAACCTGAAACAATCTGGACTTTATTTCCAAAAAATCAATCTTTGGGCATATATATTTCAGAAATTAATTTGAATTATTCTCTTATACACCCTGCAATTAATTATCTTTAACCTAATTTGGCTTCTGAGACATCTTTCTTTCAAATAGCATATTCCTTAAAGAAAGTGCTAAAACAGGGGCCTCCCCTGGTGGTGCAGCGGTTGTGCGCTGGGCTGCGAAGCTGCCCGCAGCCTCTGCAGTGCCAGTTCGATTCCCGCAGCCTCTGCAGTGCCAGTTTGATTCCCGGCCCGCACCCACTGCTTCCCTCAGCAGTGTATATCGTCTGTCGGTCTGCTTATTCTGTTCCCTGCTCTGGCTCTGGTGAATTCTCTCATCCTCCTGTGTTTCTGACTGTACCCAGTGCTTGTATAAATAAATAAATAAATCTTTTAAAAAAAAAAAGTGCTAAAACAATCTTGGATACTTCTGTTATGTTTAATCACACCTCGGGAACTTGTGCTAACTTCTGACGTGTGTTTGCAATAGCTTGCATAAATTACAGTTATTACCCATTTTGAAAACACCTGATATAAAAAGCTCAGTGCACTTGTTAATTAGGAAGTGATTAGTTACACAGTATTTGGTATCACATTCTTTTTAGTATCAAATCATCAGTGTGTACTCTATCTCCTCCTCCTGTTCCAGCCCCCACACCCCTTACCCTGCCCGTCCCCTGTACAATCACCTCTATGCTAACTTTCCTCCATTGGGACAATCCCTCTGACTGTAGGAACACAGTCAAGGAACTGTGGGATCACTCTCAGGTGTGAGAATCACTTTCTTCCTAATTTTATATGGCACAGCAGATTGCTACCATGTGGTGGTAAGAATTTAGCAAAATTTGGGAGGAATGGAAAGAGATAACCATATTGAACAGGGTCAGCACACCAGCAGAGCCCTTCTCAGATATCTGTCTGCTTCACATGTGTAGGGGGCAGGAACTGGGCACAGTGCAGGTTTTCTGATCCTATGCAGACCGGGTAAAGGAGGAGTCAGAGTCCTCAGTAGTTTTGCAGGTTTTTTATTTGGGGTTCACCAGGCATATGGCAGGCAGGGGTGCTGGCTGGGGGGCTGGGAGGTTGGCAGGCCTCCCAGCCCCCAGCAAGTCTTCACTCTATCTGGACTCTCTGGCGTTCGTTCTGCTGCTTCTCGGCTTCTGCTTCGGCTTCTACTGCTGCTACCGGTGCTGCTGCTGACGTCCCCGTGACGCCACCCTTAAAAAGCACAATCTTAACTCAGCTGAATCCCATCTACCCATGCCCACACCCTATTCCAGGTGCCCGCCATCAGGCATGCATTCAGGACAAGGATCCATCATCTATCCTGATGGTGGAAGGGCAGAAAAGCCTGACATTTTCTTTACCCTACAACATGCAATTGCTATCTATGTGGTAGAGGTGGGGGAGTCTCACCTCCCACTTTTGGAGTTGCTATAGGCTTTCCCCCATGTCTCCGCCACCAAATTCTACTCTCTCCCGGCTCTAGAGGAAAAAGAGGTTTTCCTCTCCTGCCAGACTAAGACCTACCTTCCAGTTCTTATTCCCTGACCCAGAATTGCTCTCTTTTCTTAATATTAAGCAATCTAGATGTTTATCTCTTGAAGATCCTTCAGCTCCACCCACCAGCATGAGGTTTAATTCCCAACATGCACCCACAGAACAGTATGGTCTCACTCCTGTTTTTCAAAGCCAAAGTCAGTTTGTCTCAAACAAAAGCAGTTAATTTACACAAATTACTTTTTTGTCCATTCCCCTTAAATATTCCTAAAATCTGGAGGCCCACCCTAACCTACTCTCAGTTTTACACATAAATTTGCTAAGTATTCTAGGCAAGATGATTTTCTAAGCAGCACAATAAAGGCAAAGATCGCCAAGCCAAAGTGCTTAAAATGTATGTTTTGAATGAGAGAAATATGTGATGGTTATTAACTGTTGATGACAGGCAAAATTTGATAATCGTGAATATAGATCTGACCATGGGGGAAGGGCAGATCCATTACAGTGGGGAGAATTCAAGTCATAGATCAGGGAAGACTTCGTGAATAAGTTGCTATTTGGATTGGATTTGAAGGATAGGTGAATTTGAGAGGAAGGCATTCTTGTTGGCGGTAGGAAATTGTATACATAAAAGCATGCTGGTGAGAAAGATGTGAGTGTACTCAGGAAACGCTGAGCTGCCAATATAGCCACAACTCTTGCCATTAAGAGGGAGAGAAGAAACGTCGGAAATGTAAGAAGGGAAGTGTGTGTGTGGGGGGGCGTGTCTTGAACATCTCTTGAGGAATTTGTCTACCTTCTGTACAAGGAGGAGAAAGGA
The DNA here is from genome assembly GCF_964194135.1 of Talpa europaea. NCBI lineage: Eukaryota > Metazoa > Chordata > Mammalia > Eulipotyphla > Talpidae > Talpa > Talpa europaea. The sequence goes on along the minus strand of NC_140077.1, from coordinate 88,557,267 downwards.
GGAACTGGTGAGTTAATGCCTTAGGTTACCAAAAAGGCAACTGTGAGTTGTAGAGCCCGGTGGGGTTTTGTTTGTTAACTAGTGTTTTCTACATCAATGACAATTCTCTAATAATATGTCATGTTGGCAAGGCCACAGCACCTACCTGGCAGATGGATTTCCTAGGGTGAGTGAGCAGAAGTAGCCGCCAAGTTCCTAGAAAGTGCCACTTAAAGATGTGGATGGTGCCAAATATTAGATTGAAGGAGAAGGGGTGGGAAGGGAGAATTTGAGCAAGAATTTGCCTTGGGAGTTTTCCTAAGAGTCAAGTTCTAGTACTTCAGAGTGGGGAGTGGCAGGTAGAAGAGCATTCTAGAATCTGCACAGGATTCATACTTTTTATGAACGTGCCAATATAGACAATGTTGATACTCTGATGCTATAATTTCTTGAGTTTTAACATTTGCTTTTCCTTATCCCCTCCCATCTATCATTGCCATCAGCAACCCAACATATTGCAATTACAACAGTCTTTTCTCAGCAAACTGATAGATTCTCATGATACCAAAGGAAAAGGAAGATATTCTAGGAGAGGAGGCGCACTAGTTTATATCCCTTCTTTCTGCTTATATCAGGCCATTCTAGCAGAAGCATGTGGTAAAATTAAAGATGTTGGCTCGTAATGCAATTTTAGATGCAAGAAATGGTCAAGGGGATGTAGTCTGGGGGATAGAAGGTTAGACTTCCTAGCAGCCTTCATTGTTTATGAGGCTGTGGGAAAGAAGATTGGACATTAAGATTGACCTCAAAAGTCTCCATGGTGCCAGGGATCTGGAAGAAAGGAGGGTACAGAACAACTCAGCAGGCACTAGCCAGGAAGGCAGAATATGGGTCCAGAATCCTGGAAGAGGCTGGCCTGGGGCTCTTCATTCCCTACTTTTTTCTCATACCTCTCCCTTCTGTTCTCCTTCTCCATGTCAAGGCCCAGAACAGAGAGACCAGTGTGGACCAGAGCAACAGTCCAGCCTCCAACAACTGCCAGGCTTGTCAGAGAATAACAAAACTCTGTTTGGCCTGGATGATTTCCTTCTTCTCTTTCTCAAGTGTTCTGACACACATCTGCCCCACATGTTGACACTGGAACCAGCTCCCCCTCTCTCCTCCCATCTCTGTGGTGAATGATTTGATTAAAGGGAAAAATATTTCCTTTAGCACACCCCTGTCACCTACTTGCTACCTTAGTCAGCAGAGCTGTTTCTCATACCCCAGCCCCCAGAAGACCTGTGTTGTTTTTAAGTGAGTCCTACCTTGAGGATGGAATGGGGTGCCTGTTGTGAGAACCATTGGAGACACTTCCTTGGTCCTCCTTGAACACATGTTTCTGGGGGTGAGGTGCCAACTCCATTTTACAGAGATGACAGGACTGCAGATGGAACTTGGAAATAAATGATTGCCGTGGGCCAGCTCCACAGACAAATGATGAACTAATTTCTCCTCAGTGAGGGTGTTCTGTTTTTGCTGGTCAGAATCTGCCAGAAAGTTCAAGTTCATACGCTTTGAGCTGTATCTCCCCTATGTCTCTCTGGCTTCATGTTTTGTTTAAATAGCCCATCTCATTGAGCCTTAGGCTGAACCATGTGGAGTAATTTATTCATAGCTGAGATGGTAATCAAGCTAATGAAGGAAAACAGAGGAAGCAAAGAGAGTCAGCTGAGTTTCGGGGTGAGACATTCTATGGTGTGTTGTGGTATGTATGTGTGTTCAGCTGCACATTAATCATAGGGTGACTTCCTCTAGATCACGGGGAGCACGTGTGATCCCTACTTATCTTGCCATTCAGGAAATGTCTTGCCCATCTCTTCTTGTGTGTCTCTTTTTATAAACTTCAGGAAGGTAAATTGTATCATCAAGTTAACAAGGCATAATTAGAGAAAAGAGAATCCACTACCTGAAAATCACCACAAAGTTTTCTGAAAATAGATATGAATATTTTTGAATTATTGTTCAACATTTTGAAAGGATCTGTGTTTCTGTCACTTCCATGCCAGAGACAGCCAGGAATCCAATGTGAAGTATAAACCATCCCAGTGTTAGAAAAAGGGAGACAAAGTTATATTGTCATCTTGTATGCTACTATGATTGGTTAAAAAAGAAAAAAACAAAAAAAAAAAACCACTGTGTTGTGACGTAATTCATATTCCCTAGTCAAGGAACATTTGGGTTGTTTTCACCTTTTTGCTATTAGAATAATGTTGCTATGAACATTTGCTACAAGCTTTTATGTAGACATATATTTGCTTTATGATTTCTTTTGTCAACTGCAATAAAGCCTTCATCCATCCAACCACTCATTCACCTATTTCCGGGTCAGGTGCAGTGGACAGTGTTGGCGTTCTAATGAGTTCATAGTGATACAATAAATGTGTGGATAAAAAAATAACTGGGGGAGAATAGGATAATCTATGTAGAAGAATTCCAAATAATTTAGGTAGCTATTCTAATCTCAGGGAGGTGTGCAATTTCCCCTCCTTGGAAAGGGGAAAGAAAAGAGTAACTGTACAGATTAGAGGTCCAATAAATTCTACCTCATACAGGCAGTCAAGTTTAACATGTCAGTGATCAATCATATTGATAAATATGTAACCCTTGATATGACAGGATGAAATGACTCTTAAATGGTCTTCCCTCTCAAAACACACAATCCCACTCTCGTTATGAGAAAAACATCAGACAAATTCCATTGAGAGACTGTCTACAAAGTACTTGACCAGTGCACCTCAAATTGTCAATGTCATCCACAATAAGGACAGTCTGAGAAATTATCACAGTGAAGAGGAGTCTCAGAAGAACTGATGACTAAATAGGGTGGGGGATTCTGAAGGGATCCCAGAATATTAAAAGGACATTAGGAAAACAATAAAATGTGGACTACCAATTTTAGTTTATTAATTGTGACAAATCTAACATACTGTGTAAGACACAAATTATAGGGCAAGACTAGGAGTAGGGTACATGGAACTCTGCATTTTTCTGCAGATCTAAAACTATTTTAAAACAAAAATTTATTCAAAAAGTCAGATGAAGATATCATTAAAAAAATTAGCTCATTGATTGATGTCCTAATTCTTGTTCTCTTTTGTAGATACCCATTTATCTTCAGTTAGAGCATCCTGCCTGTGACAGCTTCTCCGGGGTGAAGAGTGCCACTTGATGAAGCCAAAGAAGAAAGAAGACAGATCAGTGGACTGGGATTCAGGGAAACACACTTTAGTCTTTAAATCCCCACGAGACTGGCAGCCCCTTTTTCTCTCTCATAGAAAGTTTGTTTTTCTTCTAAATAGTAGTGAGTGGGTTGGAATAAGTGAAGCCCAAGACTTCAGCTAGCCTAAAATTCTGTTTCCACATGGTCAGGTAAAAATCCTGCACCATCTTTGACAGCACTTTTTCTTGTGTACCCTACATTTGAGCCATCAGCTTATCTTGTGGTGTCTCCCAGTGTCAGCCCACTTCTCACTGATGGTTCTGCTACTGCCTCAGTCCATGCCACTGTCATCCCTCTTAGGGATTATTGTTTCAGTCTCCAAACTCTTTTCCTTACCTCCTCCCAATTCCCAATACATGAATCAGAATCTCTTCTTAAAGCAATAGTCAAATCATGTGGCTTCTCTGCACAAAACTCTGGTGTATTGTCATCTTACTTGCAACAAAAGTCAACCTCCTTTCTATAGTTTTTAAAGTCCTCCATGACCCATGCTTCTCTCTGACCTCATCTTCTGTTCTCTCCCTCTGTCATTACAGCCACATTAGTCTCCATGGTTATATTAAATACATTCCCGTCCCCCAGCTTTTTTTTTTATTCATTTATTTGTTTGTTTGTTTGTTTGTTTATACATGCACTGGGTACAGTCAGAAGCGCGGGAGGGTGAGAGAATTCACCAGAGCCAGAGCGGGGAGCAGAGCAGGCAGAAGGACCAAAGCACACTGCTGAGGGGAGCAGTGGGCGGCAGGAGAGGTCTGCGCGCCATGTGGGATCCTCCTCTGGTGGCTGGGGAGCAGCCGGGGATCGAACCGGTGCCGCAGAGGCCGCGGGCAGCTTCGCAACCCAGCGCTCAACCGCTGTGCCACCAGGGAGGCCCACCCCAGCTTTTGACTTACTTCTTCCCTGCATGAGATTCTCTTTCCTTGCCTTTGTCCCTTTACTTGAAGTTACTGAACTTGAAGTTACTGAGTCTGTTCTTGGATCCCCTTACATAGAACAACCCCTCCCCACCCTACTTTCAGCCTACCCTGCTTTCAGTCACTTGTATTCAAGAATAAGAGCATCTTGAGGTTCAGGGACTTTGTGATTTTCACTGCTGTTCTCCCGGTGCCTAAAACAGTCACTGGCACATAGTAGTTACATAATAAATATTAGCTGAATGAAGAAGTAAATGAATGAGTGATGAGTGAACACAGGAACAAATGCTTCTAGGGATCAAGAACTTGTCTCAGTAATACTGCCAGTGGCTTGGTACAGGTCTCAGTTATCTGCCCTCAAACATTTGGGTTAAAACTCTATTCCCTGAAATGCAAATCAAAACCACAGTAGATATCATTTCACACCTGCAAGAATAGCTTATGTCAGAAAGGCTGAAAACAATATGTGTCGGTAAGGGTGTGGAGGAAAAGGAACAGTTGGTGGGAATGTAAATTGGTGTAGCCTGTACGGAAAAAGGTATGGAGATTCCTTAAAACCTAAGAATGGAAATGCCATATGACCCAACAATACTTCTGGGTTTTTATTTGAAGAACATGAAAACACTAATTCAAAATAATTTCTGCACCCCTATGTTCATAGCAGCATTATCCACATCAGCCAAGACATAGACTCAGCCCGAATGCCCACTGATGGATGCCTGGATAAAGAAGATGTGGCATTGATACTTAAAAAATGAAATCTTGCCATTTGCGACAATATGGATGGAGCTTGAGGTGATGATGGGAAATGAAATAGGTCAACAAGATAATTATTGATTGAGTGGTTTCTCTCATATGTGGAATATAAATAACCAAACAAACAAATTGGCAAAACACAACAAAAATACCTCTTAGACTTCTTAGAAAATATAGGGTTACTGGAGGGGAAGGAGAGACGGGTAGAGGGTATCAACCTGAAAGCAGGAAGAACTGTAGAACTTTGGTGAGGCTTATACACACAGAAGTGATAAAGTACCTGTGAATTTTAATAGTTTTATAAATCAATAAAATTTTATGAAAAGAAAAAACCCTCTATTCTCTGAAGACTTAGGCTTTTATGCACTAAGCTAGAAAGATTCCATGTCTCTGCTTTCTGCAGTCACATCCTCCTCCATGGCAGAAGAGGTAGTTTGGCTTCCTTTCTTGAGTCAGAATAAGGCAAAGAAGAGAAATAGCCATGCTTTAAAAACAAATCAGTTAATGGGCCTCCCCAGTGGCGCAGCGGTTGAGCTTTGGGCTGCAAAGCTGCCCACAGCCTCTGCAGCACCGATTAGATCCCCAGCTGCTGGCAAGGGTCCCACATGGCACGCAGACCTCTCCTGCCACGCCCGCTGCTCCCCTCAGCAGTGTGCTTCGTCAGTCTGCCTGTTCTGCTCCCGGCTCTGGCTCTGGTGGATTCTCTCACCCTCCTGAGCTTCTGACTTTGTATAAATAAATAAATCTTTAAACAAACAAACAAACAAAATCAGTTAAAATCGCAGAAACGTAAATACTGTCATGCAATATCAAAGCATGGAGCGAATCCTTTGAGGTGGCATGATGTACCACTTATAAACAGAGAAGCTGAGATTCAGAGGGTAATCAGCTTGATCCAGTCTACAAGTAGTCTGGGTGTGGTCAGGAGGCTGGGGCTGTAGGTTGGCTTCTTTGCTGGGAGCTAAGGTGAGGCTCTATCTGAAGCAGCACTTGTGGGGAAGGGCTAGGGTGGGGCAGGGTGGCGTAGTGCCAGAAAGGCACCCCAATCAGCATCTTTTAGAGTCAGTTGCATTATTAACCCTGGCAGACATGTACAAAACTCAAGTTCACAGGGTCAATAATATTGGCTACCTGGGAAACTGATAGTTTTGGGGGGTAAAGTACAGTAGCGTTTGGTGAGGAGGAGATAGGGTTTCCTGTGCTAATGTTGTGAATGTAAGTGTGTGTTTGTAAGGACAGGAGGTGCTTGAGTGAATGAAGGTGAATGAAAGAGGCTGCATTAAGACAGCCATCACATGGAGCCTCCCACAGGCTAAATCTCTATTCATTCTCCATGTGCTGAGTGAAGCTAGTTTGAGATTTGTCAGGACATGAAAAAGGAGTCATCTGATCTGCTGTGTGGGGTGAGTCTAGTCTCCTTAGTGCTCCCAAAGCTCTTTACAAGGTTGAGCAAATGCCATGTTAGGAGATGGACTGGTGTTGACAGCTGCAGAAAGACTTCTCAGCGTCCTGGCTCCCTGCTAGGGCTAGGTGTCCCCAGCAAGTGTGGATAAATGGCAGGAAACTGAGGGGCAGGTCACCATTCTAAAGTGATTTGGTCTTGGAGTGACCTAAGGTCAAGCTCAAATTCTCTTCTCTTGAATGTTCTACTCTCTGTGTGGCTTCACATGGGCATATCCCCCTAACCCATCTCACCTCCCAGGTCTTGGGGCACATGAAAACCACTCCAGGAAACTAAACAAAACGGAGCAGCTCAGGCCAACAGCAGGTTAATTCAGATTGATCCTAATAGCAAACCCAGGTTTAAAGCACTTATTTCACTACTCAACCAGCTTTGGGGGGTGATTTCTATGGTGATTGAAAGTGCTTTGGTGGGAGATATCTTTACCTTTTATTTCCCAACTTTTTTTCCCTTGAGACACAGATTATGCTTCTTTCTAAACTGATACTCAAAGGACTTTGCCATGGCTTTAAACATTTGCCTGATAAGTACACATACACAAGTTTATAGATGTGTCTGCACACACACCCCTCTGGACAGTCCATGTAAGCTCCATGTAAGAACTTCCACTTGCTTTCATGTTGCTTAGAACTTCTGCCATCAGAAAGAACTGCTTGCCTTTCACTACAAAGATATAATTACATGAACTTTTGATGATTTGTAAGGAAGAAAAAACTGACAGTGACAAGTCTAATAAGATGTTGAAAAAGAGCAAATAAGATCCACATTTAGCTGATTCTGACTCTCCCTGATGAGAATGTTTCTGAACACACACTATTCACACAGACTTAAATATCGAGGAAAATTAAACGAGGTGAAAGAAGCATAGGATGTGGTCTTCCTCTGTGGGAATTTACGTATTTATATGTGTGTATGTTTTATTTTTCTTTAAATATTTATTTATGCATACAAGAGCTGGGGTACAGGCCAGAGGTGCAGGGGGGGGGGGGGGTGGTGAGAGGATTCACTAGAGACACAGTGGGAACAGAACAGGCAGATTGACTGAAATACACTGCTGAGGGGAGTGGCGGGCGAGACAGGAGAGGTCTGCCTCGCCATGTGGGTTTCTCCTTGGGCGGCCCGGGGATCAAACTTTTGCTGTAGAGGCTGAGGATTGCTTCATTGTGTGGTGCTTAACCCCTTGAGCCACCAGGGAGGCCCCGTATGTGTGTGTGTTTTAAATGTGCACGTTTCATAATATATAGGCAGACGTTTTCAAATCCCTATTATTGCTTTTCCTTTTTTAAGATTCAAGAGAGGAAAAGGAAAGATGGAGTAGATGTACCTTTTGTGTATTTTTCTGAGTATAATTTTATTTATTTATTTTTTTAAGATTTATTTTATTTATACAAGAACTGGGGTACAGGCCAGAGGTGCGAAAGGGTGAGAGAATTCACCAGACAGAGTGGGGAACAGAACAGGCAGACTGACTGAAATACACTGCTGAGGGGAACAGTGGGAGAGGCTGGAGAGGTCTGCTGCGCCATGTGGGTATCTCCCTGGCTGTCCGGGAATCGAATCTGCACTGCAGAGGCTGCAGACAGCTTCATAGCACTGCGCTCAACCAGCTGCGCCACTGGGGAGGCCCCTGAGTATAATTTAAACCCTGGCCATTATATCAGAAATAAAATAAGATGGTTCTAGAAAGAGAGAAGTTGGACTGGACTGTGTAGAGACCTTGAGACCAGGGAAGGATACAACACTAGTTCTCTGGGTTTCTTTCTGCTTTATATTTCCCAGATTTGGGTCTCAAGGAGCTGACATTCAGGAAACATCAATGGGCACAGATCAAAAAATGCCCTAACAAAAGCCTTGCTTGATCTAACCTCAGGAATGGGAGAGGGGCAGCCTATCAAGACAGAGACTTTTAGACAATCATTGTTCTACTCCTGCCAACACAACAAAAACCACTGTGGCCCCACCCTACCCAAACCAACTGGAGATTTCTACTCTCACCAGACTGTGAGGAGGTACTGCAGCTCCCCTGGCCCTTCTAATAGGGTGGTGTCTGAGAAGGCCCAGTGGGAAGCCAGGAATGTGATTCTTCCAGGAGGTACTGGGGTTTCCAGGCCCTCTCTTGGGGGTACTGTCAGAAAAGCCTTAAAAGAGTGAATGTTTACCACCCACTTATAATGAGGACCCCCCCCCCCACTTCATCAGGGAAGTCCAGGTGGGAAGCAGTAACAGGCTCAATGGAGCCTAATGGGGACCTTCAGCAGAAGCCAAGGGGGTATCAGGACATCTATCCCACTCCTACTCTACACCCCTGTTGGGGCAGTGTCAGAGGACAGTGACTATTACAAGGTTTAAGGTGCTGGGTCCTAGAACACAAAATCCAAAAAGTCTAATTTTCAACTGCAAATCACTTATCACACCAAGAATTAGGAAGCTCTCAAAATGGAATGAAGAAGGACAATCGACAGATGTCAAAAGTGAGATGACAGATGTTCCTTAGACATGTCTGACAAAGATTTGAGAGCAACTGTTGTAAAAATGCTTCAGTGAGCAATTATGAACACATTTGAAACAAATCAAAAATGGGGGTGGAGGATTCAGCCAAATGACTGGAGAAGAATAGCTTTATTTTTCCCAAGCATTCTGAACAATTGCTGTGAATATGAAAATTTTATTTTAAATATTTTAAATAACCAAAACTTTAAAAAAAAAATGACTTGGAAATCTTTATTGTCAGCAGTAGACAAGTGAGGAGTGAAGATGAATGTTTGGCCTTTGGTCTTGACTCCTGAAAGGCCAGGGAGACCAGAATTTGGATCCTGAGGTCTGTGCAAGCACTAGAGTGTGCAAGAGCTGTTATTGGTGTGTCAGAACCAAAATCTAGAAGGCAAGCCAAGAAAAGAGGCACAGAGTTCTGCCAATCCTAGAGAGGCTGGAATACACTTAACTTCCAATCTAGCATCCTGGGTTAGTGTTCAAGGTGTTTTACCCAACAGAGAGAGTTCCAGATGGAAGAGTGGGAGTGACTAGCCGTTCTGTCAAAGCTGCAGAATAACTGTATGAACATATATCTCGGCCCAGCTCAGACTGCTCTAACAGGCATACAGAGAGAAGCAGAGGTCAGCATGCTCGAGTTGTCTGCGTTGTTAGGGCAGCTACTCTAAGCCAGCTAGTCTAATAGAGGTGTGGGCACTGCCGGGGAGGGTGAAGCAGATTATTTAAGAAAGCATAAAATTATGTATAGGGGTAAGCCAGTTACTGAAAGTCAAAGTCACTGAGGATCTTCCATATGCCTAAAGCCACGGATAACCTTGCACACAGAGCTATTAATGATCTTCCATATAAACAGATCCACTAATAATCTTCTATATACAAAGAGCCATTGACAGCCTTCCCTATACATAGAGTCACAACATTTTCCATCTAGAGCAAGCATGATACCTTCCCTGGTCCTCACTATCTAATCCTGTGGCCAGCAAGTTCTGATCTCTAGACTTCCCACACAGGTTTGTGTGTCTCATTGCCTAGATGCCATCTCAGCCTGAGTAGATTTGTGTTTTTGTTATGGGGAGGAGTATTAATAAGTCCCTTTTAAGCGCAGGTGAGGACCCACAGCCAGGCAACCAGTTTTATATGGGGGCTGCTCTGTACCATTTTCACCTCCCAAGAAGTGGCAACAAGGTAATAAATTGTGGTAGAGGAACAGACAGAGGGTTAGAAATTTAAAGTCAATAGTTCTCCTCTGTCTTTCTGTGGCCATTCTATAATTATAACATCCCCCGTGGGGCTCGCTTCCCACCTTGAAATTACTCAAGATCACTCATGCTGATCACTCTTTACTGTCATTGGCGCAGTTTCTTGCTTTGGCCAAAACTATTAGGCTTACACATCATTTCTTCTAGTCACTATACTATTCTTATCCAGACAAAACTCAATATCTATTTTTATAGACACAGATAGATTAGGCCAAAGAAAGAGAACTTGGAAAGATATGAGGTTATGCCCTTATCTTATACCCAAACTATTAAATGAATTAAAGATTTACATGTTAATTAAAAAGTAATAGAAGGAAATGCAGGTGATTATAGAGTAAGGAATTATTTCTAAGAATAGCAAGACAGAAAACACAAAATAAAAACTTTATATGGTTTGAATTATACTGAAAGTAAAAATTTCTGCATGTCTTGGTAATCTCTGGGTAGCGATATTTAGGTGATTGTATTTTATTTATTTTATTACTTCTCTGTATTTTTAATTTTTTTAGTAAACTTTTAAAAAGGAAACATTATTTTATATACCCCACACAATGAGCAACATTAAAAATCAAACATTGTGTGGCAATATACATCTGAGGGGTGTGATCCTATATCTCTGAGTCATATACAATGTTGGCAACCAAGGTTGCCTCAAGTTAAAAAAGAAAGAAAGTCAAACATCAAACTGAGGAAAAAGAACTGCAACATAGAGAGGTTCGCCTTTCAGAAGACAATATATAAAGAGTTCTTTAATATCAATGTGAAAAATACTCAGTTCCCTATAGAAAACTAGTAAAAGTTGTTAGTAGACTATTCACAAATGACACACTGTAAGTGGGCAAAAAATTTAGAAAAAATGCTCAGTGTAATAGCAACTTAAATTAATGCAAACTAAACTAAAAGGTACATTTGGGTGAGTACCTAGCAAAATGACAATGATTAAAAATAGTTTTACACACAGTAAGCAATCTTGTAACTTGGTGCAATTTTTTTGGAAAGCCATTTGGTGGTGTGTCAAAGACTTAACATTTTGTTTACCTTTAGCATAGCAATTCTACTGCTTTTCTTTGGAAAATGATCATAAGTGTGTCTTATAGAGTTTGTACAAAGAAATTTTCAGTAGAAAAATATTCAAATGTTTTTCAAGGTAGGGAATTAGGTATATATATTTTGTACATACACACACACATAATATATGGTATATACATATATATGCACATGTATATATCCCTTTATAAATGAATTTTCAGAAAAATATCTGATATGAACATATACAAGGTATAGCCACTAAGGAAAGCAGCATGGAACTTCCACAAAATATTAAAAATAGAAATTCCGGGTATTTATTTTCAAAATACAAAAACACTAATTCAAAGAGATATATGCCTACCCATGTTTGCTGTAGCATTATATAGTGAAGTGCTAGAGATAACCAAAATGTCCACCAACAGATGAGTGACTGAAGATGTGGTATCTATACATAATGGAATACTATTCAGCTATAAAAAAGATGAACTCCTGCCATATGCAGCAACATGGATGGACCTAGAGGCCATCAATAGATATTGTCTTAGTGAAACACGTCAGCTGGAGAAAATCAAACACTGTATGATTTCACTCATATGTAGTATATAGAAAACACAAACAAATGGATGAACTAAGTAAATAAAAAATAAACTTTTGGACTATAAACCAAGTTAGTGGTTACCAGAAGAGAAGGGGAAGAGAAGTGGGTAAATTGGGACAAAGGACACAATGGTACCATGAAGGATAGAAATGACCTTTTAGTGGAACTTAAGGTGCTCTATATGTAACAGGGTGGTCCCCAGGAAAGGGGGAGGTTCCCTGCCCCACCCAAGGGAGGGTGGAGCTGAGCAGGAAGAGGAGAAGCTGAAGAAGAGACTGAGGGAGGAAGGAAGCAGGATGGAGCCAGGAGACCTGGAGGAGGCGCATGGAGCCTAGAGACATGTGAAGAAACTGCGCTTGTCTTTTGGTCGTAGACTGGGTGACACAGATGTGGGTGGGACCCGTGGGGAGGTGACCATGGCAGCTTTTATCTTGATGTTGATTTTGCTCTTTTCCTTCCGGGCTTGTCCAGTTGTTTGTGACCCTTTTCTGTGGGTCCCCACTGGAAGATGCTTTAGACTTGTGGCAGGCTTTGGGGCCTTGCTCTGGGCCAATCCCATTTGGATGGACTTTTACCCACGAGGGGATGGGTCACTTTGGGTGCTTGATTTAGAAACTAGATTCTTTGCCTTACCTGTATTGTTTCCTAGTTTTATTAAAGTTCCTTTTCATTAAAGTCTCCTATGTTTTGTGTTGATGCGGCGGATGGCAGACCCCATTTAGAATAGGCAGGTTTGCGGGGTTTGGGCTGCCCCTCTCCCTGTCCTATAACAGATTCAGATGTTGATTTTTTAATGATGCATCCCTGAAATGGACCCACTGTTGTAATGCACTGTACCTTCAATAGAGAAAAAGAAAATATACAGAATATTTTGTTTAGTAAAAAAAGCAATACCTAAAACAGCATAGTTTGTTTGTTTGTTTGTTTTTTGGCCAACAAGGAAACACACAGCAAGATACACACATCAACGTGAGCAGCCGTTACCTTGAAGTAGTCGAATTATTTGGCCAGTCTGCGTTATAAACATTTCCTTCCATTCCGTAGGAAAGTATGTAAGTTAATTTTTGCAACATTGGCAGCCAGCACAAGCAGATAAAACAGGCCGACTCCTTTGTATGGCCCGTCATCCTGCACAAAGGGCCGATTTTATCTGGCACACAGCTCTGAAGAACACTCAATCTCGCCTTGCAAATCTGGCGGTGAGGGGAACCCAGCTCAGCTCCAGGGCAGCTTTTCAAAACGTCCCGGGGTGAACATTTCTTTCCTTCCAGGCTGAGAAGGGCACATGCCATAGTCTCTGTGCAAAAAGGGGTGGGGGGTGGGTGTGTGTGTGAGGAAGGGGGAGACAGCGCAGGAGCACAAATACGCTGAGAGAAAATCCAGCTGCGGAGCGCGGCTTCCTTAGTTTGTACTTTGGATTTCTCAGGGAGCCTCAGGCAGGGGCGGGGGCTCAGGGTTCCATGTGGTTGGTTTGCATTGAATAGCACTGAAGTAAAAGAAAGCCCGTAACTAATTGGCTCGGTTGGAGGGGGAAATGCTATCAAGACCTTTTTCTTTTCTTTATCTTTAAGTGCAGAGGCGCGGGACGAGAAGCCGCATGCGACGCTGGAGTCTTGGTGTTCCAGCCCACTCTCCTGGACAGAGGAGCCCCAAGAATAGCAGCAGAGATTAGCATCGAGTGACCAGCACTGCATTTGCATATGAAAGTGCCCGCCAGGAACAGCCTAAGCAGCGTTACAGCAAACGGAAAGTGGGCTGGAATAAATCCTTGGTGCTGGCGACCTTTTCCAAACTCTGGGTGCAGCCCAGCAGCTCTAGCCCCCAGGACAGAGCCTTCTGGATTGGGTATTAGCAGCTCATCTAAAAAGAAGTAGGCCTGTCCTGGGCACCTGTTCAGAAAGGGATCCCAGATAGCTTATGGTCCTCAGCCCTCTCCTCTCAATTAGTCTTTTTCTCTTCCTGGGGGCCTCACTCAGCTGCGCTCACAGTTCACCAGATGGAGGATGTGGCCTGATATTCCTTTGTTTCATCATTTGAAAATGTGTGTGGGGAACAGTCCTTGAAGTTGCAGACTGAATCTCTCTAGCCCTGGGAATCAGATTCATTTCTTCCCTCCCCCAGGACGTGAGTGCCTGCCTTACTGGGTCGATTGTTCTAGCACGCAGCTCTGTCCTCTGTGGGGCAAAACAGCAGGGACAAAGGAATGGAATTCCATTTCCTTCTCAGGGGAAGAGAAAAGCTTGAAATTTGAGTTTTCCCAGGCTTCTTCTGGGATGCCAAGGAAGACTGAATTGCATAATTTCACAAAAATGTGAGAGGCAGCCTCCCCCTCCATAAACTCAAATAATATAGAGTCAAGAGTCCAGAGACCAAGAAACACATGCACGACTCCTGTTCTGAGCACAATTAAGGACCTCAATTGTGAAAGCTAAGTGCCTCCAGACCAAAGCACTGCAGTCTGGGAAATGAAATGCTCCTTGGACGGAGCCTGCTGTCACAGGGGTTCTTTCCTAATGGCTGCTGGGGAGAACCCAGGGACACACAGGCATGTCTTTCTCCTCGCACCAGCAACTCAGCAAGGCCATCCTGGACACGATGTCCCTTCCTCCAATAGAGATTGTATCTCAGGGCAAAGGTAGCTTTTAAGATATTGCTATTTAGTAGATTTTCCTCTTGGAGGCAAAGGCTAATTACTTGACATTCACTCCATTGTATTTGTGTTTAAAATGTGTTATTTGCTGTTGATCAGTAAGAGTGGAGCTGCTGGGCTTGGTCTCTGGCCAGTTGCTCGGAGGGGCTCAGTGTCCCTGTCCCCGTGGCCCCAAGCTGGCCAACATGAAGGAAAGCAGGGACCTGAAAGAGAGACTACAGAGGTGGTAGGGGTCCATGACACTAAACAACTGTTTAATTTTATGAATTAAACAACTGGTTCCCACGCAATCCTCATACTGTGTCAGGACTGCTTCCTGGGAAGGCAAACGGAAACATGACACACTCCTTGCCTGTAAGAATGTCAAGCTCTGATGGGGAAACCATACAAGTTCATTAATGTAACATGTGAGCTAAATTGGTAATACGAACACAATTTTTGTACACAGACCACAGGGGTAGAGAAGGGCCTTAAAAATCCTTCAGGAAAAAAATGATGGTCCAAAAGATCGCATCTGGACTTATCATAGGGATCTTTTTCTTTATACCCTGAGCTAGTGATATCCAAAGTAGGTGTGGGTATCTTAAGGAGGGGCAAGAAATAATCACAGAGGCAGATGTAAAATATTATAATTTATGTTTATGCTTTTAAATGTATCCTTTGACAGTTTA